>NC_140595.1:457651332-458020512 GCF_964204655.1 Triturus cristatus | reverse complement strand
AATCAGAGGGGAGACGCAGGGGCGCTAAGAAGAGGTGAAATACAACAAAGCCTCATTAACAAGTAAATGGCCTTTAAAAGAATCGCCCGGCCCCACAGCTCCGCGCTGCTGCAACCGGCGGTATTCACTGACAAGCACAGGGACACGGGCACTATGTCTGCAAGGTCCGCGGGCCGCCAAGGAAGGCTTGCCGGGCCGCTGACGGCCCGCGGGCCGTACTATGAGTACCCGTGCTGTATACTTTTAATTATTTATTGGGGTACTGTATTTATTGAATTTTTACCTATTTATTGCTTCACTATATTTATAGGTCCACAGGACCTGATGGTGTACAATATTTATTGGTACAGTATTTATTGCCTCAAAGTATTTAATTGTCTGTATATATTGCACTGGTATTTATGCCCTGTTATTTATGATCACCCCTATTTATTTCATCAAACAGCCAATATTTATTTGACCTGCACTAATTGAAACTTGTATATTGTGATTGTCCTATTTATTTTTCCAATCAGCAACTAAGAGAAGAAGATAAAGAAAGAATATTTTCATAATTTTTACGGTGTAGAGTCGTTTTTGGAACGGATGCACGCATGGTTATTGTATGGGTATATTGTATGCTTAGCACTGCGCCTGTTTCCTGACCACTCGAGCCAAGCTACCACAGTGTGTCCGGAAGACCACCACCACCCTTTCAGAGTGGGAGTGTGGTTTTCCAACAGGAGGTATTTTGTGTGCTAGAAATATGTTTGGTTGTTGTGGTAAGGTGATGGTGACATAATAGGCATGTAGAGTATGAGCAGGTGGAATGTAGATTGTTCCTAAGGTTCTGGCTGTGACCGGTGTCAGTTGCTGCCAGGATGTTGGGAGGAGAAGTTCCTTTGCAGCTAGTCACATTTCCTTCGTTGGGTTTCTCTGGACCATTTGTTTTATTACCGTACAAAATGAATTATCATGTTTTAATAGAATATCACTCAAAATGGATTTACCATTTATTGAATCACCCAGTAGTAATGTTCCCATCACATTCCCTAAAATGTGTTTAGGTTAAAAGGGTCACCAAAAGAAGTTCTAACTAAACTCACCAATTGTCTGAAAGCATGCATTTTTTTTTCTTTTTTCTTTTTTTTAGATGTTGTGACATTTATACATCACACAGTTGCTAGATGTTGTGACATTTATACATCACACAGTTGCTTTGTGTTTGCCTAGTTCAAGCGGATTGGTTGAGAGAGCTAATAGAATTCTGAAAGAGCGTATACAGACAGCACTTACCTCAGAATGTGAATTATAGCATTACTCCCTACAGTACTACTGATAAGGCACCGTTCACTTTATTGCTGCGTAGCAAGGTTCACACAAGTTTGGTTCCGAGTTGGTTAATAAGTAACACAAGCGCTGAACATACATCACAATCTGAGAGCATTTTGCATTCAGTAGCATTAAACAGGTGGCGATGAAACTTTTGATCAGAGACCTCATTCCTATGACAAGAATTTTACTATAGAAGAATGCGTTTTAGTAAAAAAAAAAATAGAAAAGTTCAAGGTGATTCCAAATTTTCTGTTCCAGTCCGAATAGTCAAATTCACTTACGGATGTATTTGATTGTAAGGGAAATGGTGGTGGAATATGAGGCAACTGGTAAAAATCTCTCCTAAGCAAGCCACTATCATTAAGAATAGGAGAACAGCAGAATGAATCTGATTGGAAAACTTGGTTCTAACCACAGGAAGTAGTTAAAAGCCACATTGTTGATATTCAGTTACCAATCACAACTGCCAATGAATTTTCAAGCAGGGTAACCTTGTCTCGTTCACTGGAGGCAAGGATACCAAGCAAATGTAAAGATTTATGTATTGCACTAAAATGTTATCCATGTTGTTTTAAGGGGGAAGGTGTGGTAAGGTGACGTCATGATAGGATTACAGGAATGTAAAATATGAGCAGGTGGAATGTAGATTGTTCCTAAGGTTGTGGCCATGACCGGTTGCTTCCAATTCTGTAAATAACTCTGTTATCTAACATGTCGTCCGGTCAGACTGGAGTCAACGCTCTCAATGTTTCCATTATCCAAGGTTTTGTGGTCTGTTTAGAGCCTGAATTGATTTAACAGACCAGTTTGTTGTCTTCAGAGTCTTGCATCAAATTGTGTTTACTGGTATCACCACAGAGTCTGTAGCTGTGATAACATAGCCTCCGTTTTTGTGATCACCTTTTTTAAATATATTTTTTAATGACCGATAACCTGCTTGAATACATGTTTTTGGTCTCTTTACCTATGGAATCTCCAGATATTTCCTAGTTTGGCAATTTGAACCACGGGGTAAACCAGGGGTACCATTCGTGTACTGCAACACACCCATCACGCCCCTTTGGGGGGGGCATTACGCAAAGACACAACTTGCTTGTAGTCACAAACCAGGACATTCATCTAGAGCCTTAAAGTGATGGCAGATCATAGACATAGACATACAATTGAGTCGATAAGACTGGTGTTTGTGTTGGCTAGTGTTACTGTTCACTGTAAGATCTGCGAGTCATAGCATTGTAGAATTAGTTAAGCAAAGACAAAAATTCATTATAGACCGAGGAGATCAACGTGGAACAGCCACGTTGCTCTTAAAACTGCAGTAGTTCAGCAGCATCGCGGAGAACACAGGGTATATGTTTGTGTATAATATGTGTATATGTATGTGTGTGTGTGTATGTATGTATATATGTGTGTGTGTATGTATGTATATATGTGTATGTATATATGTGTGTATATATATATATATGTGTGTGTATATATGTATGTGTATATATATATATATATATATATATATATATATATATATATAATTTTTTTTTTTTCACCGAAACCATAGGTTTCACACATGTTATAGTTAGCTGGACATTTCACTCGTGAAAAACCATTGAAATTCCCCCTTTATAGTTAGTGCAGGCAACTATAACTCACGCGACCGCAATCCTCTGCTGATGACGTCAGATATTACATCACTGTATTTAGACACTTATTTACCCATGTCTTCTTCCATTAATTTTTAGCTATACATATATTACAAATTTTTTTTTTTCTGAAAGACACATATGTCATCAGTGATGTAATATCTGACGTCATCAGTAGAGTATTGCGGCCGCGTGAGTTAGTTGCCTGCACTAACTATAATGGGGGACTTTCAATGGTTTTTCACGAGTGAAATGTCCAGCTAACTATAACATGTGTGAAACCTATGGTTTTTTTAAGTGAATTTGCAAGGTTTTTTAAATGCTAATTCCTAACTATAACGTGTGTGAAACCTATGGTTTTTTCAGTGAATTTGTACGTTTTTTTAAAATGCTTAGTTATGTATTTATTTTATTTTTTAAGGGTTTTCTCTGTGGGCGCTCGGTGCGCTTCACGCACCGTGCGCCCACGTTACGCAGTTAGCGGAATTTTTCCATTTCTACCGTACGCGCACGCTACGCGTACTACGCGATTTTTCACAAAATTAAAGGAAATTTTGGCCCTTGGGGGTCCTTCTGGGACCCCCTGACTAAGGCTAGGGGGTCAGGAACTGTCCACACTGCCCCCTTTTCACGTTCTCCACCTTTGTTTTTCACCCCCTCAGACTGCGAGAGACAAAATGGCGGCCGACACTTCCTGGTTTCGACCGATTCGAATGTTTACTAAGATCTAACAACCAATCAGGATCGTGCACGGCAGCGTACGGTAAGTTTTACCGTACGCGCACGGTGCGCGCTTATAGATATATATGCTTTTAAATGCTATTTTCTCAGAAAATACTGAACAGATTTACACCAGACCTGCAAAAGGCACATCCCTGACCTGAGGACTACCTCTCTGCCAAATTTCAAGTAATTCTGTTTAGCGTATCGGGCTGTAGCTTGGACTAAAGGTCCTATGGAAAAATGCATGGGGAAAACGTGTTTTGGGACCCCCCCTTTTTCTCAGCCCCCGCTTGACGAATCCCCCCGAGACTTTCAGGGAAGGAGCGGAGCGCCCCACCTATTTTGAAAATTAAGTGAGGATTGTTAAATCGGCACCAAAGTTATTCCAAATAGAATGTTACGGATTTCCTATGGAAACACGATCCTAACTATAACTATCTACTGGCGACTGCCAGTAGATTATTTATTTATATATATATAATTTCTAATTAGGAATTCTCTATAAACGCCCCCCCTCCTTTAGCAACCATATGGAAGGAATTCTGTCAGTAGACTGTCGCTCGCTGTCAATTCAGGGGTCTCTTCTGAAGCCAGTGGCTCGCCTGAGGTGCTAATAGTCCTAAATTGCATGTATAACTGTGTGGGGGTTCTAAGCTCACCAACATGGCCCAACTTCCCAAAGCTTTAGAATACCTTTTCCAGCTTGTCAAGATGGAACTTAAAGTTGAGGGTGACTCATTAGCCACTGGAACCAAACAGTACCAGGCTGACCGGTCCTGGGTTGCTTGTGTTCTCGTTCAGGGAAGGCCTGGCCATTTGGGCTTCACTTTTCCCATTGGAGCAAGGCTGATTTGCCTTTGACTGAGGTAGCATGGTGGGTGAAAAACTGTAATTGAGATGTGGCCCGAGCAATTGCCAGTGTTTGAGACTAATTCAAGCATTCCATCCATCACCTTGTTTTGAATGCTTGGGCACACAGGGCATAGGTGCATGCCATAACCATGCAGGGGGCACATCTGTTCCAGCAGATACACAGGTCGTACTACTCTGAGCCAGCTCCTAACTAGGAAAGGTTGGGTCGTCTAATCTGCAAAATCAGCTGGAAAGTTAATCTGCATTCCAGTGTCTGTCAGTCTCTGTGATCCACTATAGCCTTAGAGCCCGACATAGCGGGCTGTACCGGTCACTAAAGGTCCAAGCCGCAGGCAAGGTCCTTTAACAAGGGAGTGGGCCTTTAATGTCCAGTGGAGCCTGCTATGTAGGGCTCCAAGACTATTCTAGCATTCTGCTCCTAGAGGGCAGAATGTTTTAATTTGTAAAACAAAGGACTCGCGGAGCTCTTGGGGGGGGGGGGGGGGGGGGTGAAGTCACCTCCGGCTCTGTGAGGCCTTTGTTCACAGCAGCAGCTGTGAACAAACATTGGAATGTTGCTGCTCGCCTGTAGCACTCCATTGTCTTCAATGGAGTGCTCAACATTCCAGTGTTCTAATAAAAAATCTAATCTTTGCAGAGAAATAGACTCAAGATTCAAAAACTTGGGATTCTCTCCCTTCATAGCCATAAACCACTTTAATAACTTATGATCCTTTTGTAGTCCAAACAAATAAGAGCGGGTCGTGTGCAAGGCCCACACTATGGAAAAGCAGCCTTTCAGTAGCTGCCCTGTTTCCTGATCCTTCTACTAATAAACGCTCCAAGGCTCTTTCTCCCCTGGTCATCCATTTGAGCTAACACAGCTCCAACTCTCATCAGAGGCATCAGTCTGCACAATGAAAGGCTGGCAGTAGTCGTGTGCTTTCAGTACATGCGCATTGCATAGTGTCTTCAGTACTCTGTCTTTTGACACTCCGTTAAGATAATCTTCCTGAGCTGCTACTTGGAAGTCAAAGCAATCAATGGGGCAACAATACTTACCTAGTTTGAAGTTCCTATAATAGCCGGTGAGTCCTAAAAAGGCCCTCCCTTCAGTCTAAGTTGTAGGCACTTACCACTCCATCACAGACTGAATCTTGACATCCAGTGGGCAACTCTTCCCGTTCCCCCACCTCGTACCCAAGGTAGTCTTCAGACTGCCCTACATGAGTCCTGGTTGACGGGATGGTTAGTTTTGCCTTGTGTATCCTAGCCAACACTTGTCCTTGGTGTTTCAGGTGCTACTGCAATGAATTGCCGAACACTAATATTTATTCCAGGTTTGCCACATGGAACACCTCCAGCCCTGCGAGAACATGCTTCCCTAGGTGCTGAAGAGAGGCAGGAGCATTTTTTAATCCAAAGGGCATCGCTTAAACCTTCTGGTGCAGAAAATAGTCTTCTCCCTGACACCTTGTGCTAAGGAAATCTGCCAGTACTCTCTGGTCAAATCAAAGATGCTCAGGTACTTTGCAGTATCGAACTGATCCTCAAGGTCAACCCCTTTTGGGGTGGGATATTAATCGTTCGTGATTACCTTTTTGAGGGCTTCATAGTCTACACAGAACCACAAGTCTGTAGACTTTTGCTTTGATACTAGAACTGCAGGACTAATCTATGGACTACAAGATCTCTCAATGACCCAGTCCAACATCTTGGCATCCTCCGGTTTGATGCAACCCTGAATTCGCTTAGACATTCTGCCCTTCACTGGCCTACTGTCTCCTGTGTGTCCTTTACCACAACAGGTGTCGACTCTGGAGTCAGCAAGAGAGGTTGGAAAACCGTCCCAACACCTGTCTACATTCTCTTGACAGCTTAGGCGTTAAGTCAGTGGCTAATTGAACCCCTCCCGCAGTGTCGTTCCTCATGTCACTATACAACACGTCCGAGTGATTCATAGTTTTCCACTACCTTCTATGACCTTGCCATGATATTCGATATGTATTCTCTCTGGAGGTAACTGCTTGAGCCTGTTCACATGAAACACCCTTCTGGGTTCCCATGTGACAACTGTGTGCACCAAGTAGTTTACCTCAGACCTTCTGAACTGTCTTGTATGGCCCACACCATTTACCCTGAAACGACCAGGCTTCTGTAAAAATTAGCGCTTCACTAGCCTGAAGATTTTCCTGTGCCCGAGTCATGTATTGCACCATCAACTTCCTGAGGCCAATAACCTAATTCACCACGTTCTTTTGTGGAGACTGAGGTTCCTTCTCAACCCCCTCTAATTAAAGTTAGTGGCCCTGCACCAGGTGTACATACAGAGGTTCAAAGGGAATGAACTTTACTCCTTCTGCATAATTTTTGTATATAGGCAAATAAGAGACATGGCAGATGATCATCTCATTTCTCTTGAGGTTCGCTGGCAAAAGTTTCCCATCATGCGCTTCAGTGTCTTGTTAAACTGCTCCACCAAACCATTAGTTTATAGGTGGTTTATCCTGGAGATGTGGTAGGTCATAAGAGCTTGCTCCCCGATCGATCTCTTATTAGAGGAGCTAAAGTTCTGACCGTGGACCCAACTTACCATCCTCAGAAAACCGACCCTAGATAAGATCCCCAGGAGAGTTTTTGCTACCACCTGTGCAGTTGTGGTTCTCAGCAGTACTTCCTCAATATACCTGGGAGCATAATCGACCACAACCATAATACCCGTTGCCTAACTGCGGGGGGGGGGGGGCACAAATGGTCCAATTATGTATTTTCCCACTCGCTCAGATGAAACACCTACAACTGGTCTCTTTGTCTCTTCCTCCTGACTTACCACTCTTCTGGCAAGCTGGACAGGTTCTACTGAGCCTGCCTTTGCGTATCCCATACCTGTTGAACATAGGGTCCAACAGTATCCTCGTGGTAGCAATCCTGTATCCTTGTTTGTTACCAAGGAGAATCTTCTCAGGCTTAAAGTACTTTGTCTCAATCGTAATGCAGAATGTTGCATTATCTCAGGTACTTTACTCTCATTTTATACTCCCTTCCTGTACAAACCTTATATTGGGATGAATGTGCTTCCGAGTATCTGGGTCCCTCTGCCAGATGTCCATATGACTAGGTTGAGCAGAACCTGGCCCTCTCTAGGACCCTTCACCCACATGTAGCACACTCTCTTATCACAGGTGCAACTGGTGTCCCTTCTGGGGGCACTTATAGCAAGTCACCACCTTGGACTTCGAAGAACGTTTGTGTCCTTCCTAGACTCTCCGTTGCCATTCCTGTTTTGCCTGGGCTCTCCTTGATCCCATGGGAGTTACCTAGATGTTACCCCTTGTATTTGAATCGGTCTGTGGAGCCTTTGCCTCTTCCAGTGGCTACCAGCTCAGTAAGGCATCTATTTTATGCACCGCTTTCAAGGCCTGTGCCTTACAAGTGAGCTCACAAATCATTTCAAGATATCCTGCTATTCCACATACATGTGCGTGAGCTCTCTTGGATTCTAAGCCGTAACCTGACCCGAACTGGAGGTATGGTCGCTTATCCAAGACGGAGCAGTCAATGCTACTGTTAGAATCCGGGGTCTCTGGTTGGCGCAGGTATGCACTTGCGACAAGCAGGGACCCTTTCCTCTAAGTCAGGGCGTAGGATTACCTCTTTAAAAATAACCCCTGCTCACCCTCTAGGTAACGTGGCGCGAGCAGTCAGGCTAGATTTCCAGAGGGCATTAGGTTAAGCGTTTAAGATATCTCACACAATAATCACCACCCCACCACACAAAGACACAAGGCTGTATTTATATCAAAATAAAGTTCTTTATATAAAAGATTTCTTCAAGCAGGATGTCAAAATACAGTTCTTCACTTAAATAAGGTTCCAGTTACTTTAAATGCTTTTAGGCAGTCCACAGTTCTTAAAATGGCACTTTCCTATTCAAAACAAGCTTCTTTGGGGTTCTGTGCGCTTCGGTATGCTTCGTACTAAGTTTTGGATGTCTCTTGTGTCTTCTCGCGCGAGCACGCGTACTCTGGACGTGAACCGTACGGACCGTACCCTCGTAGGTACGTGTCGTACACGTTCGGTACGCCTCTTCCCAAACCTCACGCTTCTCGCGTGAGCAACGTACTATACTTTCAATGGGGGACGATTCGTACCTTTCCGGATCGCTTCGTACAGTCGCTCCGAAGGTTGCTAAAGCGCACGCTTTACGCGTGAGCAGCGTAGCGGGTCTCAAGCGTCAGTACGGCCCGAACCAAGCAACGGACGGGTCGTACCAACGCGTGCTGCACACAGTACCTTGGAATTCTTGTTGGGCAAAGGTCCTGGCGGCTCCAGAAGTCGGTGAGGGGTGTCCCACGTCGCATTGCTGTCCCTGGAGGTCAGAGGATGGCGATGCTTCGTGGGGCACGTCTAGGCTTCGGGACACGCACCAGAGGGTAGAAGCAGGAGGGGCAGCTCGGGGGCAATTCCTTCAGCGTGTCGCACTGCCGGCTTCATAGAGAGGACACACAGGGCTTCGTAGGTCCTTGCAGGGGCTTCCGCGGCCAGGGGGGGTTGCAGAGGCTCTGCGCTCAGAGCCTAGTCAGTTTCTTCGTTGCGTTGTGAGCTACGGCTCGGGGGGCAGATGCTTGCGGTGCTTGGACCAGGTAGACCGGTCTTTGCGTTGTGAGCTACGGCTCGGGTGGCAGATGCTTGCGGTGCTTGGACCAGGTAGACCGGTCTTTGCGGTGCTCGCAGTAGCCCCGGTGGCAGATGTCGCGGTGCTCAGATGAGGGGCACACAGGTCCTCAGGGGTCAGCGTCACAGGATCGCCTCCAGCAGCTTCTCCTCTTCTTGGGGAAAGGTAGCGCCCACTGTTCCTGGGGCGCAGATCAGGGGGCAAGTTCACCAGCAAGCCCTTGGAGATTGTTCAAAGCACAAGTTGATTCAAAAGTCTTTTCTTCTCAAGTCTTTCCCTCCTCTCCTTCTTGCAGAAAGGCACCCACCACAGGCCAGTCTCACAGGTCAGAGACAGTAGTCCTCCATGCAGCTTTCCCAGGTCCTTCTCTTCAGGCAGAGTTTCTTCTTGGCGCAAACCGGATCTGATTTCTTAGGAGCAGGGCTCCTTCTTTTATAGCACAATTCTTTTGTTCTTTGTCGCCAGGGGGCCTGGGTCTGGCTCAGTCCAGTTTTGGAGCACTTCGTTGTGGTGACTCTGCTCTTTCCTTTCAGCAGCAGGGCAGAGACATCAGCCGCTCCACAGGGGGCGGAGCCAGCATTGTGGTGGCAGAGCACAGGTCTATTCAGAGGCAAAGGTGTACTCCTCCCACCCATCCTGGTGTAATCTCTATACCCACCACCTGGCAGCCAGCCTGTCTCCTGGAATTCCCCAGCCCTGCTCCTTTACTGTTACTAGGCAGAACACACACACACACAGCAGAGGCGGACTGAAATGGCCAGGTCAGTAAATACTAACTTTCTAAAAGTAGTATTTACAAACAAAGGATATTAAAATAAACTTTACTAAAAGAAGTATTTTATTATTCTGAGTTCAGGCATACTAAACTTGACTTTCTACCATGCTCTCTGAGTCCACTGGGATTACAGCCTTTAGTAATTCCAGCAGCCCATTCTGGCCTATGGAGAGCAGGTAGCCTTCAATAGTGAAAAACGAAAATGGCTGTAATTCACTATTAGGACATGCCACACACATCAGGGCATGCCCTACCTTATACCTACAATGCACCCTGCCCTTGGGCCTACCAGAGGGGTGACTAATATGTAGTTAAGTGAAGGTTTGCGGACTGGCAAGTAGGTGCACTTGCGCAGTCAGCGCGACAGTACCAGACCGCGCGCAGGTTCTGCAGTGGCAGACCCTAGACACATTTTACTAGGCCGCTTCTGTGGGTGGCACAACCAGTGCTGCAAGCCCACCAGCAGCATTTGTATTTACAAGCCCTGGCACTCCTGGTGCACTTTACTAGGGGCTGATAGTAAACCAAATAAGCCAAACATGGACACCAATCAATGTATACACTTTTCCAAAGGGAGCACTTGCACTGTGGCACTGATTAGCAGTGGCACAGTGCCTGAGCAGCTAACACCAACAAAACACAATGAGGCACATCAGCAAAAAGTGGAAGGGAAACTCACGCCAAGGTGCCAGGTCTAACAGCTACCATCCTAAGCTTCTCTCTCAAAGGTTCTCTTTTCCCTTTCCTCTTTTCCTCTCTTCCCTCTTACTTTCTCTTCTTTATCCCTCAATTTCTCGTCTGAGTGCCTTTCCTCCTGTCTCACTCTTCCTCGCCTCTTTTTCTAGGTGAGCTAGTTTTAGCTTGTCGCCCTTAGTCTCCCTGGCTGCTTCTGCCTCCTCCTCCTGCTCAGCTTTAGCTTTCTGGAGATCCAACTGCTAGTTCAGTGTCTCTGCCATTCTCAAGCCACCCAATGTATTTTCTCTTGGAAACGGTGGCAATAGTATTCTAGAAATCAGAGGTGGTGTACACCTGGGGAATTTTAGAAACTAAAGGGGGAGGGTAGGGGGTGGTGTATTGGTGGAAGTATATTAGTGGGCACACTCGCATGTTTTATTTTAATCTGTATAGCGCAAAAACAAATCTCCCCCGAAAGGGCGTCTCGGTGCTGTGGCGTATAAACATGCAAAAAAATTTACAGAAAGTCAGTAAGTTTTGAGAAGTTTTTGAAAGCAGGCCAGGACCGAAATATGTAGGAGTGGTTTGTTCTAATAATTGGGAGCAAGCTAAGAGAGCCCCCCCCCCCCCCCCCCGCCCCTGCATTTCTATCCATACGTATGCAGTATGGGTGTAGCAGGATTGCCCCACTGGACCTAAGGTTACGGATTGGGTGGTAGGGCTACAGTTTCTTTTGTAAGTAAAGGGGGCCTCTGCCGGGCAGAGACTTGTGAACTAAGCAGAGGAGTTTGAAGAGGGAGCGTTTTTTCCACTAGCAAGCCAGTGCAACGATCTATACGTGGGCTCAGGAGTGCAAGGTGACATTTTACAGACCAGGCGAGCAGCCGTGTTCTGAACTACTTGCAGTTTAGAGGAGTCTCATTTGCAGCTACCATAAGGGTGTTACCATAGTCCATGAACTATCCGAGCTTGCATGTCTGGGATAGATTTGTGCTAAAGGGACTCAAGAGACTGACATCACTGCGCAGCGCACTCCTCCTGGGTTCTTCTCATGGTTCCTTCTCCACAGACTTGCACCTTGCACCCTGGTCTCCTACTCCTTGAGTACCTCACCGCTTTCTGCAAATTGTCCGAATCCCTTTCAGTGTGCCACGGGCCAAGCAGGAGCTACTGGCCTGACCGTAGGGGTTGTGGTCTTTTACTCCTGTTGTCCCGGGGCCTGACCTAATATAGACTCTAACCAACTAGGCCAAGTACTACCCCTTCAGCAATAGACTCTAATTGGTAGCGTGAGTTGGGCAGTCCAAGGCTTTTGGGGGGAGGTTGTTGTAAGATGTACATAGACTCTCAACTCAAAAGCATGCGGAGTAACCTCATTAAATAAATGTCCAGGCAGATATTTGCTTTTATGAAAAAAAAAGTAGTATATACGACCACAAAGTGAAATACGGTGATTGACATATAATACACAGTCTTCGTAAGGCCGGCACTTTAGCATTGTCCAGGTACATCCCCGAGTCCCACTCCCATATGTACGGATGGTGCTTATTGTCCCATTCATGTACGTAAACATTCAGAGTGGGCCACGCGAGCTCATACCAGTCTTAGAAGTTCCACGATGACTTGCTAAATGTTGTAGACGTAGCACATATAGTCGGGGCAAGTTCCCCCAGAAGCTCGTTGACCCAGCAATCCGTCTTACCTGATCTTTCTGGAGCTGCTTCCTGGGCTTGCTTAAGTCTAGATGCTGCTTGCCAGGTGGCAGTTGTCCATGATGCTCCTTCAGTAGTGTGGCAAGTCCTCCTGACAGCCCTTTCTCTTCACGGCTGCCCCTAACTGTCATGAACAGCCCACCAGTGCGAAGGCCTCCTTGGGTCTGAATGAGCGAATGCCCGCTTCTGATTAGTGCTGCACACCAGGGTGACAGCCCTGATCTCCATAGCATTCACACCTGGCATACTGGTGTGACAAACGGCAGCACTTGGGCAGACAGCCCAGTAGGTGCAACGGTCCTCAATATGGACCCAGAATTTCCCATTCTGCATCTCGGATCCGCTCAACAGGATCACCACTGGATTTTGCTCCCTTAAGGCACTCTCCTCTTCCTCACACGGTCCTATGGGCTTGGCAGTCATGGTCTGGTGCTCCAAAGCGAATTATTTTGATTCTCCTGGGCCATGTCCCTTCACCCAGCTGGGATACTGGCAGACCTCAATCCTCAGTCTTGGTTGCAATTGGCAAAAGTTAAGCTGAGCTTCTCCACAACAGTGTACAGCAACATTTTAATAATTTTGAGAGGCTCAAGCTCCAATTTTTTTATTATGCATTTCCAGATACAGGTTGGAGTTGTTTCTTCGTCTTTGAAGTTCATGCTGTGGAGGTTCTCCATTCATGCCCACTCATCTGTCCTGCCCTTTGTCCATGGAATAGGTATTTTCACAGCAGGAGGGACCGACTCCTCTTGATAACCTCACAATTCGGCCCATGGGGAGTGACTAGAGTATAACACTTTAATGTCAGCCTTAATGGTAGATACCTATAAACAAGATTACAAAGGCCCCAACCTTACTCTTTGATTCCATTATCAGCCCCATCTTCCTGGGATGTGTCCAGGCCCCAGTGACCTTTCCGGAATTGAAGCTTTGCTGTCCCTCCAGTATGAGTCCCACGTGCTTGCAGGAATGTAGCAATCCACACATCTGTCTTTGGGGAGGAGGATTGCTCTTCCACCTCCACATACCTTCCTCAAAAGACCCTGTATTTGTATAGCACAAACCTAACCAAAAGATGAAGCACTGTACAGGGTCAAAAAGTGACTGATAAAGTATTTATAGAGCGCACTACTGCCGAGGCATCTTGGCGCTAAGTAAATGTGCAGAGACAATGACCAACCTGTTCAGGGTTGGGAAAAGAGCCATGTTTTAAATTCTTTTCTGAACACAGATCTACTTTGTTGGAGTCTCATGTATGGGCAGTGAGTTCCATAGTTTGGACGCTAAGAAGGAAAAACGTTTCCCTCCACACCTTGCTTTCTTTATCTTAAGAAGTTGTACCAAACCCAGGGAAGACTGTCTTAACGATCGTGATGGTACATATCTAGCAAAAAGGATTGCACATCCTTCGCTCCACCACCAAACGGGGCTTTGTGCACCAGACGGTGTTTTAAAATCGATGCGTCGTCTCACTGGAAGCCAGTGAAGCTGTTTTATACTGGTGGATGTAGCAAATGTAGTTGGGTGCAATTTGAGTGAAAATAGGCAATCCTTCACTATCGCCTACTGCAGTAATGGCCCTACTAAAAGATCTCAAAATGGTCTTCTATTAGATAATCAGGTCTGCTTCATGAAGAATTGAGCCCTCTAAGATTATTTGATAACCCGAGGTTCCGCTACCTGACCAATTAAGCCAAGGTCCGGAAATTAAGACAGCTCAACAAAGCTCGGACCAGGTTAGGAATGTAAACAATCCAGGAGGTACACTTGTCATGCGGTGAGTGTCCTGAATAAAACTAATGGTGCTGCATCTTTTTGTAAAGGCTACATTCTAGCTGTAGCTGCAGCTGCAATTGTGAGGTGAATTTAAGAAGATCAAATCTGCCAGAAAAATCTTCAAAGCCACACTTAAGTGAAGGCAAATTTCAAGATGAGGGTAGCAGAAGGGTTTGCTACTTTTAATTATAACCTAATCGCACAAATAGCGGCATTCCTATTTGAGCTTAGCAACGTGGTACTGTGGAGAACTTAAAATGGTGTGTTCTTGCAGAAAGCGTAAAGCGTAAACTGACTTACCAGTGTGACACAAGCTAGCTACTATAATCTGCTAAACCAAAGAGGATGTCTGAAATTAAACATAGGTAAAATCCAGGATAACCATGTCATCTGCATATAGTAACTTTTGCATATGATGGCCAAATATTTTTTAATAAATTAATAAGTCTTAAAGCCATAAGTAGTGCCCAGTGTAAAATATTTCTTTGGTCTGTGTTCAGGAGTATAGGGTTTGGATAGCTTTCAATAAAACGTTTTTTTTTCACTTTACGTTTACTTCAGAGTAATCTCATGTCCTCTTGGTCAGAGGATGTGGAGTATTTAACAAAACAAGCAATTTTGAGCTGGCAGTGCCAGCATAGTGGTGGGTCATTATATTATTCCAGGTACTGTATTTAGGTCGAAAGCATGTCTGAAAGATGGGGCAGATTTAGTTTTTCACTCAAAGCTTGAATTCCTCTAAAAGAATCGTAAGCTTTGCCATCAATATCTAGTAGGGAACTAAGCCCATAGTTTTTAGTAACTTCTAATGCTCCTATTTTTATAAAGTAGATGCAGGACTGCAAGCTCCAAATAAGGGATATAACAAAGTCCACAAATAATTCCTGATATAAAAAGGAGAACCTGCAGACCAGTTGGTCCTGGGACACCATTTAATTAGCAACCTGCAACTGTCGTGTCTTATTTGTGTCTTTAGGCGGTGACACTGCCTCAACTCTTATTGATAACGGATGAGCCTTCCATTGTGAGAAGTGTGCAAAACTGATATGAATTTTCTAACATATCTGTCTCTCAATATTAACGTTCAGGGATAAAGCGACTCCATTTAGATTGATACATGTCAAGATTTGTCTCTAATCTTTGGACTTTGTAATTATCATAAATTTGATCCCACGGAGATTCCTTTTAAGTTCTCTTGATCTCCCAAATGCTTTCCATTCTTTCTTTTTGCCTATCAAGAACTTCATTTGTAAATGTGCCACGTATCGACTACTTCAGCTTTTCTCTCTGCAGGTATGCTGATGCCTCAATACTTGTGTAAACAGGTTTTGAGAATAAGTAAGGTGCTTACTGACCGGAATACCTTTTTGAATGATGTCAAAAAGTTTCTCAGATAATTGTTTTTACCACTTTGCCCTTCCAGCCGTGTGCTAAGTTGTTCGGCTACTGTTTCATACCTGAATTAGTCTTCAAAGACGCGCAACAAAGTGTCCATTTTTGAGTCCCTCTTAGTTCGGTTGCGTTGCTTGTGCCAGATTTCTTCGATTTCCTCTTGAGAACAGCCTGTTTTGGCCCTTACTGGCAAATATAAATGTTGACAGGAAGTGATTGCTCTCAGATCTTTCAAGGATGAGAAGTTCGAATTGCTGTTGAAGCGGGGGCAAAGAGAGAAATATTATCTGAGGCACTTTTCTCTGTTATGATGCATGTGTGTTTAATTAGACAGAATCTGACGGGAAATTCCTGCTCTGAGATTCATGTGATGTATTACTTTTTAATTTATTTATTTTGAGCTTTTTACCCGCATGGTCTGGTTTCTGTATTTCTGGTACTGATTTGTTAATTTCCCATGCGTTAGCCTGCCGTTCTGCCTAAACCTGTCTATGTGCAAGCTCCAATGCCAAACAGTTTAAAAAGACTTAAAGATCCTCATATTAAGAGACTTTTCTAAAGTGGTTAGAAACAAATAGAGAGCGTACTTTTACCAGAAAATATCTTGGGGAAAACTGAATATATTGTACAGCTTGCAGGATCAGCAAGAATAAGCGATAAACAATTCTGACTTGCTCTTCGCACCAAAGTAGAATGGTAGTTTGCAGAGAACTCAGCACATTTGTATCATTTTGAAAACTAACATGACATGCCACTTCTAACATTAAATAAAGCACAGTCATAAACTTACCCCTGCACCAGTGGCGGCTGGTCACTTTTGAAAATGGTGCGGCGTAAACTTTGTCAGAGTGCATCATGGCGAGCGAGCGAGCCTGAACATCTTAAGGGGGGGTTCGGGAAAATTTTGAAAAATGAGTGGGTAAATGGTGCATTTTCAAGGAAATTTGAGAAGCAAGAAGGTTAATAAAGCAATTGTGAAAGTGCAGTTATTACATTAATAAAGGGACGTCATATAACAACATGTAGATAGAAATGTTTCTGAAGCTAGACCCTGCCAGTGCCACGCATCTCTGAGTAATATACATGCTGTGTACCAGCAGGTCCTAGCGTCAAACATTTCAATTTTTATGTTTTTTAAGCTAGGCCCAGTGCTGGCACTCAGTGTGTATGCTTCTCAGAGGTGCATCACGCGTGGCAGGGTCTGTAGCTTCAGAGTATAAATGACTTGGATGCATCGCATATGACAGAAATTCACAATACTTTACTAGAAAGCGCTGTAAATGACTTGGATACAAATGTTATGACAAGGGTGCAGAATCAAAGCGCTGTAAGTATCTTAAATGCATAGCATACGACAGGGTTGCAGAATACTTTAAGGGCAAAGAAAGTTTTGTACGTGGTTTGAATGCACAGAATATAACTGGGATGCATAAAACATTACTGCGAATGACTAATGAACATTTAAATCATCAAATGCTGTAACATGCTTTCATTCTATAAATATTTTTATAATTCCTATCAAAAATACACGAGAGGAGAAATACATTGTCACTTAAAGGCCTGGATAAATGACTTACTAATTATCGAGCACGCATCAAGAATCGGCCTCTTGTAATACACAGTCCCTCATTTATTTACCACATCCTCGGTCATAAAAAAAAAAACTCCAGTTTACATTTCTGCTGCTCAACGGTGTGCCTATTATGACGGGACACACACAACCAAGTACTTCGACGGTTACACAATACACAGCCTACTTTATCCACATGACATGAGGTCTTTGAAACCTTACTTTGAAAATAAAGAATTTCCATGACCATCTATTTGTAGAAGATTAGGGAACAGAAAGAAAATCCAATAAAATATATTATAAATGCAAATACTACAAGATTCATCTGCATTTCTGAGTGGCAGAATATTTTCTTGTTTAAAAAGCTGCTTTACTTAGGTTGTGAGATCCGTGAAATAATTGCCAAAATACAACTGTGGAATAATTTGCCCCACAAAGAAAACAAAAATGCACAGCAGTGTAAGCTACGATAAGTATGCATCTTGCATGTATTTTACAGCTTGAGATAAGCACTCCTGGACATAGTTAACATGTCACAACAATGATTGCAGACTGAAAAACTTTTACGAGTGGAAACGTTCCCGCCATAAGAAAACATAGAGTATTTAACCAACCTTTCATTTGCATAAGGAATGAACAGAAAGTAGCCAAAAAGTGGAAGCGGGTTTCACTGGTTATCTACTTCTCCAATGACCCGTGCTATCTCATTGCAGTAACTCCGGGCTCTCATCTTCTAGCGACCCACACTCTCACACTCCAATGAGACATTCTCACACACTCAAGTGACCTAAAAGATACTAGATACCAGAGTGACGTGCACTGGAGGAGTGAAATCTCTTTTTTTAAGATGCGCAGAGCCAAATACTCTGAAAAGAAACCTGTTTTGTTGAAAACACTCACAATAATGACCACAGCGCCCGTCCTTAGACGATTGTGTTTCGCTCGCAGCTTGGAGCATTTTCAACAACAGGCTTAGAAATAGAATTGCGTGGAATTAACGAATGACGGTGCGGCGCACAAGGGAACAGAACTTTGATTGTTCAGGAAAAAAAGAGAAAAGAAAACCTGAGGCGCGGCCTTTTCAAAAAGCCCCTAGCAGACCACGTTGTTTGGAGTTCTGTACCTGGGTTGTCACTATGTGACGCCACACCCAACCTTAGAGTGTATCGCGTCATACTGACCCCTCAACCTGGCGGCTGGCTGGAATAATGTGATCTCAGTGGAACTGTGTCTGACCTTATAGTCACAGTTTTGAGTCCGGTGGGCCCACTCAGCCTTTCATCCTTATGAGGTTGATAAAACACATAGCTTTAAGTTAGGGAATACCAAACACCTGCTATGTTTTAATAGCGCTAAGAGCAGGCGCGGCCGGCATGACTGGAGAGGGTACGGGGGGGTTAATGTAATTGATAAAAACTTACCAGGCATCTTCTCCGGTCCCGCGTCGCATCACGTCTGCTCTGCAACGTGGTGGAAGTAACTTCTCCCCGCTCTTTTCTTTTGCCAATTAGGAGACTGGGGGGCCGGGCGGCTGAACCATGTTTACTTTGTCCTGGTATTTGATAGGGCATGGGGCGACTTTGCGCAAAACGCATCACCGCCCGAGCAGGAGCCCATCTTCAAACTCCTGCTCTACACAGGGCATGCGCAGCAAACCTAATGGTTTGTGAATGTGAGTGAGGGGCAATGCTCATCTCTCACATGCGCAGACCATCTTCTGAACTCCTGCTCGTCTCTGCCTGCGTGTGCTGTGCGTGACATGCGCACTTTCACCAATGAAGCGCACAGGCGGGCCCAGAAATGTAAACAGACGAATTGTAAGCTGTCAATTTGTCTGTTTATATTCCTGTTCACCTGTTGCCCGATTCTTTTGTGGGGCGCTACCCCAACGCCCCTAATGGACCAGCCGCCACTGCCCTGCACTTAGATTCTTCATAAAGCATTATGCCCATAATGCTTACTGTCATACTCGGGACTGCTCAAGATTGTACAATGCATACTACACCACATATAGTAACATCCCCCAGTGTAGACGTGCTCATTCCCATTTGCCAGTTATAACTAAGGGGCTGATTATCATGGTACGGTCGGATTCCTTTCTGACAGCCTCATTTTGATGGAGGCGGTCTGAAAGGAATCTGACTGGTCATAGCGGCTGGCTCAGAGAGCCCGTCCCGCCAGTCGGCATGCAGCAGGTAATCTCAAGGACGGGCCTTTCCACCCTTGAGATTACGCTCACTGTTTCTGACATGGTTTCCATTCCAGTCTGTCCGACATGGAAACCATGTCGGAAAGCGTCTTTGGGGGGCCCCCAGCAGGGGACCCCTTGGGTGCACAGCCTCCTTTTGGAGGCCGAGTTTCCCCAGTTGATCCCTGCACTTTGTAGCAGGCACCTTGAGGTCCCTGCCACGGGCGCAGGGGTAAACTGCTCCTCCATTTTACTATGGGAGCATGCATTTCATCCGGAATGCATACTGCCATAGTAAAAGGTAGGAATGCGACCCAACAGTGTTGTTGCATCCTAAAGAGGCGGTTGGTCCTCTGAGCAGGTGTCTGTCGGTCCCATGACAGATGCGGTGTCTGGTGCAAGTGATTCTTCCCAAATCGAAATGAGGGCTGATATGTGCGTGGGGGGGAAAAAAAGGGAAAATAAACCTGAACTACTAACAGTTAATGATTTAGACCAAAGTTAATCCTTTTTTAGTAATCTAGATTTCAGTTTATTGATTTAGAGTACCAACCAGAGCATAATTCTGAATTTTATTCCCTCCAACACAGCGCACACCTTTATTTCAGACTTCAGTTTAGTTCACAAATCCAAGTACTTCCTTATCTGGTACCTATCACTATGCCTCTATCACATTAAAGGTGTCCTGCCACAAAGCCAAATGAACAAAGTAATTTACAAAGAAGGATCTGAGAACAGACGGCCTGCAATGAAAATGTTTAGTGTTGCAGTTTAACCTTGTTCTGCTTGTAATTATTTGATTGATAAATGTTTTTTTAATACGAAATGCTACTTGTGCTTTATAGCTTACTCTCCTCATAAGTTGTCGTCGGGGTGGAGGTTAACATAAATGTTGAGTTGGAATGGATTTTGGAAATGACTTTTTTGGATGATGACACTTTACTGTTCTCGAATGACAAAGTGCCCACATTTCCAATAAACCTTACTTCTCTTTACGGATGTGCAGAGGTTGACACTGTTTGTTTTACATTAGACCCACTGAGGAGGAATAGAAGTATCAGTTTGTCAAGCAAACCTGCTAACCTCAAGAACAGAAATAACATTGTCCCTATAATTATGATCTACCCACTGACTGAGACAGCCCTAGAATTATTAGCCACAAAATAGAAAATTAACTTTTTATAATTAGGTATTCATTCTAGCAGCACATATCAGACACTTAAAGCAAATCACTCATCTCATAGAAAGATTTATCACATGATGGAGCAGAATCAATACCATAACAACTGGTACATGTCAAGATAAATGTTGTTGAGGTATTTGATAAAACACTTAAATCTGGAACGTGAAAAGACCAGGAATGTCATTGACCAAGCTGCAAATGCCCAATTCAAATGATTGCATAAATCTAACATTTGATCAGTTAGCATTTTTAATTTACATTTCATTATGATTGTTTTTTTTTTTTTGTTGTTGAAACCGTTTATTACAATCTCAAATATATACAGGTATGGGCCTACAACCTTCCGGCCGGCCGCTAAAAGTGACAGAGATAAATGACATATATACAATAAGGCACTTGGCATTACAGAGACGCTGAAGCAGGAGGTATCAACAACGTGGGCCACATGACTCTGAGCTCACAATACGGTTTCGTTTTATACAACACAACAACATAAAACCACACCCGCAAGGCAACCCGAGAGCGAAGATGACAACATATGCTCCTCATATGGGGGGACCCCAACCATACATTAAGATCGAAGGAGGGGAAGGGGAATAGGTCCGGGACTGGGAAAGCACTGTGCCCGGGATTAAGGGAGGGGGTCATCTAGGGGGACGGAGCTGGTGAAGCGGGAGGCAACAATGGCGGCTCGCAAATACCCCCGCGGTAGGCGTTCCAGGGGCCCCACACCTTCAGCCACGCCCCAGGCTTACCCCGCGCCACATACACCACCTTCTCTCGGAACATGCACCAATCCATGTGTTCTTTCCAGGCCGACACAGCCGGGGGCCTCTGGGAGCCCCACAGTTGAGCGATGTCACGTTTAGCAATCATATAACCCAGCGTCACCCATCGCGTCTGCGGAACCGAGTAGTCGGTCGGTTCCCACACATTCAGCAGGCATCTCCTCGCTTCAGGCACCAGCTCGACATGCGTAACCGCTCGCAGGACCTCATGCACACCACGCCAGAATCGCTCCACCCTCGGGCATTCATTATGATTGTTGTGGTCCACAGATCAAAACAAACGAGACAAGGTGGAGGGAAGTAGAAAAAAGAATTCCAAGATTTCAGTTGGCTGTTTAAACACTAGGGACATTGAAAGCTTGACACAAATTTATCAATCTAATGGAAAGAGATTCACAATGTAATTCAGTTTGCAGTAACTGTCTATTAAGCTAAACGGGGAAATCAGTCAGTTGGCATGTTTGGCATCAAACAGTCTATCAAAGGCCTACACAATGATATATAATAGAGTAAAACAAGACTTAAAATTGGCACAGAGATGAGTTGTGCACTATAGTGAATTCCAAGAGCAAGATGTCAGAATAAAACTTTCAACCCCTATGTAGGAATGTGCCTTTTCTGCATGGCCACCCCATATTTTTCACCTTTTGCTAGACCCTCTATTTTGCTGGTAATAGAACTATGTGCATTTTAGCCCTGCTAATTAGTAGTAACGTGCTAATGTTCCCGTTTAAACATGGTCAAATAGGCACATTCCTAAATGGTATATTTAGCTTACCTAGAAGTCCCTAGTTTATGGTACAAAATGTACCAAGGGCCTGTTGGTTAAATGTCACTAGTGGAATGTAGCACCTATCATGCCTTCCTCAACAGTGACAGTGTAAAACATGGCCTCAGGCCTACTATTAAAGCATTACTGTGGTATTTTAAACACTGCAATTTAACCTTCCAAAATAAACACTTTTGACAGGTCATAATTATGTTAAAACAAATAAATCACTCCTATGTAGGCCTTGTAGTCCACAAAGCAGAATGCATGGATCTAAAAAGTAGGACATGTAGAAATGTAATGTTAACATGTCTTTTCAATAACTAGCACCCAAAAGCTATTTTTCATTGCTGCCGGCCAAGCTGTCATATGTAGAAAGCCAGAGTACAGATTACAATCCTAGGACTACCATTGTGTGTGTGTACAACCACCCCCCCCCCCCCCCCCCCCCAGTGTAGTGTGGCCGAAGACTTACACAATTGTAAAAAAGGCTCACAGTGGGTTGGGTTGACTTAACTTTTACCCCCATTGGTTTGTGCATGCCCCAGAGTCCTTCCCACCCACTACCTTATCTCGGGCATAAATGTGGCATCTCCAGGCAGCTACTTCAGAACACTCCTCAACCTGAGGAGGATCAGAAGAGGACTGAGCTTGCTGTCTGACCTGAGAGGAGCCCTAAATGACTGAACCAGCTCTCTTGTACCCGGGAGAAATAAGTAGACTCCAAGGATCTTAAGGCTGACCCTGTTAAAGCTACCAGGGAAAAAACAACCTACAAGAGGACTTTTACTGCAACTGACCAGTGACCACTTGACCTGAACTGTTGCCCTCTGCCTGACACCCTGTGAGTCTCCAAGTGCCTCCTCTGAGGTCCTAGTGGAATTCAGGAGTGTACCGCTGAGGTGGAGTGAGACTTTAAGGGCTAAAGTCCGAAGGTAAAATCTTTGACCAAGACAAACCTAGTAGATGTACCTGACTCGTGCTTCATCATGGTCAGCGTCAAATTGCACGTAGGTTCAAGTTGCCCACATCCATTGACTGTAATTAGCACTTTGTGCTTTTTGGCACTATTTCTACTTAAAAAATTAATGTTTCCCCTTATTGGATTTTTGTCACTTTGTCATCTTGTTTATTATATTCGGTTTGGGATTTGTATTACTTTGCATATCTACGTTATTACTGTTTTGATACTGCATTAATACTTTGCACATTATAAAGCCTGTTTGCTCTGTTTAATTGCTACCAGGGGGTTGAGTTCAGTTTAATTTAATGACTTTGAGGGTTCACCCTGACTAGGGTTGTAATTATTCTTTGAGGTGGTGAGTCACCCCCGCCACATACAAAATACACTTTCCTGCACCCTCCATCTATTTATTATACATTGTCAGAAAGGTTTGCGAATGGAGATATTAATCATTCTTGATATGCAGTATAATTAAATGAAAGAGTAGCCTGCAGACACGCTGATTTGAATTTCGCCCCAGCGAACGATAATGGTAAATTGCGATGGTCAGTATGCTAACCTTTTCCCATTGCTTTCATTTCACAATCAAGTAATCTACCTAGAACACAAAATTGACATCTGTTCAATTGCCACAAGTTCGGCTTCGTGTTGCAAGGAGCTTAAAGGTGTGCTTTTGCTCAAACTTTATCAGTGATGAACAAAATAGCTACTGTAAAGAAAGTGCAGGTAATTTACTGCAGGTATTGCCCAACTGTAGCAACAGTTTGGCTCTTGGCATTTGGACACAGCTTCTTGTGCCTTAAGTGTTCCGCGGCATACCCAAACAGGTAAAGAACGTTTACCGCAAAACTTTGTCCCCGCAGGGAATCACTACGCGGCCGTTACAACGACCGCATTGTGATTCTGCATACCATTACTCCGCAAGTCGGAACAACGCCTTCCCTAGTGTCCACACAGACTGGAGTTAGAATAGTAAATTATACTATTCCAACATCCATCGCCCCCCTCCGCAAGTCGTTGTTCAGACTTGCGGAGTAATGGTATGCGGAATCACAACGCGGTCGTTGTAACGGCCGCGTAGTGATTCCCTGCGGGGTAAAAGAATGCGGGATGAGGAGATAGATTCACCCAAACAGGAAACAAACAAGCATTTACAATGCAACGGTCTCGGCATTGTTAAAGTTAGAGCTATTGGCATTGCTCATGACAATGCCGTTTCTTTAAATGTTTTAAAAACAAAAACATAAACAAAAATAATGTCATGAGCAATGCCAATAGCTCTAACTTTACCAATGCCGAGACCATTGCATTGTAAATGCTTGTTTTCTTAATCTGATAACGGAATTTAAACCTGTGGTTGTTTTCTAACCTTTTATGATCTTTAAGGGTAAAAGCATTCTGGAGCTCCTTAAAGGGAGTATGGGCACAACATAAAAACAATGAAATGTATGCTTAAAAATAATAACGTCGCAATATAATATCCATATAGCATATGGCTTTGCCGCTCTCCATTGGGCATGGTCCCTCCTTGACTGGCCCGTTATTGTGATTCAGCAGGTCAGAGGTTTCCCGCTCACGAATCTTTTGTGAGGAGGCTCGTGACAGAGACGTCGCCGCATTCTGTCGGCTAACATGTCGACTGCTTTCACGCGCCGCCTCTTTATAACACAGGAAGCAAGAAGGGAAAACACTTTTGTTCAAAATTCTCGCAGAGCAAACTGAACTGAAGGGATAATAATGATGTGACATCCTCAATTAATTATACCACTTCTGCGTCGTGAGCTGGCGGTGAAAAGAACTCCTTGGAGAGAGGATAAGAATATAACGTGGATGTGGTCACGGCCCATTCTCGGCTTAGTACCTGTGTAGAAGGTGCCCTTCCTCTGTTCTTTAAACTTGTTTCTTTGTAGTGTATTTTACTGTGTTGTATAGCTTACTCACTTTGACACTTAGTTTTTTATTTTTTGTTTTAATAATGATGTTCGACCAACATACCGACGTGAGGTGATATCTCATTTCCGAGCTGGGAAAAACAACGAACTCTGCAAAATGCTCTAATGTTCTAGTTTGTCTACCATGGCGACAAGCAGCCCATCAGCTCAACAGTCGGCCAAGAATGCCTGGGCCAGTGTGCAAACCAAATAGCAGACTCATTCTGGAAACGTAACGGAATCTTCTTCTGGTACGTATTAGTCCAAGGCGGCTACGAGAGCGCCTGCACGCCCAACATCTATCCCACACGGCAATAAAATCACCAAGAGGCTAGGAGAAAGCGAAACCAAAAATGTCACGCTAGCCCGAGCCTGCTATCTGCCCCGCCCATTCGAAATCTCCGGTAAAGCGAGACGGCAATAAACATCGGCTACACCGCGGTTCCCTCCCAGCCCGATAAATCTGCCGACCACCACCCCACCCATCAGGGGCGACCGACAAGACAGCCTGGAATTGAAGATTCCGCGTGCGGCTAGAGCAGCCACTTCCGAGTTGATCACTTCCGGAGCAGCTGGGCAGCGTTTCCGGGGTGGGCTATTTTCTTTTTCTAACCAATTATAGAGTGAAGTGACAGCGCCCTCCTAATTTTAGCCGCTTATCACGTTATTTGTACTGTTTGATTGGCCTTCCCTCCCGTCAATTTTTGAAGTACACTATAGTCGAAATCAATTGCAGATTCGATGATAGGATTTTTAAGAGTCACCGGCGGGAGTTAGGAGGTAAGTCCCGTCATAGAGCTGCGAGGCCCTGGAACCCATGGCGGTAATTCTGGCTGAGTACGCCAGTAAGTCTGACATTGTCTCTGTTTTGGCGCTTAATTGTTGAACTGTTGTGTAAGTGGATCTAGTTAGGTAAATAGAGGGTTGGATAGCGGGTCTCTTTTAGAGAGATTTGTGGTTCTCTTTAAGGGGTTCCAGAGTTGCTGCGTTGCATTGTGATGAAGTTGTCGGGGAGATTCTAGTGACAAAATGTTCGGGCGGCGCGTTACGCGACCGGTACCTGGATGTGACTTCCTCGGTTTCCCTGGCTTGGATGCGCTACTTTTCCTACTCCGGACGGGAGGAACTCCCAAGTAACATAAAGAAGCAGAGGGCACCGGAAGACACCACCGCCTTTCTCCGAGGCTGAGAAGAACTGCCTCGGAGAAACGCAGCGTCCTTTTCGGATTGGGGGGCGTGTTTTGCTGTTGTCTCCTCCCTGAGACTTCTCGCAAAAAACACGCCCCCCGATCCGAAAAAGACGGGGCTTCAACGGAGTGACTGGACCTCTTCTCCAGTGGCTGGCCAGCATTTAAGAGGCCAGCCAATGGAGAACAGGATAGAAGAGGGGCGGGTGCAAGCCCCTCTTCTCAATGACATTAAATCTCCGGACTTCCGGTCTGCCGACCGGATGGTCCCGAGACCTAAAAAGACAATGGAGTCCTCTCTCCTGTCCTAAGCCCCCAGTTATTCATTAAAGATGCTTTCCGTTCACAGCCGTTGTTAGTTGTACACTCGGGTGAGTCAAGCTAAATTTCCCATAATAAACATGAAATACAAAAAATACATAACTGGTTTGCGATCTCGGGGTTCGACCACATGGTTTGTCGTCGCAAGAACCCCCCTCATGTTTCAGCAAAACGACCTAAACATACCAGTGAACTGGCGCTCAATGATGTAATTGTGTGATTTATTTGAATGTACCTGGCATGGTAACATTTTACTGTATAATCTCTCTAAAACAAATATACGCTATACCAGATCCAGCCAGCAGATGGCAATAAAATGTCAAATAGCTGGAACTATAACAAAGCTCTTCCTGCAAACCTAATATTACTGGTAAATGCATATTGTATTACATTTTTATTGTTTGAAGGCCTTTTCAGAGTGATTGCTGTTAAGCGGGGCTGTTTATTTGTGTTGTCAAAGCACATTTGTTCTAGCCGAGTAATGAGGCAGATGCGGATTGTGAATAGAAATTTGGGCATTTCCGCAGTCAGTTTCTAAGAACCTCACTCCCCTTTATCAATTGGTACATTTAGATGTAGCAACATAGACAGGGCAGTGGCCACTAAACTTCTAGTCTGTGATTCATGCCCTGTTCCAACGTTCTGTGAAATTTCAGTGAAAGTTCCTATCCCCACATTATGGTCCATGCAAGCCTGTTGCAACAGTGCTATGCAGAACCATGCCTATAGATCCAGATGGGGTAAGTGGCAAAAGCGTACTCTCAAACTATTCACATCTGTGAGACATTTTACATTTGGGCATTTTAAAAATACATTTACTTGCGGCGTTAATAGTGAGAATCTTTTGTTTTTATTGAATGCATTGTTAATGATTGCTTTCTTTTTGCAGGGTATCTCTAGAAGATCTATATAATGGGAAAACAACCAAACTACAGCTTAGCAAGAATGTTTTGTGTGCCTCTTGTAATGGGTAAGTTCAGTCATTTCATATGTTTTTATTTTTATCTTTGAATAGTTCTGACTTATAAAAGCACGTTTACAAAGTGTTTACATGCATGTCACCAATCCCAGACTCTAAGCCGGAACTCCCAAGCAGAGGCTGAACTAATTGTTTCAAATCCCCCCCCCCCCCCCCCCCTTGCCACGTATGTATCTTGTGTAGCATCACCTGAAATCCACATATAAAATCACTCCCGATGACCTGTTCCCACAAAATTAACACTTGTTTGTGCACATGTGTTCAACATTCACAAGTCTGTCCTTCTGTCGGGACAGTAGGGCAACTTCCTAGACTAAGCACCTGGGGTAGAGTTAAAGAGTTAGGTGGATAGTTGGGTTTTCTAGCTCTTCTTCGGGCACATTGTTTTTGACGATTCTTAAGGTAAAAATAAATTATCTGAGGAAACTCCTTTGGGCACCAAGCTAATTTCCTTATGAGGATATCTTGGGAAACAATATAAGACATTTTATAATTAAGTGGCAGGAGCAGAAAATGGTAAAATACATTGAAAGCAAAGTCGTAATGCCAAAATTGATAAATTCAGAGGTAGTAATTTGTGTAACAGAGTGACTAACTGAAAAAGGAGGACAATGTATGTGGTTTTCAAGCGAATCTAGTTAGGTAAGTAAAAGCTTTCATTATGGTACTTAGGTTTTCACAGAATTGGTAGACCATATTAAAAAGACTTCATTTTGTAAGCTCAAAGGTCTCTTTTCGGAGGGGGGGGGGGGGGGGGGGTTGGGGTTAGTGGCATGAATTGGACACGGTGAACCCTTAATTGATGCATTACTTTCCTATGCTTTATAATGTCTGGTAAACTGATATTACATCTTTATTTTGGCATGTGTGAAGAACCAGTTTAGCTTATTTTGAATCTAGTTCCTCAAGTGCTACTTAACTGGCAGGCTATTGAATGCAGATGGTGGTCCGCATCGGTTGAATCATGGCTAGGATCATTTGTCCTTGCTTGCTCTACTGTAATAGCAAACAAGCAAACAACTGACTGGTTTGTAAAGTCCCAATGGAACCATTCTCCTTGCTGGTGTGTATGTGAAACCAAGTCCCCTATCTACTTCTGGCAACAGAAAAAAAACCTGTAACCCGTTACTGTCTCCCTGAGGTTTCTCCCATTTTCATATCTTTTGGATCTCTGTGTATATTTAAATGTTTTGGTTAAGCACAGGCACATCCGAGGGTAAAGAAATTAGCAACAAAGATTGCCAGCCATTCTTTGGGCCAGCCATGGGCCTACTGTGTTGTTCTGAAATCCAATTTATTCTTGCTCTCTTGCTTTGTGTATGCACAAAAGTGTTTGTCAGAGGCTTGTTACAAATTGCTAAATGCAGAAAGTATTTCTACTTTTACACCTGAAATTTGACTGGTGTTGCTTTCTTTCATGTGCCGTCTCTGAAACCACGCTGTTGTTTTAAGTGCAAAAACTCCAGTTAGACACTCCTGAATGTTAAGCGGCATGTACATGATTTGTGCCCAATGCCCTGGCAATGGATAGGTGGAGTGAAATGCTTGTCATGGCTCTCTAGATCAGCGGTCTTTACCTTTTTTCTTTGTGGACCTCCTGTAAATCGATACTGGAGGACATAGATGCTCACCTAAACAATTTCTATTATCAGAATCTCAAAACAATACACAAAGAGAGGCATGTGTAGATAATTTTACTTTAATGGAAAGGTTGTAACTTTTCAATTTTTTTTGTTTGTGTTTTTTTTTCTTCTAAACGACTGCTAAACAATTTGCTGAATACCAGCATGCCATTCTTTTTTTGCTCTAAATAGACACTAGCATATCATTTACTTTTTTGCTGGAAATGCATGCTTTCTTTTTGTGGGCACATGCCATTGCTTCCTTTGAATTCACCAATCATCCATACTAGGATCCTTTTGTATACCTCTGCTGCTCTCATGAAATGGAGCAAGATGAGGATGCCAATGTAATTATTAGCCTCCAATTTCAAATAACTTTACATCTACGGAGCATTCTTAATTTTTTAATTTAGCTTTTTCACATATATACTTTATTAATGTTATAATGTAATTACATTAGTTCAGTTTCGACCCAGTGAGTAGCCTTCGCAGACCACAGGTTAAGAACCACTGCTCTAGACTCCTGGTGTTCATGGAGCTTCCTCAGGCCCACACCCTGTCCAATCGCCATCTACAGTAGTCTTTCACCAGTGCACAAAAGATCCCCAGAGGGCAAGATTATTTCAACAGGTACAATGTTTCACTATGCCTAGGCGGAAGTGCCAGTATACACCCCACCCCCACACCCCATTGCTCAGTAAGTCACACAAGGGAACAGTTAGTACACATTGACCCCGAGGCTTTATTGGAGGTGGTGGAGGGGCTTGAAACTTAAACACACAAGATGATGGACGGAATGTTGCACAATGGCAAAACATTCACCCCCAGTCACAGATCTGGGTTAAACTTGACTGGGGGTGAGTGCTTGCAATGTTCAACACTCCGTCCATCATTTCCTTTGGTTTTTGCTTTGGTCGCCATAAGTTGGCAGGGTATGCTCAGACGTGAGTCTCTTGCTCACTTTGCCACTGGATTCAAGCAAGCCTGGCTGAAGACGGCTGAAATGCCAGAAACCGGTCCTAGGAAGCTTTTTTCCGGTCCAGGGAAGACATGGCTTGGCAGTTCGGGCTGGACTGTTCCCATGAGGCACAGGGTCAGACTGATTTGCATATGGCCATGTCTGGACTGGGGTGGCAGAGTGGGCTAAAGAACGGTGATGGATTAAACCCAGATCAGTTGACTGGGGGTGAGTGCTTGCAATGTTCAACACTCCGTCCATCATTTCCTTTAAGGCTTGAAACTTCACACCACCCCCAAAATATTAAACATTTTTGTTAGTGTGCCGGGATGCACCAATTTACTTTTTGAAACCTAAAACAACAGCCTTAGTCAGTGTCCTCAACATCTAGACTGCAACTCGGGGAAAGGCATGGGTAGCGCCTCTCCTCTCCCCCCCCCCTCCCTTCCCACCGTGTTTGTGCACGGTTCATAGTCTTCTGCCTACTTGTTGGACCATCCCAGTCTCTGTACTGATTCTTGATTCTGCACACTTAATGAGGTGCATCATTGTCTGAGCAAGTCTAGTCTACAGCCTCAGATTAGCCCTTGGATTACCAATACTCTTAGGGCTGACTATAGTTAAAAAAGCATAACTTTTCCCACTCTGTCACACTTACACCACAATCAAATTTAAGGGGTTTGGAACTCCTGTTTTGGTGCCAATTCTGCAACGTATTTCCCAAGACCACAAACCCAGCTCACCTAGCAAAGAGGACGGGACCTCATGCATAGTCCTAGGACTATTTAGGCCAGTATGACCGTCTAATTAGCTGTCTGTTCTGATATTCTTCCACACTATGAAAAGGTTCCTTTTTCCTGGCAGTAGGAATGACGCCCTCCATTTTATGAGGATCAAGAAGGCAGTTGAGGTGATGCTGCATTTCACTCCTTCATTTTGTGCAGTCTGGTGAGGGAGAACTACCAGGCACATAGTCTGCGGCTGCACGTGAGAGTGAAGGTGGTGTCGATCACTAGAAAAAAGAATGAGGGGGAAAAAAGCAAACTAAAAAACACAAATCGACCATTCCAGGTCAGGGATCACTCCATTCTGCTAATTCAGGTAAAGCCTAATCACAAGTAGGAGAGTCAAGGGAGGGGTGGTAGCCAGGCGGCTACCAAGGGCAGACTATACCGGACAGAGTGCCAGCACTGGTGTGTAGAGGAGGGTTAGCTGATCCGTGTACTTATCTGTTCAATGTAGATAGTCTTCCCCAGGTGGCTCCCCCTCAGTCTAGTCCTCTTAGCCCCAGGGTCATTCTCAGAGCCTCCCTCTGGATGCTGCCAGGCCTCTAACACCTAGGACCACAACACTGCGATCATGCAGCCCCGTTCCCTCCGTGCCCTCTCTGAGCAGGGCCTGTTCCTCAACTCTTGCTTACTGGGTAACATCCTTCATCCAGGTTACCACCACCAATCCCGTGGAGGGAGGATTTCCAAGTCATTGCTATTTGTCTTTTGGCCAACACTAGGGCCATGCCTAAAACTCTAGTGCCCAACTTTCATGTGTTTGGTCTCTGGAATAACCCCAGTAGGCAGGCATCCAAGGAGCAGGTAAAGGAGCGTCCTAGTGTGGTGTTCACGAAGTCCATCACCATGTCCCAGAATGTACATAGCTGAGGGCAAGACCATGTCGTATTGACGAAATGTGCGTCCAAGTGCCTATAATGTACTCCGGTCCATGTATGAAATCTAGTCACTGCTCTCTTGACACACAAACTATCAGATATTTTTAATCTAGGCAAGAGGAGCAGACCAAGAATGCTGATATGGAGGCACAGGATTTAACAATAGGGCAGTGTGTTTATGAAGATATGGTAAAGGAGACCAATGCGCATGGAGGAGCAGATGGTACATTTATCTTAGGTTTCTCCCATAAAAAGTGATTGGGTTCCTCAACAGGTGGTTAAAAAAAGACGAAAAAAAATAATAATTCTGAGCTTTTGTCTGTTACCTTTGAGGCCCTGCTAAACTACTCATGACTGCTTGGTCTGGCCTACCCCTACTGCGGGTTAGCCATTGGTTCAGGCGTTCTTATGCTGTGTGCAGCAGGTTTCTGTCACCCATGTTCGGTTCGGTGTAGGCCAGACGCTGTAGCACCCTCCTGCCCTCCTCAACCCACTAGCTGTTGGTTTTTCATTTAACTTATATATGCATAATAGGTACGTTGTACAATGTTGGGGTCATGCATACAAATGAAAATTCACATTCTTTCAAAAGTTCCTTATTTGTTCAGTCTGGACTATGTATACCAGAATACACTGAAGTAAGCTGAGTTTGTGCCAGTCATTTCTCCTGTCAAACACGCATTTCACTATGGCATGTTATTTTAATTTGATATATCGCACAAATCGCCCCAGGGTTATCTCGGCGCTGCAGGAGGACACAACAGCAGGGCCAAAATGGCACAGTTCAATAGGAACGTTTCTAATTTCTTACATTGGTGTATTCAGAGCATGTGCGAATGTATATAAATGTAAGCAATTCAAGTAAGTTGGTGCCAAGTAAGAGAAAGATCTGCCTCCACACCTTAAACGTTGATTGCAGGGAATAGTAAGTAGCTCTTTATCCTTAGATCACAGATTCCGGGAGATATTGTTTAAGCTTTTGGTTTAAGTATTTGTGTCCTTTCTCCATTAGAGCTCTGTGGGTTAGGCATCAGATCTTGAATATAATTCTGTTTCTGACCAGTAGTCAGTGTAATGCTCTTAAGAGTGGATTTGGCGCAGTTTTGGAAGGAAGATTACAAATACGCCTTGAAACGGTGTTCTGCATGACCTGTAGCTGCGAGAATAGTCTCATATTGGCAGAAGCCAAAAGAGCATTACCTTAATCAAGCCTGCTCACAACAAGAGCATGTTTTAAGGGATTGCCTGTGAGATGTAGAATATTCATGTGTATTCCTCGGTTTTTCTGGTGTGTTGCCTTAAAGCAATGTAAGCCTGTTAAGTGAAACTGTAAAATCATGCATACCACCTTGGTCAGTAACTTATTAATTTGCTATATTGTTTTTCAGTCAAGGTGGAAAGACCGGTGCTGTTCAAAAATGTACCGCTTGCCGGGGTCGAGGTGTCCGTATAATGATCAGGCAGCTAGCACCAGGGATGGTGCAGCAAATGCAGTCTGTGTGCTCGGATTGTAACGGCGAAGGTAAGTAGAAGTTGTGTTTACCGAACTTCATGTACAACTAATGCAATTTACTACCATAGACGAAGTAAATGGATTTTTTTTTTTTTTGTACAGAACATACATTCTTTCAAGATACACTTACACTAAAAGGTACACAGAAGTTATTGTACAGATGGCACCAATAGGGTACGTTTCGGTAATTGCACTGGACAGATACAGCACAGGCAGCAGATGTGCAAGCTTTACACACGAGCACACACCGGAACAAAGTACATCCTGGGAAGTAAGGAGAAGATTGTGTTAAAAGATAGCCGGAACTTCTTGAACATAGGAACATGGGTATATAGAGTAAATAATGCAAACATTGAAAAGGAGATTCTGGTGCAAATGCTCGAGTGGGTGTCTACTTATGTACATCCTTTAAGTTTGGCTCTCAATCAATTACGAAATTGAATCTGTTTTGGATGGTTCAGGTTGTGGCATGGCAAAAGATGGGGTGAGTGTAGCTTCTCTGGCAGTGGAAGTAAATTGCCTTCAGTCCTGTGGCTGAAGGGTGGAGACTCAGTCAGTGGTGTGATGAGGATGTAGACAGGACTACGTTAAGTAGTTCTATGAACAGTGTTAGCAACTGGGTGCTTCCAGTTCTTCCATAGAGCTGTTACTTGAAAAAGGCTGGGGTTAAAGGGTGGTACTGCAGTTTCTGTTTACGGTGAGGACTTTTCTATGCCAGGCCTGCTGTTTCCCTCCGTGATTGCTGCTATAGAAAGGTTGACAACTTAGTTAAGCAATCACACTTCATTGTGCTCATGTTGAGGCTACTCCTGCCTGGAGCCAACCACTGCTACTTGTTGTGAGAAGCATTACTCTCCACAAAGGCAGGGAACCTTAGAAGGACACTTGAGAAGAAACCAGAGAGTTCTGCAGCATGTGTCACTTATAGGCTGGCAAAAATGTTGAATATTTCCAAATTTTGCCCAAAAAAAGACTAAAATTGTAAACATGGCACTCCTTTCCCCCAGTTTACTAATTGCAAACACATTGGTGAACAGCAAATTAATAAAAGGTGAAGGTCAATTCAAGATTTCACTTGGCAGTTTATAGGTGTTCCCACATGCACTCTGTATTTCAGCCTTGTGTTATTGCTTTATTTCTGCACTCAAGTGTGTGTTAAAGCTGTGTCCTGAATCTCCCAAGTGACCGGCATGTAATGGATTTTGACCTTCATACACAAAACACACGTCTCTAACAACAATAGCTTCACAGGCGCACTTCAACGAGTGCGATTTCAACTGTATTCCTAGACCTGCTCTAACATGGCACATGTAACTTGAATGGTAGAGTACTTTACATAGTATGAAAGGTGGAATACTGTACTCACCTCGGAGTGGTATAAAGACACACGTAGACATTTCCTATAGTACTACAAACACACTTAGATCAGACATACGTTAAAGCAGTATCCCTGCACACACTTACATGGCAAACTTATTTAAAAGTTTATTCCTGCACACTCATTACAGCAATGGGTTGATGAGCTAAATCAACTATCACATAAGAAAATCAATCATTTGCTAAAGAGCACTCCTGTCTCACTGATTACAATCCTGGGTTGCTGTTTACAGGATTCCCTGGAGTCAATGGTCTAGCCCTTGCACACTTGCAACAAATGCATTGAAAGAATATCACCGAGCAATATTGTCTTAATTTTAAGTTTCTGTTCTGTAATTAAGTAGACCTCATCAATTAATTTTTACAAAGCAACAAAATAGTGGGCACCCTTTCAATTGAATATATGAAATACTATATCCTATCTAAAGGGCTATTGACTATTTCTTTATTACATTTATGTTCTATCGTTGGAGCTCCCTATTATTGTGAAACTGTCACATGTCTCCAGTAATAATTTCTTGAAACTGGCTCCTGCACCTCCAGCTTTTTCAATGTACTGAGCAGGGGGATGCTGCATGATGTTATGCCAGATGAGGACTCTGAAACAGTTAACGCATCAATCAAGTTATCATTTTCTGTTCACTAAATGAAAACCATGGATAGTTTACAGCAGTGCTCCAAAAAATTGGTGACCACGTGATGTATAAAGGTAAATATCAAATATGATGGCAATAAAAATTTTTTTTTAAAAGCCTTTACGACTGGAGTGGGTTAAGCTGTTAAGGCAAAATAATTGGAGGTACATTTTTATTTGAGGTGGGGTGGCAATTGCAACAGCAATTAAATACTTGATATAAGAAATAGAATTACAAGTTAACCTATTTTTGTTGGGGGAGGAGTACATTGAAACCATTAACACTGGAAAAAGTGCACACTAAAGGTAAACATGACATGTTTGAAAACAATGGAATAATCATGACGCCACAGGATACACGAAAAGTGACTTGGTGCATTACATCATTGTTATATAGACTAAAATACACTCAAATGAGTGGAATGAAGATGGAGCAAGATGCCTCTAAGCTCCATTGCACCGTTCGGTCATTCGACCTGCAGCCTTGTGCATCTGTATGTTGTCATCCATGCAGAAGAAATATTATGTAGAGTTGATGGTACTTTAGCCCATATATGCTTGTTTCAGTGCAAATTTGACTCTGTGCCAATTCTGAAGTATAGGAAATGGTCCACTCGAATCCTTCAGTTTCTTCCTCACCATACATCCCTTACCTAAATAAGTCAGTTTTTGCATGTTCAGTAACTTGTACTTGTTGTTATATACATTTTCAAAGCTGTTGTGATGTATGTGCAATCTGTGTTAGGCTGGTTCTCCTTCCTTTAGCTTTGGAGCTTTCATATACTCTAATGCCTGAATCTTTCCGCATCATCCCACTGGGAATCCCCAGTAAAATTTAAATGGTAGTAAACTGTATTAAAATGACCATAGGCTTCAGTACCAGTGTTTGTTTAGTAGCATATCCACCTGATTTGAAGCAAACCAAACTCTGGCCAAGGATTTGGAAATGCTAAGCTGTCCTACTCACGCTGGAGGCCACCTTTGTTCAGATTTCATAGCACAAGTGTAAGTAGAGTACACCGTAAATGAGGCTCTGACCGGGAGGAAGCGAGGGTCACAAGGGTATATATGACGGATATCAACGCTAAAGAAGTGGAGTTACCGTAAGTAACTTTCTTCTCCAGCGTTGGCTCTTTCATATATTCACATTATTTAATCAAAATCGAAATTTCAGCGTCTGGATACCCTCACGGGGGATTAGCTGCGCTTTACAAATTCAAATAACAAGTTTTACATGTCAGTCAGATGAAAGCGGGAAGTAGGCTCCTCTTCAATAAAACTGGTTGCAGAGGACTGCCTATTTCACTGATCAGTCAGCTGCTGTGTAAACATCTAGGCTCTAGTGCTTTGTGAAAGTGTACCTGTCATTCCAGATATTTGCACGGCAGGTGTCTAGTAAGTGCACACTGGCGTAGAGTACTGTAGTTATCACCATGCTTCTGGTGGAATGACCCCTAGCTCTTTCTTGGAGAAGTTTATCCTGAGGCAAAAGGTGATGCAGGCTGACCATTCCCTATTTGGGCTGGTCTTGTCTTCCTCCTGAGTGACCAGAGGACCCTAATAACTGGTCAGAAGCCCAGTATGTCTTTTGTCTTGTTAATGTAGTCTTTGCACCTTTCCATAACCAGCAAGTGCAGTGACCTTTCTGCTGAAGGTGAGGGAGTCTGAGGGAAGAGTGCGAAAAAACGGGTTCATTCAAATCGAAATCAATAGGGAGTTTAAGAATGAATTTGTCGTTAGTCTATAAAATGACTTTGTGTCTTGAAAAGCGAAGAAAGGGTTCTTTCACAGTAAATGCTGTATCTCTCCTAGCCAGTTTAAGCACCAGGAGAAGCATGGTCTTCCAAAAGGTGAAATTCAGATGTACGTTTCTTCAAAGATCAGTAGCATACGCTGGCTCAACACATTGAGCTTTCAGGTGACTGATGGGTGCCATATATGAGAAAATGCTGCAAAAAATGAATTTATTAAATTCCTTTATGATCAGTTGAGAGGGGGGTGGGGGGGGGAAGTGGACCAAGTGTCCTGTTCTTCTCACCCTTGATATTGATCCCATATTGATTCGCATGGAGTTATTTTAGACCACTCTTCGCTAGGTCCAACAAGTATTGTAGTATTTGGAGGGGCTGTATATACATTGGATGTTATGCTTTGCACCAAACATAAAAATGCTTCCGTTTGACACATGTTCGTGGTTGATGGTGCTCATGCCTGCGCCAGGGTGGTGTTGCTTGTATTCAGTAGAGAGATTCAGATAACTGCCCTCTAAGTGGTGTGGTACCATGTCTGTTTTCAAAACAGACAAAGTCCAAGTTGAAAGAACACCCTTTTAGTTTCTCAGCGTGATGGCCCTGTCACAAAATTTAAATGAATCCTGTAAATTGTCAAAAAGGGTATTACAACCACATGCAATCTTTTGGTCTCCTTCCCTTTGTACCGAATTGATCAGAGTTCATGAAATATCGTGAGACACTTCAGCACTATGATATGGGCCCTGCTTCTTGAGGCAGATTTGTTTTATCAATGCTACCTGAACCAGCTCCCTCGCTAGGCAAGTTTAGCTTTGTCATATAATCTGCGTGATTTCACACCTGGTACTGCTTACTCTTGGACATTAACTTCACTTCACCTTCAGGGACAAAAATAGTTCGTGAAAACTTTCACAATGGTAGCAGCCCATCCTTTAACCGGATACCCTTGTACATTTACTTGTATTAATGGCTGCAGAGTGCCTTCTTACCAAGCAGACCTTTCAATCCACCATTTTGTTGTCTGTGCCGCACTCTGACCTGGTCATCCACCAAGCTAGACTGCTTCGATTTCATCATCCCAATTAGTTTTTGTCAAAGTCTAAGCACGGAAGGAGAATCGACAAAGATCTCCACATACCAAGAGCACTGTGATAATATAAAGTGGTTCCAGTAGGTGCCACATCATGTGGTACTGTTTGCATCTTTGATTGTTACTTGTAACTTCCCATATGTTTTTTAAGCCAATACTTGTTTAACCTGTGTTAGGTTTCACTTTCGCATCACCTACTTTGGCGTAGATCGGATCTTTATTTTTGGTTTCATTGAATTTAAAAAAGGTTTGCAGCAAAGAATATTCATTTTGTCAGTTTTGTAAAAGTGGGCCATAATTTTAGGAGTTGTGGGCCCCTATGCTGGGGGTGACAAACTGTCAGCAGCATAAGTGGATGCGAGGCTGTGTTGATGAATTCAAAAAAGACAATCTAACATTACACAAAAATGGAAGAATGCCTGCGCCTATACTCTCAGGTACCTTGATTTATATTGTTATGCTGTTCTTTGTACAGGGGAAGTAATTAATGAAAAAGATCGTTGCAAAAAGTGTGAAGGGAAGAAGGTGATAAAAGAAGTCAAGATCCTAGAAGTTCATGTTGATAAAGGGATGAAACACGGACAGAGAATAACATTTGCTGGAGAAGCCGACCAGGCCCCAGGCGTTGAACCCGGAGACATAGTCCTTGTTCTACAAGAAAAGGAAAATGAGGTAAAGTTAAATTGTGTTTTCGTTCAAAAAGCCTACTGGTTGTCGCAGGGTGATGTGCTGTTTTTACCCTTGTTTTTTAAACCTGGGCCAGGTGGCAAGGGAGTATGTTGGATTGATTTTATTGAATTCTATTTATGTGGGTACCATGAACATCTGGAATGTATCTGGCGTACCTTAAGCAATGATGGGCATACTGTTTATCTTTGTTTTGATGACCAAGTGAGGGAACACTTTGTTAGACAGCCTTGGTCCTTTCACTGTCCCTCCTGTGCATCTTGTGCTCAAGTCCTTTTATCTTTGGGGTGAAGAATGTGTGTGTGACACTTCTAATATGCAGTGCATCCACAACTAAATCCTTTTTGTTATATTTTTGGATCATAGGATCTTTGTTGATAGTCATAAACTCGGTTATTCCCTGCTGGGAGCGGGGCCCTCCATAACACTTAATCCATACATTTATTTACACAAGAGTGTAAAGTCATGCATGTCCAGTGCGGGAGAGCATATCCTAGGCAGTTTTGGTTTCCTGAAATGTATGTTTTTTCACGTTAAAACCATTAATCAGAAAATTACATTGCAGCACTTAAAGTCTAAACTGTTAAGTATGTGTAAACTGGGGAAAAAATTGTAAAAAAAAAAAAAACAGGAAAAAGAACCCAAACCTTTGACTATACGGAGTCTCCCAATCCCATGTTGCCTCTCAGTTAATTTTTCCAGCTCTTGAGAGTTGGATTTTGGAATTCTGTTTTTACCCATTTTTCCATAGTTTTCTGTCAGAAAAGCATCTTTACAATCTTAATTTGACCATTTTCGTCTCCAGAAAGCTTTTTAAAGCTTCCTCTGCTTTTTTTCTTTTTTTTTTTTTTTGTCCAGTTCTACTCCTGTCGCATTTTGTGAAGTACACTTCGTGTGGCGGAAAGAACCTTCTTTTGGCCGCCTTGAGGTCTGCGTGGCATTCCCTTTAAGTTCAAAGTCTGCCACGGAGTATGACTTTTGTATAAAGTAATCTCTAAAAGGGCTCTTAAAGACTGGGAAGACATTGTGGTGAAAGGAAATGTTGAAGCAGACTGGACAGGAAAACGTTGGAGAGGGCCTTCAGGCTCCAGTTTCCTCCATTTTATTTAACTCCATGTAATGTTCGATGCTGCATCTTGGTATGAAGTGTGCCTTGCAACCCATCAGCTTCCCAAAATGGCCTTGCGACGGTGCATCCTACTCCTAGTAACTTCCCCACACTCTGCATCACCTAAAGGACAGACATCTAAGACTTGTATCTTCATCCCACCAGTCCTGTGGAAATATATGGGGTTGCAAGGTTTAAAGGGATGACTCGCTTTTGTTCCAAGCCTTTTTCCCTGAGTGACATAGAAAGATGTCAGTCTTCTGTAGACAGCAACATTTTGGGTTGCCCTTTAAAATGACTGAGAGAAAATGCTTCTGGATTTGGTATTTGAAGACAAATCTCACAGATCAGTCATGTGTAAAGTACATTTGATACAAACCTTGCAGTAGCTTTCTCTTAGCGCCCTGGACCTGTAGAGGTAGCCCGTTGGCTAAGAGCACAGAAAATAAGACTGTCACTGGTCCGCTCCTGGCTATTTCAGAGGAATTGATCAGTATGGAAACAGTTCAGACCCACGGCCGTCTAAGATTTTAAGGAACAACAATCCTGTACCTATAAATCCTAATTCTCTATCTGGTGTTTCTATTGAACGTAGGGTTTGACTGATAGGTCTTGTGTTCAGATTGGTCTCTGGGGCTAGAGTTGCTATTGGACTTGGGGTGATGTTTCTGGTTGGCTTCTAGGACTAGGGGCTTCAATTGGCTGCAAGGGCCTGGTCTATTCGTCCTAGGGCTTAGGGCCAGTGTTCTGATGGGGTAGGGCTTAGGTTCCCATTGGCTGAAGGTGTCACCTGATCGTTAGGGCTGTTTAAACTTAGGGCTCAGGGCGTCTCAGCCCAGGAAGCCTCAGCCCAGGATGGAGAGGACGTCGGGACTAGAGCCATAAATGCTGCTCTTTATTCCATTTACCAGCTCCCACCTTAACCCAACTACATCCACAAACATATTAGCACACACAGCACTCCCCACATTTACTACAAACACCACCCACTACAAAACCTCACAAACCATGTCTATACACCCTTCTACCCCAGCTGCCACACTATGGCACCTTCACTGTCCCACAAAACACCACGCTGTCCTAAACCACTTACAAATCCACACATCACCAACACAACACACAGCCACATTATTACAAAGCACCAGCTCGATCCTCTACTTGTTCTTAATAGACCCCTTTCTGTCACCACCAAACCTCTTTCCAACCTTCCATCTTTTATCCACCAACACCCTTTTCTTTTTACCAAAAAACGCTTACACCCCATCACACATTACTACTTCCAGCAATCGTATCTAATACACTATTAACTCTTGTCTATCCCCTCTTACACACCACATGCACTCTTCACCAAAACACAGCACCATGCCCTTTACCTTGCTGCTTCCACCCGCAAACCATACTTTACATTCAAATACTTCTCAGAAAACAAATACATCATCATCTCTACTCTAACTACTTCTCAAAAACAAACCATATCACACACACACACCAGCACAACAAAACGTCACACACATACACTACCTTATAATACTTTCCATAACAAACCAGAATCATACACCCCCCCCCCCCTCCTGACTGCCCAGATGTTACACACCCTAAACCAACTGTTCTGCCAAGCTTTCTCTCTTCCCAACATCTAACACATATACAGCAACACAACAACTCTTTTAACCGCCTCTCATCCATTGGCCAATTTAGAACCTTACAACATGACCCACAAGCTGCACCTCAACCCGTACACCTTACACCATAAACAGACGCAAACAAAATAAACAACATGACACGCTTCGCATCTCCATGTCTATTGCACAACAGGCTACTCTACCAAAACAACACCGCTCACCAACTCGGTCTCAACCACCATCTACACCAATTACACACGCAGACCCATCAAAATGCCTTCTTGGCCTGCTGGACGAGGAATACGATACAGAACAACTACACTATTACTATCCTCATACAGCTAATGGCAGCACTAGGGACACACCTGCTACAATTCAATAAAACTGCTTGCTCTTTTACAAAATAATCACATCACCAAAACGCATTCTCAAAACTGCCTACTAATTAAAGCTCGATCACTCTCAAAAAACATGCATCACATCTGCGACCTTCTCACTGAGGCACAACCTGATTTACTCTTCATAACCGAATCACAGTTGGGAGATGACATGGCTTCAGTTTTGCATGAAGCCATTCCTTTAGGCTATCAAACTATTGCACAAAATTGTATAGGTAAAAGAGGAGGTGGCCTATATGTTGTGTTCACGCAAACATTAAAATCACTAAAGCTGACGTCTCCATACCAGGTTGTGAAGCCCTCTTCACCAGATGCAACCCTACACTGTCTCTCTTCTGTAGCTTCCTACTGTTTTACAGACCTCCACCTAGCAATGCAACAGCCCCAGACACATTTTTAGACTGTTTCAAACCAGATGACACTACACTCCAACCTATTCTTTCTTGGTGCCCTGAACATTTTGGGTTGACAAACAATATACCTCATCCAAAAACAATCATAACTGGCCTAGACACACTGAACCTACATCAGATCGTCTACAAACCCACACACACACACACACACCACTGGACACATCCAAGTTGTCATTTTTACAAATCCAGAAATAGTTGCCTTTGAAAGGATTACTCCAGCCACCTGGTCAGACCACCATTTGCTTGCTTTCCAACCTAAAACCATCTTGAATGCATCCACCTATCGATTGTGGAACACACTCCATTTTGAACCCTTAAAAACACAACTAACATCCAATACAGATCTAGACACAATATATTCCGTTCAAAATTTGAGTGGGTACAGAAAGCTTTTGATATCCTAATACCACCAAGAATAACACAACCGAACAAAAGAAAACAAGAACCTTGGAGAAATACAGAGCTAAAAGGGATAAAACCGCAAATTAGAAAGCTGCCACGCACCTGGCTCAAAACACACCAATCAAGGCAAACTTCACCTACAGAAACTTAACAGATTATACAAGTCAGCAATCAAAAAGCTAAGAAACTACTACTCCGAATTCAAAATGCTAAATTTCGTAAACCAATTTGCCTAGAAGGAGCTCATCCCATTACTCAAGAATTCAGACAACCTGGCCAATCATTACACAACCAATGTAGACATGTTGGGCTCTTATTTCAAACGAAGAAAAACCATCAGCACCAACCCTTTTCCAAAAAAAACCTCCAAGAGTAGGCTAACCCAGCCTCTGCATTCCTTCCAACAAATATCTCTCAATGTATTTATGGACCTGGTCAAATCAAGCAGGCCTGCCAGCAGCCCTTCTGACCCATGTCCACCACAAACCTTCAAGGAAACTCTTCTAACTATCTCTGCTGCCACATCAGTAAGAAGAATCATCAACAATTCCTTAGTTACAGGAACCTTTCCAGAAGACGTAAAAAAGCATGCATATGCCCATTGCTAAAGAATACAAACCTGGACTTAACCCTGACATCCACAGACCAATTACAAATGGACCATTCCTGGGCAAACTGATAGAGCAGCATTCGCCCAGATGTCACAATTCATCGAAGATAATTCCAAACTTTCAGACTTACAAACAGGATTCTGTCCAGCAAGAGGCACAGAATCTGCCCTCATTGCCATCTGGGATGACCTTTAGGACACAGTTGACCGGAACGGGGTTGCTGCACTACTTCTCTTGAACCTCTCAGCTACCTTTGACACAGTTGACCATGACAGTGTAATATACCGATTCTACTAAGCCGGCATAGAGGGGACTGCTCTCGACTGGATCACATCCTACCGTCCATATCGAACCCGTGTCGTCCATGCCACCTCCTTTATCATCCAAACTGTACTTCACAAATGCTGGGGGTCCCTCAAGGCTCCATCTTCTCACCCCTTCTTTTAAACCTCTACATGAAGTTGTTCCTGGCACTGATCAATGAATTTCACCTCGCATGCTAAAACTATGCAGATGACCCACAAATGCTCCTTAAACTGGAAAGCCCCAAAGACATTGGAAACTCATAAATTTTCAGTTGCCTTTGGGCTGTGGATGACCTGGAGCAATCTCAAATTGAATGCTTCAAATACGGAAATACTCACATGTGGTGATTGGAAAAATGATGACCCACTCACTGCCTAACTATCTGCAACACCGCCTGAAATATCTAAGGAAGTAAGAAACCTCGGAGTTACCATGAACTCCAAGCTATCCATGAATGCCCAAGTGGACTAACTAGAAAGATCCAGCTTCATTACTATGAAAACTCTGCAACGCATCTTCCCCGACCTGGGATTTTCAAACAAGGTCCAGGCTACTATCTCTCTTATAATTTCTAAACTTGATCACGCCAATAGCCTCTAATACGAATCATCTTTAACAACTATGAAAAGACTTCAGCGGATTCAGAACTCTGCTGCCAGACTAATCTCACATATAAAGGCACAAGCCCACATTTCGTCTGCCTTGAAGGCCCTACATTGGTTACCGGTTGCCAGAAGATCTACATTCAAGCTGCTTTGTACAGGGCTGCTCTTCATCAGGAATACAATCACCAAATACATTTAACAAAGGAATCTCTGCTCTAGATTAACACCTCGCCTCAAATTCCCACCATACAAGAAAAGCCAGAAGCGGCACATCCTTCTCTATTCAAGCAGCCAAACTATGGACCTCTTTACCCCCAAACACAAGATCCTCAGGTAACTACCTTACTGTCAGATGACTACACGAGTTGACTCTCCCCCACATAACCACCATACTCAAACATAAATATACAACATATCCCTGTGTATATAAGCAGTTATTTGGATTATATATGTGTATTCTGTTGTATAAATATGTATAATCTTGTTTATAAATATATAGATATTAGTTCTGGTTAACAAATGTACATATTACTTATGGTTATATTCTATCTTTAACATGTATGTAGGCCACTGCATAAAGAAGTACATTTTTATCATAACTCTCCATCTACAATTGCTTCACTATTGAAGGGGGAACCAAATTATAAAGAATTAGCTTCAAGTACAGCAACACTTGAAAGTCTGAGTTTACTACTACTCAAATCTAGATATATAACCTTACTTACATACATTGAAGGTATGTGTATATATTTATATTTATTACATTACTCCTAATTCAGCATCTCCAATGCACTCCCCTATAGCTCACCGTATACCTCTCAATATATCCTCTACCCCTACTCTGACTTATCCCAAACCCCATTCTACTACTATGATCCCCAAAATAACCCTTTCTACATTCTTGTCTACCCCTCCCTGCATCATCTATAACATAATTTACTATTCAGATCTCCCAAACAAGCCTCTCTAAACCCTTCCCTCTGACTTTCTCCCCTCTACTCTTCCCAAACCACCACCTCCTGCTGCTATGATCTCCAAATAAATACTTTCTAGACCCTTCTCTCCACTATCCTTTCAATCCAAATAACAGAAGCACATGTCCACTGCTCAAATACATTTTTCATGAGTGATGCAATATGTGACGTCATCAGCAGTGCATTGCGTAGGCCCGAGTTATAGTTAGCTGAACTAACTATAACGGGGGAATTTCTAGGGTTTTGTACGAGGGAAATGTCCAGCTAACTAGAACGCCCCTGAAACCTATGGTTTTTTCAGTGAATGTGTATATTGAATTCCGGTTTCCAGAAGTGACCCATACACTATCTCTCAGCAAAGGAATTTAGCCTAAAGTGTGTATTTGTGTCCAAACTCCAGCTCCCATTGCACCCTTAGCAGTGTGGAGTTCTCGCATCCAAGCTGTAGAACACCAGCTAAACCATAATCCTTCTCAAACCAATGCCATCCTAAGAACGTTCACTCGGGACCCAGCGGCAAAGTTCCAAGTTGTTTCTTGGGCACAACCACAACATGGAGTTTCAGCGATCCAGTTTTGCTCCTGTGACGTGTGCAATATCCAATCCCATCATATGTGTACACATAAGACACAGAAAACTGACATCTGTTCTGTCCAGGGAGGGAGGAGGGGTGTGTCCATGTTGAAGTATATGTGGTAGACATACAGTAACCATAATACAATCCTTGTATTGGTGTTGTGAGAACACATAACAAGTTCTTCATGTTAGACATTTAATACAGTGTGCCTATTGTTAATTTGTAGGTGCAGTCTGTTAGTCTCTCTTACGATTGTAGGTCCAGGTATAGTGTCACGTGATCACACCCAAACCGGGCTTCATTGTAGAATAGTGAATCACCCAGTGACCTGACATTAGCCTGTGTCCATACCTATTCAATATGCATTCCTAGATGTACTTGTATCCTATGATTACCAAAGTCACCACTGTGAGCCAACTTCTCTTTCTAGCATACATGTGTGCACTTTGTCACATAATCTTCTCACGATTAAATATTTTTTCATTAAAAATAAAGATCAAAATCATCAAAAAGCACAATCCGAAAATGAAAAACAATCCTAAAAAGAAAACAATTTTATGATTGTGTTTTTTGATTTAAGTTTTTTGTGTGTAAGTCTTGTCCTATGCCCTAGGAGTCTGGGAAAACCTCTCTGGACAGACTTCACACCAGCCCTCCTCCCACTTGAACTAAGAGATCAAGACTCATCTCAACTTATTTCACCACTCCGTAAGGACCCTTACCCTACCACGCTACACCTGAAAACTATCTTGTACTCCTCCTTTTTGTACAGTATTGGGTAGTTTTCTAGCAATCTCCCCACTTCACAAATCTTCTCTATACCATATTTGGTCCACTAACCTGCCCTTGGATGCAGGCTGTCGAAGAACAATTACATGCCCAGTGGAAGCAAATTACAGGCTTTTGATATAACAGACTGACTCTTCAGCCAGCATGAGTTCTGAGGGGCAGCAGTGGTGGAAGAGGACTGAAGAGCTCAGTTGTTCTGTCCGCAAGACTTCGTTTTACTGGATAATAGCATTTCCCTGAAAGTGAGAGCACACATATATAGGAATTGATTTGTAATGACTGCTGGATCCCAGAGGAGACCACCCTCCACATGTGATTTGATGCTCAGGGCTATTCATCTGTCTCTCTTGCCAGCAAACTTACCAACACTGTAGAACTGGTGTTATGCCCGCTGTATTTTCCACATAATTATGGATTTACCACATAATCCATACTCTGTTGCATAATTTACACATTTTAGCCCAAAAACTGTTTTCTAGCTCAAAAGGATCAAATGTTACAAAAATTGCAGTAACACATGTTGCTGTGTATTGGAAGGCCCTTTGGAAAGGTTGACTGTCGACTTTCAGTTGCATAATGCTGTATTTGGGTGTTACACAGATACTAATGAAGTCAGAGTTTTAAGCAATGCTACCTCAAAGTGTGCTGCATAATTTGCCTTTTCTTGCCACGCAATTTTGTCCACCCTGCTTCATAATTGGTCTTTCCCGATCTCATAATTCCAGTGTCCGTGGTTATAAGTTTCTTCACTTTCATCCGTCGTTGGAGATGTTTTCAGTGATGTAATCCATTATATAATTTAGCACGTTATGAGTGATGTAATGTTCTAGTTTCCATATCTAGTGATTAGGATCTTTCGCTCAGACCGTGATTTGCTTGATGGCAACCTATCTAGGGCATTCCCAGCTTTGACCTTCCATGTCATGTTCTGGAAAGCCTTGCCATTAACCCCGATGTTATCTAAAATTATGATATTGCCCCGATTATTATATTTGTTAATCTGCCCAGTACACTGCCTCGTAATTTTATCATTGCCTGGATTTGTTCCTCATTGACCTCATTTGGCCAATTGGTCGGAGCGGACTGGTGCTTGCCATATTGCACTTCTCTGTTGAGAAAGGCGGTTAAGTTGCCCCGGAGTTCAAACTTTATTACCTTTCCACCCAGCTGCAGTCATTGAGTTGAAGGTTAGCTGGGATTTTCCTTCTAGAGACCTGTGCAGAGGCCCCTCCTCGCCTATTAGAGGCTGTTAACGGACTCCTTGTCTCAAACTCCTGCCAACCTTCTACTTACCCTTGCCTCGTCTGCGTTGCTGAATGGTTCTATGCTCGGGCTCTCCATCGCACTGGTGTTAACATACTGCATGTGCCAGCAATACCCCTCTTTGGTCTTCCTGATCTCTGTGGGCCCCTTACATGTGTATTTTATTTTTGTTTTTTTGTTTCACTGGCATGGCTTTGGGCTTAATACGCTGGTAGACCTTTTTACAGATAATGACTTCCTCTCATCTGATGACTTTTAAGACCAGTTTGCCTTGCACAGGGGACAGTTCCTAACGTATCGCAGAATCCAGCTCATCCTTATTCTAATTTGGTCCACTACTGACACAGAGCTTGGGGTTCATTCATTGGTTCAGGCTGTTGACACGATGGGTTCAGGATCACACTACTTTGTTTTAAAGGGTTCATCCCCTAAACGAACCACCCACTCGGGGAGAAATGGGGAGATGAAAGCAGAATATTTCATCCTAAGGAGTGGGAGTGGACATGGTTCTATTCCCAGAGTATCTTGAAATAGTAAATTCAAGCTACTCCAATATTCCATCCTCCACAGAGCATATCTTTTCCCTGCTGCGATTAACATAATGTTCGAGGAATGTGTGCAGTAGATACACATGGTTTGCATACTCCTACCATCTCGTGTTCGATCTAGATGTCTGCAAGTTGTTTTTCCTCGAAGTTTTGAGTCATGAGATAAGGTGACCCCTCATCTTGGTAATAAAGGGCACAGTCATCGACTCCATAGTTAGATTGTTTTCTTTCCGCCATCAGGTTCAGACTTGTATTTCGGTGCTCCGGTTCAAGACCGTTCTTTGGGATCCTTTTCGGTGTGCAATCCTCTTTTCCCTACTCTGTATGGTTTTGAACGCTTTTTCTATCCCTTACGTATCGAAATCCAGAAGACTTCACTCATCGTTTTGGAACACCCTAACTGCGGCCTTCGGGCCTAGCCTTCCGGGTTACCTTCTACTCTATACTAACTTAATCAACCTAACAAGCTGATGGAACAGACTTGTTTCAGTTCTGCCCTCCGTGCCGCTCGAAGTACCCACGCACCATCCTTCACAAAGTTTGCAATTTGAGCTGATCACCAGAACACAAAGAACAATGTGACGCCTGTCTGGTCGTTTCGATCTAAAAAGACATTGCGGAAGAGTCTGGCTCGACCGAGAAATGCACAGGAAGTACATGGAGACACCCCTGATATCTTCGGCCAAGAAAATATCGGAAAACAACAGGAAGACATGGAAGAGTCGGCCATCGAAGAAGAGGCCTTGTCTGTTCAAGACTCCGCCTCGGAACTTAAAATCGATTTGAAGTTCTGTGATCTTTTGGCTGGTCAAGGTGCGGTGAGTATCCAAACACTTTGCCTGCACAAAAATCTGCTCCTTTTTAACAAAAGCCTTCGTGCCACCACTGCTTTCCAGCCATGGTAGGCACCAAGATGCTGCTTCGAACGCACAGATAAAGCCTCCCAGCTCCGCATCGAGTCAAGACAGCACTTCTGCGGCTCCCAAACCATCGGTACTGAAAGAAGACCGGTTCGGTTCCAAAAACTTCTGCACCAAAACATAAATCTGCTCCTCCAACACGGTCTGAGCCGATCTACAAACCATGCAAGAAAGACTCGACCCAAAACAAAAGAAAATACTTATTCATCCAGACACTGGACTTATTATAGCAAAACCTGCGCCAGTACCATCTTCCAAAACAAAAACTTTGTTCCTACTAGACACTCGATATAAGATACCTTTAAAAATAAGGGCATAGCTACCAGTCCCCTGCACTCTGTTCCTCCTTCACCACCACATTCACCTGTATCCTTGGTACCACCTTCACCTATAAACCCTCTAAATATTACACCTCGAGGTTCTCCTCACACAGGCCCAGATGCATATATAAGGGATGACAATTATGAAGCACTGCCAGACCCCTGGCTGGATCTAGATCCTCCAGGAGAGACCGATCCTGATCTTTATACTGCAAAATCCTCCCCTCCTGATAACGCCTCATACCAGAATCTCATAGCCAGGGCAGCAGCATTTCATGGGGTCACTTTATACAAATAAGCCTTAGAACTTTTATTTGAAACCTTTGGTACTGCACATCACATCTCTGGCTCTTCCAATGGTAAAGGGAATGGTGCTCCATGCAGAGGATATTTTTAAGGGCTCTGCACGTGCACGCATTATTACACCTAGGGTGGGTAGAAAGTACAAACCCCCCACCATCTGATCCAATTTTTTTATTAAAGATTAGCTTCCACCAGACTAATTGGTTGGATCTAATGCTTGCAAAAGGGCAAACTCCCAAACAGTTGATGCACCACCTCCTGACAAAGAGCCAAAGCTGATTAATGCCTCCGGCAAAGAGTGGCTGCACAATCAGCTAATCACTGGCATATAGCCAATACACAGGAGTTTCTTACCAGATACCACCGCCCACTGGGATGAGATGGAAAAATTACTCCAATATCTCCCAGAGGAGTATAAGAAAAAGGAACTGGGTTTAGTGCAGGAAGGAAAATTAATTTCCAATTCCTCCATAAGGTGTGCATTAGATGCTGCTGACACCTTTGCCAGAGGGATCAATACCAGTGTCCTTTTAAGGAGGCATGCCTGGTTTTAAACCAGAAGTCTAACCGATATTCAAATGTTCCATTTGATAAACCTCTCCTCGGCCCACAAGTGGATGAATCCTTCGAGAAGATTAAGAAGGACACAGAAGTAGCTTAATCCATGGGAGCACTTCAAACACCTTCCAATAGAGGCTCTCTTCGTTGCTCCTTTTACAGAGGAAGTTCAACAACCAGTTACACTGATGCCTCCACATCTTCATACAGGCTAGTCAGTCCTCTCCTTCTAGAGAATTTTACAGAGGCAGCTATAAGGGTAAAAACTCCAAAGATCGGAGCACAGGCACACCAAACTGCATCTCCCCATCTGCCAACAGCGACTATATTCATCCCCCCGATCATCCTACACCTGTCGGGGGTGGACTACAGCAGTTTCTTCCCACTTGGCAGTCAATAACTTCAGACAAGTGGGTGTTAAGACATTATCCAACATGGTTATTGCCTGGAACTCACCAGCAATTCTCCCAATATTCCACCTTGCGCTCACAGGTTTTCTCTGGAACATCAACAACTGCGCAAACAGCAAATAGAAGCTCTATTAACAAAAGGAGCCATAGAGCCAGTTCAATACATCAAGGGTCAGGAATTTACTCCTTGTACTTTCTGATTCCTAAAAGGAATGGCTCTTTAAGGCCTATTTTAGAACTAGGGCCTTTAAACTTTTACATACTATTAGACCACTTACACATGGTAACACTTAAAGTGCTTCCACTTCTATAGCAAGGAGACTTTGTCAGCACAAAATTTAAAGGACTCTTACACTTCCACGTCCCTAAGAACCCAGCACATCACAAATACCACAGGTTTGTCATAGCAGAGAATCGTCAATTCAAAGTCCTCCCATTCGGAGTCACCACTGTACCCAGAGTTCATCAAATGCTAAGTAGTGGTAGCAGCTCCGTAAAAGATGACCACAAACTAATGTCTTCCCGTATCTAGATGATTGGCTTATCAAAGCCAATACACATCATGTGTGTCAACAACACACTCAAACTATCAAATCTTTTCCATCAGCTGGGATTCACAATCAATGCTCAGAAATCCCATCTTCAACCTTGACCACTGCAATCATATCTAGGAACTATGATCAACATTCAAATGGGTTTAGCCTATCCAAATGCAGCCAGTATTTAAAATATTCAAGCACACACCACAATTTAAAAGCAATCCATATCTAACAGTCAAAACTTTCGTTCGCCTAATAAGGATGATGGCGTCATGCGTTGCTATAGTGCTCCATGCCAGGCTAAACATGCCTTCCTCTACAGTAATGTTTAGCACGTTGGTGCACTCAATCACAGGGTCAACTACACGGTCTAGTATTGGTAGACTGCCGCAACCATTGCTCTCTGCACTGGTAGAACACTCAACTTATCAAAGGGGCGGCCCTTCGTCGACCCTGTTCCACAGATAGTACTAACCATGGATCCATCCCTTACAGGATGGGGCGCTCACCAGCAACATCTAACAGTTCAGGGTCTCTGGGACATCAAACACACGAATCGTCACAACCTATAGCTTCAAGGTGTTCACCTAGTGTTGAAAGCATTTCTATGTCGCCTTATAGGCAAAGATGTCCCAGTCCGAATGGACAATTACAGCCATGTATTATGTTAGAAACCGAGAGACGGAGGACACTCTACAGCTGTCACGCCACTCAGACCATTTGGCGTTGGGCAAGGGGGAGGGGAGGGGGGGGGGGGAGGGGGGGGGGGGGGGATCTGTTATCATTAAGATCTGCTAAATGTTTATCACCTTCCAGCTGGGATGTCGGCTCTGCTCGGCGTTTAGTTTGCCCAGAATGTCATTTCCATCTGGGCGCTGGTTTGGAGGGGTCAGAGTTCGGGTATGCCCCCACCTAAAAACTAAAGATCGCCCTATTATCAGAGCCGGCCTGATCAACAGCAGGTCGCTGGTGAGACACTATCAAGATATTTTTGATCTTATATTGGATCACCAGCTGGATCTTCTTTTCATCACGGAGACCTGGCTGAATGTCTCTTCCAATCCCATTGTTCAGATGGCTATTCCAGTGGGCTTCCGAATCTCTCGGGCGGACCGCCCTAGCGGTAGGGGGGGGGTGGTGTTGCTATTGTGTATAGAGATGTGTGGGAGGTCTCCCAAGGATCTAACATTATATTGGGGCAGGGCGAATTCTTGGATTTTACCATTGTTTTTTCGGCCCATTTTACGTTGGGCGGGACATTGGTGTATAGACCGCCCGGCTCTGCGGGTCCCTTTCTCAACGGTCTGGAAGAGGTTATTGTTCCTCGAGCCCTGCGTTTTTCCCAATATCTCTTCCTGGGCGACCTTAACATTCATCTAGATCAGACGGATTCGGTAAATACTCAGTCTTTCCTAGATTCTTTAGATTTAGCCCAGCTCTCCCAATGGGTTAGTCACCCAACTCACTGCGGGGGCCATATCCTACACCCCATCAGCTCCAACTTCCCTATCCATATTGAGAATCCTCTTCCAGTGTCCTGGTCAGACCATTTTCTCTCCTGCTTCATGTGGCCACTGGGAGAAGATGCTGTGGAGCACCAGGTTAATTCTTGGCCCGCCACTGCTAAAATTAATCCGGCTGCCTTCAAGAATCTTCTTGAAATTTCAAAGATTGCTCTTCCGGCAGATTTGAGCGGGGCATTGACCTGCTTTACGGATTGGATTGAGCGGGCTGTGGGCACTCTTTCTCCCCCCTCATGCCGCCATCGCGTGAGGAATACTCCATCTAAACCATGGTTTTCAGCCGAACTAAAAATGCTCAAGCAACATTGTAAAAAGCTTGAACGTGGTTGGCGCGTCGATTTTTGCGCTACGGCAAAAAAGACCCTTAAAGAAGCCCAGAAGGTGTACTACCTGGCCATTAGAAAGGGCAAAAGTCTCTATTACGCTGATCGTATCGAGTCCGCTAGTAATAACTCGAGTGAAATATTCTCGGTCGTTCAGAGCTTCATGGCCCCCAAGGCTATGAATTCCAAACTCCCTGCTTCTGCCGCCTGGTGCGAACAGCTGTCAAATTACTTAATTGATAAGATACGGGCCATTCAGGGGACATTTGCTGGCCAGAGCCTGCATTTGGGCGCAGCCCCTATAGTTGCCCCTACGCTGTCTGCCTTTGCCTCTGTTGATCTGTCGGAGACCCTGAAAGTTTTGAAATCTATGAAATCGGGGTCCCCTGCGGATCCGTGCACAGCCAGATTACTGGCCTCTACTGCCGAAGTGGTGAATAACGAGGTTAATTTACTTATTAACCTCTCCCATAAAGAGGCAGTTGTTCCTTCGGAGTGGAAACAAGCCATAATCCTCCCATTGCTAAAAAAGCCCTCACTCGACCCGGGAATTCCAGGGAACTACCGTCCTATTTCTCTGCTCCCCTGCCTCGCAAAAATTTGAGAAAAAGCTGTTAACAAACAGCTCACTGACTTTGTGGAGGGGTCCAATCTTCTGCATCCAGCCCAGTCAGGTTTCAGAGCTGCCTACAGCACTGAGTCCGCCTTGCTTGAGGTCTCGGAAGCTATTCGTGAGTGTCTGGACTCGGGCGGTAGTGCAGCCCTCATAATGCTCGATCTGTCGGCAGCGTTCGACACTGTCCCTCATGCTCTGCTTCTGACCCGACTAGCGGACATTGGTGTCACTGGACAAGCCTTGAAGTGGCTGGAATCTTTCCTTGAGGGACGGTCGCAACAGGTCTGGTTGCTGCCGTTTTCATCTCCCCCGCAGCCGGTTACCACGGGAGTTCCGCAGGGGTCCTCTCTGAGCTCCCTGCTGTTTAATATATATGTTACCCCTTTGGTCCATCTGGCGGAGGCACGAGGTGCCAAGATTGTGGCATATGCCGACGATACCCAGCTTCTGCTCACCTGGGGAAAATCTGATTTTTCCACCGTAAGGGTGCAGGAGTGCCTGACAGCCGTTTTTCAATGGCTATCGGCAGCTCAACTAAAATGTAACTAGGAGAAGACTGAAATCCTCCTCTATGGTAATTTTCCCCTTCGTTTTAGGGAATTACTTTGGCCTTCTGACTTTCCCTTACCCTTGTGTTCAGGACTTCCAGCTAAAAACCTAGGGGTCTGGTTCAATGAGCAGTTGTCCTTCTTCTTAACCCAGATTAAAAAACTGAGTGGGAGCTGTTTTGGGATACTTAAGTCTCTCAAGAAATTTCTTCCACTGCTGCCTAGATCAGCGAAGGAAACAGTGGTTCGGGCTTTGATCCTTTCCCGGGTTGACTATGTAAATGGGCTGTATCTGGGCCTCCCAGATTACATTTTTAAAAATTTGCAGGTGGTCCAGAACGCGGCAGCCCGGTTGGTACTGAACATTCCGGCGATGAGTATGGTGCATCATCTGCGCACGCTTCACTGGCTCCCGATGAGAAAGCGTGTTGAGTTTAAGGCCTTGGTGTTAACTCATCGCGCTTTATATGCTGGTGGTCCGCCGTATCTCAGGAAACGCTTTGCTTTTTATGCGCCTACTAGGCGTTTGAGATCGTCCTCTCAGCTGCTTGCAAAAATTCCTCGGGTGCGCCTCCAAAGAATGGGGGGCAGATCTTTTGCTGTTAGGGCCACGACGGCCTGGAACTCGCTTCCCGTTTCTCTACGCGCTATTAAAGAAGTTAGTCAGTTTAAAAAACCGCTCAAAACTTTCTTGTTTTAATTTTCCCCTCTCTGGATCCTTACAGGCTCGCGCCGGGACACTCCTAGGAGTAGCTGTGCGCGTTATAAAACTCAATAACATAACCAATACGGTCACCAACAACGGGACGAAATAGAGGAAATTCTCAATAAACTGCCCAAAGAGGACAAGAAAAGAGCAAGGTCGATTTATCCAGGAAGGTAAGAACATGGCCAGTACATGCCTGATATCAGCCCTTGATGCTTAAGACACAGCCAAATGTTCAGTCACCATCCTCAGAAGATCTGCCTGGCTAAGAATATCCAGTTTCAAACAGGAGGTGCAAACCTCCATCAATAGACCGTTCACCGGGGACGACTCTTTGGAAAGGAAGTGGATGAATCCCTTCAGATCAAAAAAGACAACAAGACTGCTAGGGCGATGGGATCCCTACAGCAGAGAGGTTATTTTAAAAGAGGTGATTTCAACAACAAAGTCCACAGGAAGAGGTGCAATTGGTCAGGGACAGCAGATGTCGCAGAAACCACAAGGTCAAACTCCGGTCAACAGGGAAGTTATCAAGGCTGGTAACAACAACAAACAGCCCTTTCAGGGGACAGGCAGAGGCCAAACCCCCAGAGGAAGAGGAAATGGCTCTAACTGACTCAGTCGCACAAAAGAACCCACACAAAACACCAGTGGGTGTAAGGATATCCCTGTACCTCAAACAGTGGGAAAATATCACAACAGGCAATTGGATATTAAATTTGGTAAAGTATGGGTATTGCATAGAGCTAACAAAACACCACCTGCAAACCCACCAAAAGCAAGAACATTTCTGTAATCAGAACTAACGCTGCTAAACTCCTAGATCAAATAACTATTCCAAAAACAAGCAATAGAAGTCGTACCAAAACAGGAATGCTTCAAAGGAAACTACTCACCATACTTCCTAGTACCAAACCAGGACCTGAGACTAAGACCAATCCTAGACCTAAGGTTCATAAACGGGTTCATACAAACACAACACTTCAAAATGTGTACTCTTCAAGAAATAATCCCACAAATTCAAAAGGGAGACTACATAGCAACAACAGACCTCAAGGACACCTACTTGCATATCCCTATGAACAAAAGACACAAAGTACCTGTGGTTCCTACACAACGGAACACATTATCAGTTCAAAGTACTTCCCTTCGGGATAAAATCATCTCCACGTGTCTTCACAAAGTGCCTTGCCGCAGTGGCTGGCACACCTAAGAAGGGAAGGTATCCACATCCATCCCTATCTGGACGACTGGCCCATAAGGGCACACTCAAAGCAAACCTTCCACAATCCGGTTCAACAGCCATCCAAACACTACAGAAACTGGGTTTCTCAAATTACAAAAAATCTTCAACAAAACCAGAAAGGGAGAAAACCTTCCTAGGAGCAAGATTGAACTCAAGGAGTGCAAAAGCGTACCCCCACACAAAAAAGGATACAGGCTATACATCAAGAATCAACCCTCTACCTGAAGGGACAATCTCTGACAGTGAGGAAAGTCATGAAACTGATGGGCATGATGGCATCATGCATCCCTCACTCCCGCCTGCACATGCACCCATTCCAAGAATGGCTTACCAACAGCTGGTCTCAAGCCACAGAGTTGGGAGGATCTAGTGGTTACACAAAAGTTGTAAGCCGGGATACAATGGTGGGCATCCAACAACATGGCAAATTGCAACCAGCTGAAAGTACGTGGTCAATGGAACAAACAGGATTCCATTAAACACATCAACTACCTGGAGATAAAAACTGTCTTTCTGGCATTGAAAGCATTCCAGAAACGCATCCAGGGGAAGACTGTCGTAATCTAAACAGACAATACAACAACAATGTTCTACCTGAACAAACTGGGAGGTACAAAGTCCTTTCCCTTGAGCAAACTTGCACAAGAAATATGGAAATGGGCAGCAGCCCAAAGAATCAATCTACAAACAGTACATCTACCAGGAGTAGACAACATTACAGTGGACCAACTAAGCAGACAGAACAACTGCTTACACAAATGGGAGTCGAAATTGAAGGCAGTACAATACATTTTCAACCTCTGGGGGAACACCAGTGATTGCACTGTTTGCAGCAGTGCAGAACAAGAAAAGGCAACTCTTTTCTTCGGTTTCCACACCGCTTGTCAAAGGGGAATGCACTTTCACTCAACTGGTCAGACATTTGTTTCACTCCTTTCCACCAATACCCCTAATGCAAAAAGTACTAGAAAAAGCAAATCCACCAGGAACAAACAGGATTCTCATTGCCTCTCAATGGCCAAGACAAACATGGTACTCAACCCTGCTGCAGCTATCCAAGTGGAAGATGATCAAAATCAAAGCAGACAAGGACCTGCTAACAATGCAACAAGGCAAAGACTTTCACCTGGAACCTTGCAACGCTGCATCTGGTAGCTTGGCACCTGAGTAAATAGAATTTGAACACCTCAAACAATGGAAATTCTAAAAGAGGCAAGGAAACAGTCAACAAGACCATGCTATGCAGTAAAATGGAAGCAATATACCACCTGGTGCACTGCTGACAATCAATTCGATCAACGCACAAGAAACAGGAATCGCATACCTAAATGACTTCTTGGACAGCAATATCAACTACTCATGCATAAAGGTACGTCTTGCTGCCATAGTAGCATACACAAGAGAAAACATGCAAAAGTTTCTTCACAAGACCTGTAATTAAAAGGTTTTTAGAAGGATCAAAAAATTGCTCCGCCTAGAGCAACCCCAGTTCCCGCATGGAGCATAAATACAGAACTTGCTCAACTAATGGCAAACCCTTTGAGCCCATGTATGCACCAGACCTCAAATGCATTACTCTAAAAACCACCTTTCTCATTGCTATTACTTCCCTATGGAGAGTAAGTGAGCTACAGACTCTTACAATACAGGATCCATACTTACAAATCCACAAGGATAAAGTAATCGTAAAAACAAACCCACACTACTTACCAAAAGTGATCTCAAAATATCATTTAAATCAGAATATCATCCTACCAGTTTTCTTCAAAAACAAAAGTAGAAAGAGGCCTCCATACCCTAGATGTAAGGAGAGCATTGCTGCATTATCTGCAAAAGACAGAACAAATACGCAAAACAAAACAGTTGTTTGTCACCTACACACATACCAACACAGGATCGCCGGTCACAAAGGCTATAATTGCACAATGGATAGTACAAACCATCCAATCATGTTTTGCCAATGCCAAAACATAACTAACAATGCGACCAACAGCTCACTCAACTAGAAAGAAGGGAGCAACCCTAGCTTTCATGGCCAGTGTACCCATTGACACGATTTGTGCAGCAGCAACATGGGCATCACCACACACTTTTACAAAACATTACTGTGTGGACATACAAATGAGTAAGGAAGCTCAGATTGGACAAAAGGTGCTTCAACACCTGTTTGCAAGGTCTTCCTCTCACCACAGCCTCCCAAGCACGGGAGAAACCGCAACATAATCTAATGCACAGCATGTGAATCCAAAAAAGGATTCATGCTGCAAAACAAAATGGTTACTTCCAGTAGGAGTAGCTTTGCAGCTTGAAGAATTTTCTGGATTCACATGTGACCCACCCTGCCTCCCCTACAATGAAAACAAACAGGTGGGGAAGCAAATAATTACATCAGTTATTTAATAAACATTTCAAGGGCTAAAAAATAGAAACAAGAACGGAAAAAAGAATCCGGAGATGGCTACCACACACGTTGTCCGCTAGGATACCGTCTGAGGTCACACAGGGGGGATATACCTAGCACCAAATGGTGGTCGACAGTGACCAAAACAAGAAGAACAGACTATTCTGGACCCAACCACCAGATGGCGGAATAATGCACAGCATGTGAATCCAGAAAATTCTTCAAGCTGCAAAACTACTCCTACTGGTAAGTAACCATTTCGTTATACTGCCCAAAAACACACTGTAAAACGCAGGCAGACACGAAACATGAAATTGACTTTGCTATGGTAAAATAAATTGTGCAATTAGACAAAGAGGAACTTAGCACGTTCCACAATGAAGGCAAATCAGTCTTATTTTCAGCACAGATTGCAGATCCTATCGCACAACAAATATGCTGAAACACCATGGATTGCACATAATCAATGGATTCAAGGCATGAGAACCTTAGTACCCCTGCTGGTTTGCAAGTACCAAAGCAGTGATTGGTCATCATTATAAATTATTTAAAAAACAGAACACTGAAACGGTGGCCCCTTAACCTTTTGTCACCTGTGGGTTTTTTTAAACCTTTTTTTTTACATGAAACAGTAACATTTTCACTCCCAAAGGAGTGCTGTCATCCCTTTTCACAAAAGGATCTTATTCTAAAACTTTTACTTCAAGTGCTTCAGACGAGGCAGACACTGAGGACAATTTAGCATTGCCCCCATTTACTGGGACCTCAACTCGGCCACTGCTCATACTTTGCATTAGCTGGCCCACATTCCCACCTCGTTTGCACTCTGGGGAAAAAAAAAAAAGGAGGGGGCTGGGTGTCTATCTATTGCCGCCCCCCTTCTTGTCCATCGGCCCAAAACTTGCCACAGTTGCATGTTCATTGGCCTGTCCCCGCACTCTGCATGTCTCTTGACCCTTTCTCTATTACACCCTCAAGAAAAAAATCCATAACTTCGTACCATCCATGAGATGATCCTGTTCATTGTGGTTGACTTGCGATCACACCACTGCCCTAATATCTGCGTCTCCTTTCCTGCCATCCAAATACCTTCCTGTCTATTTCAGCCTATTAATGGTCCTCTCCTGTTTTGCCCTTGTGCCATGCATAACATAACATTCTTCACTTTTCTCAATGCAAGCATCTGCTATGTAAGGTTTTTATAACTGGGAAGCTGCATAAATAATGTTACATAATTGCTTAGCTACGTTGAACTGTTTAGCACACTGTAGAATTGAATGACTAAAGTAGTAGATATTCATGAGGAGAGATGGGGTTATGTTGGAAAATGTTATAGGGAAAGGAAGAGGTGGAGAGCAAGTTGGGATCAGAATGTCATATCTTTGCATGCTGAGTCTGATGATTATTCAGTTGGATATCAAGGGTTTGTTAAGCCGTTAGAACTCTGTGGGAATCATGTCAAAGCTGATTGCAATTTAGAAGCAGTATATTGGATGTAATGGATACTTCTAATCACAGATTCCTCACCTTTTGAATATTCTGGGGCACCCACAGGATCCGGAGAATTCTTTTAGCAATTTCTACTGCGCAATGGATGGTGACTGCACCGCTGCAGGTCTAATAGAACTGAGCTGCATAGTAGGGCTACTACTACAGGCTGACTCCTGTTGTCAGAGCCTGAGCTCCGCTTTGTTGGTCTCATTCCAGAAACGTTTCCACTGTGTGCTGGGAATCTATTTGCCTACTAAAAATGGCCAGATTCAAACCGTGCTGAGATTGCTGGAAGCAGATGGTCACATATCCGCATGAGGCACAGCTCTGGTGCTTGGACTCCAGCTGTGATTCTAAGGTGAGCGACAAAGTGTCCTTATGCGCTCGAAGGCTGTTCCGGACCGGTAGGCTAAACTATACATTGTCCCGCGTAAGAAGTAGTGCTCAAAGCATGAGTCTGACTCCTGCTTCAATTTGCAGGCTTTATCCTGGTCCGAGGCGCCGCAAGTTGATTGCCTATTTCAACTCTTATTGGAAGTCTAAGTCTAGACATGAGCATAAAAAGGCCAAGCACCCCGTACCTGCCAACCAAATCTAGCGAGATGGCGCAAAGGTTTCAAGATAAACATTGCGCTTTCATGATGTCTCTTAAGTCTAAACTGGTTTCAGTTGAGCCTGGCGACCTGGAATTTCCTAGACCATTGTTGACAGTGCAGCAAATAGCTTCCTTCAGTTAGGCTAAGCTGCAAAGTTTTGTCACAATTCCAAGACCCTCTGGAGTGACTTACGGTCCAACTGGTCTGACGTCACCGGCTGCCCCATCCCTGATGCAGCCTTCTCCGTTGGGACCAGAACAGACTTTGGCACCAAGGTCCATGCTTGTTCCTTCCATACAGCTACCAGTTTATTATTGGATCTCAACACAGATCTCTAATCCCAAAGCAACATCAGTCTGCTCCAGGCTTGTCTCCATACAGTCTAAGGCCTCTGCCTCAGCGCCAGTACAGCAGAGGATTGTGTCTTTTTTTGCTCCTATTAGAGCTCAGTGCAGAAGGCAACTAATGTCCACCGGGACACTGACGATGAGGAAGAGGAGCGGTTGCTGCCTCCTAATTACACTGATGATGCATTTCATTTAGACTCTCCTCTTGGACCTCCATTGGAGAACAGTGCTTTGTTTACAGTGGAGGTTCAGAGGGCAGCTTAAACACCAGAATTGTAGTTGCCCACTGTTGAGACTACAATCAATGTGTTGACTGAAGTCCTTCAGACCGGGGCAAGATTCATCTAAACTATTGTTGCCATTTAATTAATGCCTTACTGATGCTTTTCTGGCTACATAGGCCAATCCATTCTCATGTCTGCCAGTCAATCCAACTTTGGCTAGTTGACTTACCTGGACTTCCTGACCAAGCACCCTGTGCCAGAGAGCCTGATTGTTAAAGCTTTAACACATTAGGTCAATCCAAATTAATTTCTCCCTATACCTTATAGAATTGAAAAGACTTCATTCTTTAGGAAAGAGAATATTACTTTTTTGACTACCTTAGCTTTCAGCTCTATCAATGCTTTGTGCCACTACAGTATGTATACCCCACATTATGGGATACGGCCAGTGACCTCTTATTGACTGTCTTGAAAGATCTCCAGGCCTCTTTGTCCTAAATTGTACAGAATGGTCCTAGTCAAGTATGTGCATCAGCCAGTTCTAAACACTATGGACTTCATTGGCAAGTTGTTGGTACTAGTGTTGTGCTTAGATTGCAGGCCTATGAGATAAATTGGGTTTTCTGGAGAAGTAGTGGCATCCCTCTTTGGTGTATCCATACTGCTCTGGCACTGGAATGATTCAAGGCTACTTGCCACAGCACATTGTTTAGTGGTACTGACACCAGCTAAGCCATTTCCCCAACAGTATAGGAAACTCTGAGGCTATTTCAGGGAGCTAGCCTTTTCAACCTATATTGCAGCAGCCAACCCAGTTCTTTCAGCCTGCGGAAATAGTAGACACAGTTCGAATCGGCAGAGGCAGAAATCCTCATTCTTCTTCCCTATGCTCCAGCGGCTGCCAAAATGCTTTAGTTTTCCCTCCTAGGTTCATGCCTGGCCAGTATGAAGCAGAATACAGTATTCTCTCTCTGGCTGGAGGTTAATCAGGAAAAACAGGTGGATCCTTTTCCCCTTTCTTTACTACCCACCCCACATTCCTCCCACACCAGAGCAACTCTTGGAGGAGCTCTCCACTGTCCTGATTCAGGAAGTCAGCTTTCTGTCCAAGGGTACCATTAAGCGGGTGCCAGCGTCTTAGCAGGGATAAGGATGCAATTTAAGCTACTTCTCAATTCCAGAAAAGGATTGAGGTGTCTCTCCTACTTTTACTTCCACCTTTTTGTGGAAGGACAGATTCAAATTGCTCACTTTGGCTCAGATCCTGTCTGCGCTTGATGCAGGCATTTGGATGGTGTCCTTGGACTTGCATGACACATTTCCATATACTTGTCCTATAGGTGTTGCCTGCAGTTCATTGTAGGCCAGCATCACTTTCAGTTTACCGTGCTCTTCATCTGCCTTATCTCGGCCCATCGAGTGTTCACAAAAGTAATGCCACTGGTCATTCAATGTACTTTGATAAGTAGCTGTTAAATCTGGGCTCGCCATAGTCTGTATACTAATGGCAATTCATCGCTGAACTGACACTTTTGGGTTTTACTGTCAATGAGCCAAAGTCCCTCCTGAGTCCCTTGTAGAGAATTTCATTTATCATGGTGATGCTGGGTATTTCCTGGGCAAGATGGCTTTCTAAGCCTTTCCTCTGTTGTGGCGAGTCCACGACTTCAGGATATGGCCCGATGCTTTTCGGTGAGTATGGCTGAGGCTTCTTGGTCTCTTGGCCTTTTATGTGCGCTCCTCAACAGAAACTGCTGGTGGTATGTGCAGGTCCTGTAGTGGAACCTCAGTTCCTAGAGGGCCCACTCTCACGGCTGCTTCTGCAACTCAATTCAGATCCCCATGAAAACTGCGTTGGATTTGCGGTGGCGGCTGGCAGATCCCAACCTGCCTGTAGTAGGTCACTTTACCTTTTCCACACACAGTTCACCTTGCTACTGGTTCCGGGGTAGGGGCAAGAGTCATCTGTGAGAAGTGGAGATCAGAGGTTTCTGGTCTCTGCCGGAGACCTGGCTCCATATTAGTCTTTTGTAGATTTAGGGCCATCTCTCTTGGACTGAAAGCCTTTTTGAGATCCATCCAAGCAGGATTGTGCAGGTCCTTGTGGGCAGCACACCCACCAGATGCTACTGCATGAAACTGAGTGTGTTACTGGCTCCTCTTTCTTGGTGTGTTACTCTGGATCAGCAGAACATCATCTATCTTTCTGGTTGCCAAACACCTAATGAGCTCTCTAATTACAGGAGTGGGAGAAATGAGCAGGTGTTTTGCAGACCACGAGTGGTGTATCCATCTCAAGGTGGCGCAGGGTGTCTTTGATCAGTTTGGCACGGTCTGGCTAGCTCTATTCACCACAGTCCGAAATGTGGTGTTAACAACAATTCTGTCCTACATCTGAGTCTTCACAACACAAGCATTTTATTAGCTGAATGAGGTGGTTGATAACATCCCTGTGACCAGATGACCTTCCAAAAAATCTTATCTACGCTGAGCCCTGGGACAAATTTGGCACATGGTGTGGTGCCTAGAACACTTATCCCTCGCAGGCCAAACTTTTGGATGCTTGTTCTTATTGTAGCGTACCAGAGCCTTGCACTGTGCACAGTAAAAGGTTATTTTTCTGCCTTTTTGTGTTTACCTGAGCAACTATCTTTAAGTTGCTGCTTGTGATGCGTTTTATCAAAGCTTTGACACACATGACCCCGACTCAATCTCCCTAGCCCCCCAAACCCATTATGCCGGAGTTGCAGGTGAAGTTGTTCTTTTTTGTTCTTGTGCACAACTTTTGACCAGATGCACAGCTATTCTTTGACTTGACACTGAAAACTGTCTTCCTCATTTAGAGTACATCCAAACGTCATGTAAGTGAACTACTGGTGCTCTTTGTACAGCTGCTTCACACCTCCTTTATGAACAAACTGGTCCTGAGCACCACAGCGGCCTTCCTGCTAATTGATTAGACTGACAGTGTTTTTTGCCCAGGTCATCATTTGAAAGAGGAGAAGCTCCATCGACCTGACTCTAAGAGTTCAGAGCTTCTCCATCTACTGTGTAAAACTCCATTGTGTGGATGATCAGCACTTTGTGGATTTCTCTGGAATTATGAATGGGAAGGCTGGGGGGGGGGAAAGGGCCCTGTCAAGGTGGTGGTAGTCTGTATTCAAATTTACTGTGCACTGGCCAAGAAACAGCCCCCTGAGGGCCTGCTGCCTCATTCCTCTAGGGCCCAGGCCACTGTGGCATCTGACAGGCTATGATGTGCTTGTCTGCATACGTTCACAAAACACTTCTGCATTGATCGTCTGATCTGGCGGGAAGGTGACTTTGCCTGCTTGGTTCTGTTGAACGTTCTGGTATGAATCAACTCACCAGACCCTCCAATGTTTGGGAGGTAATTCTGTGGTATCTGTTCTAATGTGGAGGAATCTGGGGTTAGAAGTAACCATTAAAAGAACAATTACTTTCGGTAGTGCTCTTCCTGTTCTGTGGAGTAGCCTCTTAAACATCTAAACCGGTCCCAAGTTCTGAGGGTGCAGAAGGATACAAGAAACTGACAGCAGCGTGCAGGAGTGGTACTTAGATGCAGCTCTACCTGCCTTTTCTGAGGTGAGGCTTGGGTCACCATGAAGCCGTATGGTGCCTCCAGCTCCAGGCTGATGCCTGGGATATTCTAAAGTAAAGGGGTTTACAGTTGCTCAGAGTATCCACCAGAAATATCATTACCAGAGGTAAGTAACTTGTTCAGTTTTAAAAAAGGTATTAAGAATGTGTTTTAACTATTTTATTGCATATGTCCTCAGATATTTCAGAGGGATGGAAATGACCTGCACATGACCCACAAGATAGGACTTGTGGAGTCGCTCTGTGGATTTCAGTTCACATTTAAGCATCTTGATGGACGTCAAATTGTTGTCAAATACCCTCCAGGAAAAGTAATTGAGCCAGGTAATAAGCCTTTTTAATAAGGGTCATGAAAGTTAACCCTAATGGATGAGTATGTCTAAATTATGATCGTTAAATGTATATTTTGTAAAACATCAGTAATTATGTAGGGGTTTTAGGTTAATGCTTGATGAATTAAGCTGGATATTAATACATTTGTTTACTGTATTTTATATTCTCACCTGTAGTTTATATTGTGTCCATGAATTATGTTTGAATGCATGGTTATACATTTAAGTATTTTGTTATAATTTGACGCAAGACTTTCCTTCTAACTAAGATTTACAATTAGATTTGAAGTTTTTCTCAAACCCCTTGCTAGATAAACTGGAAGCCGTGTTTTTATCAAAGCATATGCATGGGTCCTAGTCACTGAACTGAGAGTACACAATCCACCAAACTCCGGCTACAATTTATACGTTCTCTGATGGGGAAAAGGAATGCATGTTCCTCATGTTTGAACAAAAGTCTCCAGCAATCAGCCTTGCTGCGAAAAATGGCTTCTTAGAAATAGCTGCATATTAGTCACTAAGTGACTTTGGAAACTGATCTGCCTGGCTCCACCTAATTAACAAAAAATTGGGCAACCCAATAAACCCTTGGAGGCTTGGGTAAATTTAAGTCAATAATCGGTAAAAGAGCCTACCAGGGATTTTTTGGGAACCAAGACAATCCGTCCTAGATCGGGTCACGACTGGCTTAAGTAATTTTGGATTGAATTGATAATGTTCCCTGTCTGCCACCGCTCGTATCGATTCAGAAAGGGTTGGCATGTTATGTATCTAACTACAGCTGTGTGGCCAGCATAAATATTTGGAAAGCCGTTACAATACTGTAGATTGTTGGGGGTCACTCTGCACTCCTTTTCTGTGAATCATCATCCGAATGATTTGTACATATGGTTACTTTCATTTAATGTCCGTGGGTCTCCGGTTTACATAAAAACGTTTTTTCCTGAAGATGGTCTTGTAGACATTAGCACAAGACCGAAACGTCGACAGTCCTACACATTTTCATTTGTAAATGTTCCTTTGGAATTTTTCACTGTATCACCAGTGATGGTTTTTCTCATATGTAAATATTTTAAATGGGTTATATCAAAAGTGCTTATGAGAAAACAGTTGATTTAAAGAAAAAAGTATCATTCACTTTTGTATTTTTGTGTGATATTTTGTACCATTTTTGTAATATTTTCTACATAAATTTGTACTCAAAGTATACACCCAGTTTGCACTGTCTAAAATAACTTTTTGGTTTCTCTGTTTAACTCTCCTTGAATGAATATACTTAATTTTGTTAATATGCTATAAGCCACTAATAAGGGCTTTATATAATGGTCAACATATCCTGGAGTCCTGTTCTGACATGGTTGATACCATGGCTCCGCCCACATTTCGGGAAGCAGGAGTACATGCTTTGATTGGGCAGAAGTTGCATGCTACAACAAAACCGTGCTTGCCCTCCATGTAGCTGCGATAATTTTGTTTGTTTATCCAGCTTGCTGAAATTGAACTTTCTCTTCCAGGGGATCCTCCTCAATAGTCATAAGCACATGAATATTCCCACCCATACACGGGGACCCCGGAAACCATATATACACGTTTTTCCAAAAACAGATATGAAGAGAGCGAGATATATACGTATATATGTATGTATATATGTATGTATATATTTCTATCAAATGCAGCCCTCCAAACAGTAAGAGCTGGGTAATACTACAAGAATTCTCTTTGCACATATACACATTCAAAAAAGCAGGGAAGAAAACAAAGTGCATTTGAACTGCTTTAATGTACAGTAGAAACCATAATTCTGCAAAGAGGAATCCAAGCATTGCCAGCTCACAGGCTGCATTGCAGGAAAACTTGGTGTAGAAAGCTGAAAAGCTAACATAGGAAAAAACTGGCTCCGTGCCTTTAAGGCAGCCATGACTCATAGCTTCCCATCATGCCTCAGGGGTGACAGTTGGGTCAGTTTTTCTTTCCGGCGCCTTCATTCAGGACCCTGGTTACTTAAGCTCTCTGTTTTTCTGATTTCTGGCTGAAAATATCATGTTTTTTTGTCAAAACCTACTTATTTCGACGTCTTTTGGCTTTTTTGAGAGTTGAGCATATTTTTTCTCTCAAAAATGCCGTCTCTCTTTGACTCTTGCCCTTCCTGTGGCAAAGAAGGCTAGATCAGACTCCCATTCTGTCTGTATCCTTTGCCTGCCTAAGGATCATGATCTTAAGACTTGCCAGCATTGTCTTTCACAGTACGCCTGGACAGGGACTGACAGAGAGGATTCGCCTTTATGGGCTGGCTGAGAAGGGAAAAGCTCCTTCTAGAGGCAGGTCTCCGGTGAAGAGGAGAAAGAGAACCAGATCTTCATCTAGAAGTAAGGTACCAGTCTGCTCTCCTTTAGCATCGGGATCAGTGCTGAAAATACCTTCACCTGCCGCGAAAACATCGACAAGAAGACCACCGGTCGTCGAAGAAGACTGCAGGTATGTTACATCTCCTGCCGTTGTCAACCCAGCAACGATGGGCGCCGAGGAGTCGTTCTCTGTTGGTGCGGGCTCGCACAACTTCGCGAGTTGGATCTCTGTCATCACTGTCAGTACGGCGTTCGACATCGAGATATGCTCCGCCGTCACCAGTAGAGCAATGATTGGCGTCGAAGCGGGCGTCTCCGTTGCCATCAATCAGGCGGCTGTCCACGTCGAGACATGCCTTGTCGTTGCCAGTGGAACGACGATTGGCATCAAACAGGTGTCTCCGTTGCGTCAACCAGGCAGCGGTCCACGTCGAGGCAGGCCTCGTCGTCGCCAGGTGCGAGACATTCGCCGCCCAAGCAGACACCTTTGTTGTCTTCGACCAGACTGCGTTCAACGTGGAAGGCCAAATCTCAATCGTCGGCGAAGGATTTGTCATCGGGACCCAAAGTGAAGTCTTCAAGACAAAGTTCAATGTCGAGGCGGCGGTCAACGTCGAGGAAGAGCACAACGTCGAAGGGGTTCTCGGTCGGTTCACACTCCTTTGGGATCTCCTAGACGCTCCGCGTCGAGGGCTAGGTCGATGGCTTAAACGTCAGGGTATTCGACGTCAAAGCACAAAGAGGTAGACGTCAAAGATCCCTCTCAAAAGACTCACCGGTGCTTGTAACATGTAGTAGTTCGACGTCGAGGCACTCCCCGTCGCATCGATTCTTCAGACGCCGTTCAGCCTCCAAAGGCCGCATGGAGTCATCGGCTTCAGTTACGAGCTCTCAAAGTAATTTCAAAGAGAAGCTCTTCTCCATCTCCGGAGGCACGAGAATTCCCTAGGTCAACCTCTCCACGAAGGCAGAGGTCGCCTTCAGTTCATTTATCACCAAGATGGCTTCTTCCTGTCAGCCACTGGCAGAAAGATCCTTCTGGCCAAGCTCGACGGCCTATGGACTATTCCAATCCACTGCATAGATCCCCATTGGAACGGCTGGTGCAGGAGGTGGAGAGATCACCTGTTACTCAGACCAGGGATCGCCAAGACAAATCTCCGGAGCATACACCAGCTCATGCTAATCGGAAAAGAACAAGAACACAGTCTTGGTCTTCCTCTTCAACTCGCTCCTCAAAGGGACTATTCACCTACCCTTACGGATAGCCTGCCCTCTAGAGTCGCCCATCGATGACATCAATACATTTCACAATGTCCTCACTAGAGGAGCGCAGAAGCTGGATATGTCAGCGCCTCAAGCTTCTACCTCTATCTTTGAGACTCCATCAACGGTCTGTGTCTAGACCTTTGCTTCCACTATTTCCTGGTCGTCTTCAACCAGTAATGGACGTTTTTCTCACCCCATCCTCGATTTATAGCAGCCCCAGCGAGGATTCAGAAGAAATACAAGCCGGCAGAAACTGATCCTTCATTTTTAAAATCAGATCCTCCACCGGACTCTGTGATCATCGCGTCAGCAAAGAAAACTCATGTTGTCGCATCTTCGTCCTCTGTCCCTCCAGACAAGGAGAGTAGGCCTCAGAATTCTTGGGGGAGAAAGGTATGCGGCTCCGCAGCATCCTCCTTGAAAGTATCTAGCGCTGCAGCCCTGTTGGGCCGTTATGACAGGTCTTTATGGGACTCTTTGGAGCATTTTGAGGAAAAACTGCCAAAAGAGGACCGCCAGGATTTTGTGGAGATTCTTCAGGAAGGGGCACTGGTTTCTAATCCGGTGATTAGCCCTGCAGCAGATGGGGGTTCTCTGGCTGCTCATTCATATGCACACAATTTGTGCACGGAGGTCTTCATTGCTACGCTTAACAGATTTAAAGCCGGAATCTCCGCATCGAATTTTAAATCTCCCATTATCCGGCACCTCTCTTTTTAGCTCCCACACCGATGAGGAAATGGCCAGGATGAAGGCTGAGCTGGAAACGCTGAAGGCGGTAGGCCTGGAAAAGAAAAAAATTCAGGTGTAGCTACAGATCTTACAACAAGAACTACCATCAGGGGGTTCAAACTCCTCAATGGCAGCAGAGGCAAAACCAGCAATCCAGGTCTCAGTTCCAAGGCCGTAAATCCGCCAGAGGAGGACAACATCAACAATCCTCCAGCGCAGCCAAGACTTCAGGGAAACAATGATTTCTGCTTCCTCTAGCGCAGTTGCCCACTCCAGTGGGAGGAAGTATTTTGAATCATGTGGCAGTGGCGCAAAATAACCAAAGATCAGTGGGTGCTGAATATACTTGACAATGGATATGCACTTCGTTTCAGTGCACCCCCAAAGAACGTTCCTCTAGGAAAATCACACCCCCACCAACTAAAATTGCTACATCGGGAGGTGTCTATCCTCCTCCAAAAGTTGGCCATAGAAAAAGTTCCTCCTGCTCAAAGAGGAAAAGGAGTCTATTCCAGGTACTTTCTGGTGCCTAAGAAAGGCCAAGCGCACAAATTCAGACCTATCCTGGATCTTTGATCTCTGAACAAGGTCATTCAGAAGGAGAAGTTTTGCATGTTGGCTCTACATCAAATATATCCGCACCTACTGAAGGGGAATTGGATGTGTTCGATAGACCTCCAAAATGCATACTTCCACATCCTGATTGCTCCACGTCATCGTAAGTTCCTGAGATTGATGGTGGGCGCCAAGCATTACCAGTTCAGTCTTACCGTTCGGCCTAAAATCCGCGCCGAGTGTGTTCACAAAGTGCATGGCGGTGGTGGCCACAGCTTTACATCGTCAAGGCCAGTTTGTGTATCCATATATGGACGATTGGCTGTTGAAGGGCTCGTCCCCACAGATGGTGAAGGAACACTATTGAATTTGCCTAAATCTACTTCACCGCTTAGGCCTTCATGTGAACATGAAAAATATGTCCAACAGCCTACTCAAACTCTCCATTAGCTGGGCGCCAACTTAGACTCCAGCATAGGAAAAGTGTTTCCTTCGGAGGAGCTACTGTTATCAATGAAACAGAAGTGCAACTCTCTGCTTCGTGCACACCAGCTGTCAGTGCGACAAGTGCCATCTCTTCTAGGGTCGATGGCCTCTTGCATTTTTGTCATCCCCAACTCCAGATTGAGAATGAGACCACTCGGATGACAGAGGGCGCTATGTGTGTCTGACTGGGAGGTGGGAGGGGCGGCCCCTTTCCCTGGTCTCAGTTTACGTCCCCCCGGGCCTCCAGAACTCCACCTTCGCGGACCTGGGTCGAATGCTGCTTGAACTTCCGGAGAGTCTTTTGCTTATGGGCGGGGACTTTAATTCGGTGGTTTCGGGTGACCTGGATCGTCACCCACCCAGGACCCTCCCCGCTGCCCAGGCATGGCTTGGTGGACTGTTGGAGACCTTCGGCCTGGTAGATAGTTGGAGATTAATGCATCCGACCCAATGTCAGTACACCTTTCACTCTGGGGCGCATGGGAGTCTTTCTAGGTTGGACTATTTCCTTATGCCCGCGGCGCAGACTGGTCGGATTCGAGAGGTTAGGCACCTGGCGCGGGGTATCTCCGACCATTCCCCGTTGTGGCTGCTCTTTGACACCGAGGCGCGGTCTGCAGGGCGGATCGCTCCCATTAACCCGTGGTACCTGCGAGACCCTACGACTCGCGACAGCCTGGTTAAGGCTATGGACCAATACTTCCTTGAAAACGAGGGGTCGGTGTCGTCCGCAATGTCCCTGTGGGAAGCCTTTAAAACCGTAATCCGCGGACACGCCCTCTCCCAGATAGTGGTGGCTAAGAAGCTCAAGAGTGAGGCAGTGGTGAAGCTGGAGACTGACATCTCGGGGCTGGAGTCGGCCTTGGAGACTGGTGTCACTCCGGACGGGCTACATGCCCTCAGCCTGAAACAGTTTGAATACAGGTCTCTTGTCACTGACGCTGCCAAAACGATGTATAGGGAGCAGCAGGGTCGATTGTATGATGCCGGAGACAAGGCGGGAAAGTTGATTGCGTGGCTGGATAAGAAGGAGAGAGTTAATCGTGTGGTCCCGGAGCTGCGTGTCTCGGATGGAGTGTGTGTGACTGAGCCTGGTGAGATTGTGGAATGTTTCGCTGACCACCTCCGGGCCGTGTACTCCCCGGTGACTGATAGGGATGAAGAAGACTCTCGCCTTCTGCTGAGGGATATTGCTTTGCCTTGCCTGTCCGTCGACGACCGTGAGCAGCTGGACGCCCCCTTGTCTGTAGATGAAATAGCAACTGCGATTCGGTCCCTTCGTTCGGGCAAGGCGATGGGTCCCAACGGTCTGCCTATAGAATTATATAAGTTGCGCCCGGATAAACTCGCGCCCTTCCTCCGTCGTATGTTTCAAGAGTCCCTTGAGGCAGGTTCCCTTCCTGACGACCAGCGTCTGGCTACGATAGTCGTGATCCCCAAGGACGGTAAGCCACGAGACCGCTGTGCCTCCTACAGGCCTATTTCACTGCTAAACGCAGAGCCTAAAATCCTGGCTAAAGTCCTTGCCAATCGTTTGTTGAGCGTCATCTGCGATCTGATTCATCCTGATCAATGCGGCTTCATCCCTCATCGTAACACCGCCCTTAACTTGTGGCGTCTTCACGGCGCCCTCGCCAGGGCGGAGTCCCTCTCCGAACCAGCCGTGCTGGTTTCTTTAGACGCCACGATGGCCTTTGACACCATCGAGTGGCCATTCCTCTGGGCTGTCTTGACCAAATTCGGCTTTGGGGAAGGATTTCTTGGCTGGGTGAAGCTTCTTAACACGGGACCCATGGCTCAGGTGGTGGTTAATGGGCGGGTCTCTCGGCCCTTCGCTCTCGGTAGGGGTACGAGGCAGGGGTGCCCGTTGTCCCCTCTGCTCTTTGCTCTTGCCCTGGAGCCGCTCGCTGCTTGGCTCCGCTGGGAGCCCTCGATCAGAGGGATCCGGTGGGCCCCGGGCTTCGAGGATCGGGTCTCGTTGTATGCGGACGATATTCTCCTGTATCTCACCTCGCCGCGGCGGTCGCTTAATGTTCTCTTTGATGTTCTGACTTCCTTTGGGAGAAATTCGGGTCTAATGATCAACTGGTCTAAATCCTGTGTCTATCCTATCTCCGGTGACCCTCCTCTCTTGCCGCCTCGGCTTCCGATCCAATTATCTCTGTCCGGCTTCAAATACCTGGGGATATACGTCTCGTTGAACCCGGTGGCTCGCTATGAGCAGAATCTCCTGCTTCCACTTCGGCGTTTGAGGGAGGACACGGCTCGGTGGTGTAAGCTGCCCTTGTCCCCGCTGGGTCGGGCAGCACTGTTTAAAATGCTGTCCCTTCCCAGATTCCTCTATGCACTTCAGAACTCCTTCGATGTCATTCCTGTGTCCTACTTTCGGGAGGTGGAGAGCCTGCAGAGGAGACTGGTGTGGGACGGACGGGCGCGTATCGCTCTGGCAAAGCTTACTCTCCCCTGGTACGACGGGGGCATCGCGCTTCCCGACATTCGCAGGTATTATTGGGCCTCACAGTTATCGGCCATTAACCATGCCACGTATGCGCCCGGCTTGAATCCGGCGTATGGGATGGATAAATTCCTGCTTCCCGGCGGAAACTATAACAGGGCACTTTACTCCAGATCGGCTGGACGGACCCTTACGGGCCCTACTAAGATTGCGGTACGGATCTGGAAGGCGGCCAATGTAGCCATGGGCTGGAATGGGTGATTAACGTGTGCTACTCCTCTGTTTGCCTCCGATCGACTGGGAAGCCTCTGGACAACGAAGGGGTTTGACCGTTGGGACACGATTGGTATTAGTAGAGTGGGAGACCTATGGATTAAGGGTGCGGTTAAAACATTCGCGGCGCTCCAGAGCGAATACGAACTTACGGGAAGGGAGTTCTTTCGCTACGCCCAGGTTCGGCATGCCCTGCTCTCGGTTTTTGGAGAGGGGACCAAGATCCCGGATTCTTCGCCTCTCGAGGACCGCATACTCGATGGTCATGTCCCCGACAGTACTATCTCTTTAATTTATAAAAAACTTATCAATAATCGGGCTGACCTCTTGGTGCGCCTTCGGGAGGCGTGGACAGGGGATGGGGTGGAACTGGACGACGAGGACTGGCAGTCCGCACTGTCGTCCCCCAAGGAAGTGGCCATTCCAGCCCGTCTCCGCCTGGTCCAGCTAAAGATTCTCCACCGGGGGTATGTGACGGGTCCCCGTTTGGTCTCGATGGGATTTTCTGAAGACGGGCTCTGTAAGCGAGGATGTGGGCTCAGTGCCACCTTTCTCCATATCCTCTGGGAGTGCCGCGAGGTGGCGGAATACTGGCGCCGGGTTCATGTGGTCATGGGCCGGGTCACCGGGGTGGCGCTTCTGCCGGAGGTGCGTCGCTGTGTCCTGAATGTGTGGGAGCCCAATGATTATAACGCGGCTCAGACTCGGTGGGCGGCCCTGGGGAACATGATTGCCAAGAGAGATATAGCGCAGCTTTGGGGTTCCCAGCGGCCTCCCACCGTGTCCGTATGGAAGGAGAACATGGACTGGTGCATGTTCAGGGAGAAGACTGTGTATGTGGCTCGTGGTAAACCGGGGGCATGGGGTAGAATCTGGGGGCAATGGAACGCGTATCGTGGGGGGTATCTGTACTCCCCCCCCCCCCCCCCCCCCCCCCCCCCCCTAGTGGACACCGATATTGCTTTGTCCCCCTGACCCTTGATGGTTCCTTGCGACTTTTGGAACAACCGAATATAGACTTTCCTCTCCCGTGTCCCCCCCCCCCGACCTATCAGTACTCCTCCCTCTTGATAGCTATTTGAAGGTCTGAAGTAGAGTCCCCCGGATGTAGCCTTACCCACACTTTTTGCCCTTATGCCTCGCCTTTTGTTTTTATTTGTTATTTATGTTAATCCTATGTATCCTGCTTCCCTAGGACTATCCGGAGCCATGTACGGGGCTGGGCCCCGGGAGCCGACTATTGCCTTAACAACTGTATGATCCTTTCTGAATCTAGCGGCCGGCCCTGGTGGTTGTAGGCCCATGCTTGTAATTGATTTATTGTTCAATAAAATTTAAAAAAAAAAAAAAAAAAAAGAGAGTGAGACCACTGCAGCAGGATCTGGAAGGCAAATTGGACCAATCCTCAGGACATTGGGAGGATCGGATTATCCTTTCCCACGCTACAAAGTCATCCATGATCTGGTGGACTCAAGCGAAAAATCTACTAGTGGGAGTTCCTTTCCATCAACCCCTCCCAAAGCAATCCCTGATTATGGATGCATCTCCTCAGGGATGGGGGGGGCGCACTTGGGCTGTCTACAAACTCAGGCCAGATGGTCGAGCAAGGAGCAGACCTACCACATAAACATGTTGGAGCTGCTGGCAGTTCATCTAGGCCTCCAGGCATTCCATCCAGCCATCCATCAATTCAGTCACTCGATACGGATTAAAACGGACTATACAACCACCATGTATTACTTGAACAAAGTGGAACACCTTCTCGCCCGCTGTCACTGGAATCCCAAGCGATCTGGCACTGGCTCCTGGCCAGGAATCTCTCGATCACAGCGGTGCATCTGCCAAGAGAACAGAACGTGCAGGCAGATGCTCTGTCGGCACTTCGAAGAACAAGAAGACTGGGTGCTCAACAACGAGGTAGTGTCAGACATCTTCCATCAATGGGGTCATTCATCCATCGACCTCTTTGCAGACTATCTAAACAAAAAATGCCACGCCTTCGCGACCAGATTTTACTAGCCAGGAACGAGAGGAAATGCTCTTTTGACAGACTGGTCCGGAACATTTGCGTATGCCTTTCCGTCCCTTTCTCTTATCCCGAAGGTGGTGACAAAGCTCATCCGATCTAGGATGAAGATGATCCTGATGGCACCGGACTGGCCTGCAATGGTGGTATCCGGACCTATTGCAACTATGTCCACACAGGAGGCTTCCGTGCAGACCGGACCTTCTGACCAAAATGGGCGGGATGATTGTGCGCCCCAGCCTTCCCTCGCTGAGCTTGGCAGCCTGGCTCCTGAGGTCCTGCAATACGGACACCTGAATCTCCCTCAGGACTGCATGAACATTTTGAGGGAGTCAAGGAGATCAGCCACAAGGAGCTCTTATTCTTATTATTAAATGGAAGAGGTTTTTCTTGTGGTGTATGCGTAATGGTTTTAGTCCTACTAGTGGGCAGGACGAGGTAATCTCACCTTATCTTTATTTAGCCAAGTCATGTTTGAAGTACACTTCTATAAAAGTTCACTTGGTGGCCATTACAGCCTACAGAAAATCTCCTAACCAGGTGGTAAAGGATTTCCTTCAGGGGTTGTAGAAAGTTTTTCCTCCTGTCCGACATCCTTCTCTTTGGGAGTTTAATCTTGTTCTGTCCAAATTAATGGGTGCTCCCTTCGTGCCCATTCATAAGGCCACTTTGCAGCACCTAACGTAGAAAGTTGATTTTCTAGTAGCTATCACATCAGCACGCAGAGTACGTGAAATCCAGGCACTCTGCTCAAAGGAACCATACACAGTTTTCCATCACAATAGGGTGGTTCTGAGGACTTGCCCTACTTTCCTACCAAAAGTGGTGTCTGGCTTCAATGTTAACCAGACAATTTCTCTTCCCTCTTTTTTTTCCCCCAATCCTGCTATACCAGCAAAAAGGTCTCTTCACTCACTAGAACTCACGAGGGTTCTCAAATTATATTTGGAGGGAACAAAATCCATTAGGAAGTCTGACCAATTGTTTTTAAACTATGGTGTTGTCAGGACAGGTTTTCCAGCCTCCAAACAATCCCTCTCGAGGTGGATAGTGTCCTGTATTAAGCTGGCTTATCAATTGGCAAACAAGCCTCTATTGGTTTCCCCTAAGGCTCACTCCACTAGGAGAAAAGCGGCTACTATAGCTATCTTGCATAATGTACTGATGGCCGAGATTTGCAAGGCAGCAATTGGAAATCGGTACACACGTTTACTAGACACTGTCTTCAGTCTGTTTCCAGAGCAGAAACCCAAGTAGGCCAAGCCTCCTTGAGGAATTTGTTCAGATGCTAACTTCATTGGAATCATGATATTTTTTCAATGTCTGTTTGATTTTATGCTTATAGTTTGCCCGCAGGATGAGGGGATGGGCTTGCTAGTCTATTGATGAGGATCCCCTGGAAGAGAAGGATAAGTAACTTACCTGTAATCCTAGTTCTCTTCTAGGGGTATCCTCATCAGTCATAAGCAACCCACCTGCCTCCCCGGGCAAATGATCGAGGTAAATGTCTTTTCTTTGTGCCCTGGCCTTCGGGTCTCCGCAAAGAACTGACCTAACTGTCACCCCTGAGGCATGATGGGAAGCTAGGGGTCATGACTGCCTTCAAGGCACGGTGCCAGTATTTTCCTATGTGTTTCTAGGAGTTGGCTTTTCAGCTTTCTACACTAAGTTTTTCGGCAATGCTTTCATTCCTCTTTGCAGGATTATGGTTTATACTGTACATTAAAGCAGTTCAAATGCACTTTGTTTTCTTCCCTGCTTTTTTGAATGTGTATATGTGCAAGAGAATTCTTGTAGCATTACCCAGCTCTTACTGTTTGGAGGGCTGCATTTGTGGAGATGTATATGTGTGTATGTCAACATAACGAATATATTTGTGTACTTTATATTGTCATATGGCCCACACATTTGTATGGGTGAGTGTTCTCTATTGACATTGATAAAGCACTAAACATGCTTTATGTGTACAATAAGGAATTCGAATTGAGTATTACCATGTACGTGACTTTGGACAATATGCATTCTGTTTCTAAGAAAAGTTTTAGTGCTTGTTATATTGATCAAGTGACATCATATGATTTTAGTAATATTTTACACCTTTAAAATTGCTTCACAATGAATGTCTGAACTGTTGGTAGATTCTCTGCATTTTACCGCATTTTAAGTCTGTTTTCCATGGTTAGGCACGAAGTAGTCACTTTTCTACAGGAATTGGCGCATTTTTTGTAATTTAGCACTTCCCGTCCCTAAGCACGTCATGTGATCAAGCTCGCGGACGCGAGCAAAACGATTCAATGGCGGGCACTATGTCCGATTTATTTTCCTGGATGTTATATTGCTGAATAAATATGCACCTGCACTGGATTATTCCCTGGTCTTGATTTATTTTCTGTGGATGTTCGCTAAAGAGGTCCTCGCCAGACAATCCCCCTTCTGAGACTGCATTCGGAGGGGCTGGAACAGTTTTTTGATGTGTATATATGTATGTATATGTGTATATATTGTTTCCGGAGTCCCTGCGCATGGGCACGAATATTCATGTGCTTATGACTTTGATGAGGATACCCCTGGAAGAGAACTAGGATTGCAGGTAAGTAACTTATCCTTCAGGGGCAGATACAACATGGTAATGCTGTAAAAGTGTCTTAGATTACTAGTATATGGTGTTTGTCCTTCTCTGGCAGAAGCACAGATAGGAGGAGCGCAATCATTAACTTATAGATTTTTTTAGTTCCGTATTGACCGTACAGCGGTCACCTAACTTTTTAACCCACACTTACATCATTTACAGTTCTTTGCTTTCACACAAATACATTTTCATTCCCATGCTAATTAAGTGTAATGCTTCACATCACCATACAACTTTCCTTTAAAGCCGGACCTATTGGCATTCCTAATGCTTGTTAAACACTGTAGTAGTGATGACTACCATGTTTTTATACGTTCTGCTGGGTTTAATTTAATGGAGGTCTCATTCGATGGTGACCAGAAGTAGCCCAAATTCAGAGGGTTTTCAAGAACTCAATATTACAAACCAAGAGTCTCCTCCTCTTCCCCTTGGCTAGCATTTTACCCTAATACAGGGGGCAGTTCCTGGATAAGACCCTAACAGACTTTCTCCTCCACTCCAACAACTTCTTTGGGTTCCTCAAAATGCGAATTGTCAGGAGTGATTTGTTTCAGTTTCCTGGCCACTTAGATTGATGTATGTAGAATAATTACAGAGCGTAAAATAAAGACCTAGCTAATCTTGTTAGGGCTTGGATTGCAATGGTACAAACTCTTTCATCTGAGAAGTCGCACACAATCAAGATTGTTACTTTTGTACCATTTATTAAAAACTAATCTAGACCCTACAAAAGGCATATTGTTAGTAGTATTAAACATTAACGTAGGAAATAATTAGAACAATGAATAAAAAGTAAACTTCTACCTTAAGGAATATAGAACTGGTAAAAGCTAAACACAAATCCACCAATCTTTTCCCCTACCTCTACTTGGTTCGTCAAGTGCCCCCTTAGATGAACCATAGTCCAAAATTGTTAGTGCAGGGTCACTACATGGTGACACATTATTTCCCTTCGGTATCCAAACGTCTTCCCACGAGCAACTAAAATTAGGAGTGTTTATGCATTATTGCTCCTGTAAACCCCTGTTCAGTCACGCTGCCTTCTGAGGTCAGCCCATAGGAAGGAAGGCTTAATCAGAGTAATTTTAAAATCGGTACTGGATATGACCGTGTACAGTAGCATGCTTTCTTTCATTATTATTCACTCAGTGAAAAACAAATAGGAAGGTTGACTGTATCTTGTGCATACATATGTAAACTATGTAATACATTGGTTAAGTATCATCAACCCTTTGAACGCTTTCTTAATCCTTCAAGTTGCCCCTCAGGTGACTTTGTTCACCAGTCCTAGATCAAACGCACATCACCCAACTGATTGTTGAGTTTGTGCAGATCAAGTGTATATTGGCTGCATAATTTGACATCCTAATGAGGGGGATGGGCAAACCCAAATTAATGAATGCCAATTGAAGAATATCAAAGCGGTACCAAAGGGGGTGGTGATGGACGGAGCATCAGAACCAATCAAACACTCACACCCAGTCAACAGATCTGGGTTTGATCCATCACCGTTCTTTAGCCCACTCTGCCACCCCAGTTCAGACATGGCCATATGCAAATCAGTCTGACCCTGTGCCTCATGGGAACAGTCCAGCCCGAACTGCCAAGCCATGCCTGGCTGAAGACGGCTGAAATGCCAGAAACCAGTCCTAGGAAGCTTGTTTTCGGTCCAGGGAAGACCTGGCTTGGCAGTTCGGGCTGGACTGTTCCCATGAGGCACAGGGTCAGACTGATTTGCATATGGCCATGTCTGAACTGGGGTGGCAGAGTGGGCTAAAGAACGGTGATGGATTAAACCCAGATCAGTTGACTGGGGGTGAGTGCTTGCAATGTTCAACACTCCGTCCATCATTTCCTTTGGTTTTCGCATGGCTCTCATTGTGGCAGCAGCCACAAAGATGGTCAAGTTCTTTTTCCTATTATTCTTTTTCCCTTAAAGATGGAGAGGGCAGAAGACGTGCCACATGCAAGTCCTTCAACATACCTTGTTGTGATAGCGGACTATTCAGTAGTCCTAATTTGTAGAACCTATGCAAACTGAAATTTCATAGTTTAGAGTTTCGGTGCTCTAAGCAGTCTTGTCCAGGCTAAGTATTAAAGGTTAGTTGTTTGTATCAGACTTGCCTAAAAGCAAACCAAATTGTATCTGGCATAATTAAGGCTTGCTCCATAATGAGTGCTGACAGCTGCGATACTGCTTGCCTAGAGAGCGCTTCAGGAAATCTGCAAGACTGAAATGTGGAGAATACCACACCTTTCTTAAACAGGCTGTGGATACTGATGTCAGATTTGTTTCAGTGATGAAGATCCCACAATGAATCTTTTTTAAGGTAGCAGTGCTGGCTCTTCTGTTGGAAAAGTGTCATCTGTATAAAGTTCCATACCTGATAAATTACCTTCTTGAAACTAAATCTCTTCACAGTTGATATATATCATGGAATCCTATAGTGAATGTCAGAAAAGGAGTGCTTTCCTGTTCAAAACGAAGTTTATGGTTATTTGAGGGAGAGGTTAAAGGCCATTATAAAATAGACTCCAGAGAGATGAATGGGCTGTTGAGGCATATTATTTTGATTCTGCTATGTAATGCTATTCTGTGTTTTTGTTGTACTTGGTTTTACTAACCTGACCAGCAGGCCTAAACAATATTTCAACTCTGTGAATTCATAAAAGACAACAATCCTGGGATATCTTAGCTCACCTTTTCATACATATTGTTTGCTTCCATTATATATTTTATGTTTAAGTATATAAACGGAAATAGCTTTCCTTGCCTCAAATTTAGGAGATGACAGTGTGCATCTCACTGTCGTGGTGGAATGGCTGCTTGCATACAGTTGTAACCTGGTATTTTGTTTGGGGGAAAAAAATAGCACTTAAAACCTAAAAGGATTTTTCACTTTTCTTTTTAGAATAATTTGGCAAAGCTGAATAGTGTAAACTTTTATGTTTAGAATTACAAGACCTTTGTTTTATTCCATATGGTATTTGTTGCTTTAGGTTCTACACGTGTAGTTCGAGGTGAAGGAATGCCACAGTATCGTAACCCTTTTGAAAAAGGCGATCTTTTCATTAAGTTTGAAGTGCAATTTCCAGAAAGTAACTGGATTAATCCAGAAAAACTCACAGTAAGTGTTCATTTTGCGAATGTGCGAGTATTTTATTACTAGTTGTACCTACTGCTTTCAAAATAACAAGATTGTTGGATCGTAAAAAAGAACAGTAGAATTGGCATTACAAAATTATATTACGTCAAACATTGGATATTAAATGCTCTCCCCTTTCACACAAGTATTGCATTGTTACGATCTGACGCCAGCCATAAATCAAGGTACACTGCTTTTCGCACTGCAGGTTAAAACAGTTATCCGCCCATATGTTAAACATGAATGAGGACGGTGTTTCTCAGGCCCTTAATCGTAAACTCCCTATGGTACAGACACCAGTAATACGTGTTATTTGTTAAACTTAAAGTGGCTGTCTTCTCATGGTTTGTTTTTATTAATTAATTTTGTATTTCCAAGTCCTCAAATGTGCATTTTACTCACATGCTTGTACAATAAATGATGTAGTTAAGTGCACGTAAGTCATTTATAAAGGAGATTTCAAACTTTACGACTATAAAATGTATACACCTGCAAAAATACAGAAATCAACATAAATTATACAAGAAATGTTTCAGAATACAAATCATGCATTTTAAATAAGTTGTACATTATAAGATACACCTATTGCCTGTTAGAATTACCATGACCAATGCATTGTTACCCAGCTCACTTAAAAAATTGAAAGAAATGTTCACTACGTAACGACTAAAGCTAGCATCATCAAATTGTTTACTAATTAGTTTTGCGAATTGAAACCCCATCAGCCATATTTTGTGCCTCAAATTCACACCCACTTTTCTGCCCGATAATAAAAGTTAAAAAAACAATCCAAAGAAAATGAAATTAGTCTTCAAAAACGATTTGAGACCAGCAACAATTTTTATGAAAACAAACTATTTACCCACTGTATTGTCCTGGATCTCTTAACCTGCCCCTTTACTTTTGCACACAAATTAATATTTGCATTTAGCTCATCCTGAAATTGCCTGGCTTAGTTTGTTGGAAGCATTCAAAGCTTACTATATTATGAAACTCTTAAATCCTAATTGTAACTATTTCGATGGTCCAGGTACTAGGAAAGCCTTGAACGCCTAGGAAATAGTTCCTTATAAAAGATGTCCCTCCTAGAAATAGTTTGATTTTGTCTGCATACGAATGGGATTTATTTTTCGAGGCAACTAAATGGGCCAATTAGAAAAAAACCTCCGATACTGAGCCATCTGTTACACACTTTGACAATCTACTTGATGTGGAATGTCCATTTTTCACTCCTCACACAAACTTCCTAGTAAATATTTAAATATTCTCTATCATTTTATAGTGCATTCCTATCTCATGTTGAAAGCCCAGTGTGATCTTCTCCATTGCATAAAGGCAAAGGATAAGTTGTCTTAGTACACAAATGTATTTACTTGTAGATAATTTGTATTTTTGCAGACCAGAAGGATGAAGATGATTTATAAGAAATTGATACTTAATACTAATAAAATCATCATGCCATTTCACTGAATGGAAAAAAACTTGCTGTACATATGTTCATGTTCACAAGCTAGCCCTGTCATGAGCTAAATAATTTTTATTATTTCCTCAGGAACTTGAGGATCTCTTGCCAGCTAGACCACAGTACCCCAGCGAAATTGGTGAAACAGAAGAAGTAGACCTTCAAGAGTTTGAAAGTGCTCGTGGATCAGGATCAGGCCAGAGACGTGAAGCCTACAATGATAGCTCTGATGAAGAAAGCAGTCACCATGGACCTGGTGTTCAGTGTGCCCATCAGTAAACATTTGGAAATGAGTTGCACAAAGGATTTTCTTTTCAAGTTTTGCCTGGTTTATGTTTCAACAATCCAGCTGGATTGTATAAGAAATCCAGATGAACCAATGGACATCTCTGTTGCTGTATGTGTAACTTTTAAATTGGTTATATAGTATTTACAGAGTGTATAATTTAAACTAACCACAACGCTTACATCTTCAGTTTGAATGTTCTGTAGCAGAATAAAGCACTCAAAATGAAGACCCAACTCCCTCCTGGGTTTTAAGTTTGTCCTTGTTCCTGTGCTTGAATTTTACCGGTTCTCGTGTACATTTTAAGTTTCGTATTTTACATTGAAACTTCACTGTAAAATGTCTGTAAAATTTGTCCTGAAGCTTTGTATTTGGCCGCAATCGCATAAGCTGCTATAAAAATAGAATACTGAAATTCCTAGCCTGTATCTATGAGTTAGATGCATGCTAAGCGTGCTTTGCACACAAAGGGTGTAGAGCAGGATGGGGCAAGAAAGAGCACAGCAGGAGTTGTAAAGTTTGTTTTCTACCATCTTGTGACAGGTTCTTGAGATTAAGTAATAAAAGGCAGTTAGTGTGTTATTTCATTTTTCTTGTATTACATTTAAAATTGTTTCTTTAACTCCTGAAGTTTTTTTGGCGAGGACTGTGCTCTTTTTTTCCTCGTCCCCACTGCAATGCCCAGCTTGACTATTTGATGTTTTTCTTCTGAGGTTTAGAGGAGCACTGTTAAATGTTGTACAGGAAACGCTGCACTTGGAGGTCTAGGATGACTTAAGTCACCTTGGATAAAGTATTCAATTTTTATGGAAAAATAAATAGTACACTATAATGCCGATTAAACTCTTCAATGATATTCCAAGATTTTATTTCTTTATTTGGATTGTTGTAGCGCATGCAGAGGTTTTATAGTGTGCAGCAGAAAACCAAAACCGAGTAGTGTGCCAAACTAAGACATTGTCTATATTAAGATCTGTGTGGTGCTCCGAAAGCAGTGGTCATAATTTGCAGGGCAAGGGAGGGGAGGTTCGAATCAAGAATCTTCAGCCTTTTGGGTTTTTCAGAGGGCTGGTGGTCTGTGTTCTTGGATACTCCTTAATTTAAAGGGGATTGGTTGCACTGAATGGAAAAACGTTGAAGCAGATATTTTAAAGAGACCTGCTGAAAATACTGGAGCCAACCAACTTTCTGGAGTTTTCTTTAAAGGTGTGAGTGTTGGCATAACTGTTTGATTATTTTTATAACAGGAGCTAGGATTCAATATCCTTTTGATTTCAAGTTCTATTAAAAGGTCAAAATGCAGAAGGTTCCACATGACAATGGCCCCATATTTGCTAGACCATACATTTTAAGGGAATATTTCTGCTTGATCCACTTAGCATTTCGTAACAAATAAAAATGTCTTCGCTATTGTGAAAACTTTTCAGTTCTATAATAGATACCAGAATTATGCCTTCCACCTCCACTTTATTCTGCAACACCAGCCATAACTAATAAAACATATGCTACATTTCCCAAAACTGCCAGGAAAAAGAATGTAGTTTGTAGCAATCGATTGCAGACCTCCATCAAATATGTAACATCTGGCCACAATCTGTCACCCTCTTTCTTCCTGCAACTTCATCCTTTCGTATTATGTTGGCAGAAAATGTTTTTACATATTTATATTTTTGCTCTGATCCTGCAATAATAGAGCACCCTTTTAACCAAACCTCTGGCAATCACTTCTTACGATACCACTGCAACAAAGTCAAAACAGTCATAGGAAAACAGTGATACATCCCAAGAAACACAATCGTAGTACCATATATTCTAAATATGGTAATCTGTAAAAAGAAGAGGTTCCACTTCTTGAAATTCAGATGTGAGATTCACTTGATGGGATAATCCTTACCTCAGCATCCTTAATAAAACTGAAACTTTCCTTCGCAATAGGTAATTTTTTGTTTTATGTCGGAACCCGGAGTGAAGCTAAATCTCCCACCAGCTTGAAATGGAAGTGTTTGAACGTAGTCAGATGACCAGTCTGTTGCCTTTGTAATGTCTTGCAGATCAGCACCTCGGGAGAAAGCCGAGGAGGCCACGGTTCCCCTTGCAGAATGGGGCCCATCGGATACCTCTATGCCTGTTTCCTGTATAGTCAGCCTCTCCCATCTTGCAATGGTAGATGAAGAGACCGGAAGAAAAGGTGTTAGTTTTTTTCCCCACAGCAATATGCTACTGTTATGTTTCAGGTAATCTGATGTCCTCTGCTGTAGATTCATAGGCCTTGATGCATCTTAGTACACACAATTTTGTTAAAATCTTGAAAGCTCTCGGTAAGAAATCGCTTGAGTATTATCCTTATTGCATTTTGAAATCGCAAAGGTGAATCAAGGCACGGACGTCTGACACCCTTCTCCGTGGAATAAACCACAGAAGTCTGGCCAGCTAACCTGTTAATTACTTCCTCAAAAAGTACTGGTTATCTTACCAAGACACAAACAGATTTAACACTATTTACGTTCTGCAGGTGGGAACATGTCTGAGGTGGTGCCGACGGTCTGATCCGTATCAGTAAATTCTACACCAGAAGGTGCTCCCCCACTGCAACACCATCTGCCAAGACATGGCCTGCCAAAATAGTGATCAGGAGTTTACTGACCAGTAAGCTTTAACTGCCTGGAGTTCAAGACACGAATAAGCTCCGACCCACACAGGATTCCAACTCTGTTCCAGATACCAAGCTCTTTGCTTCCAAGCAGACCTGTACCATTTGAGTGTACTGTCCCCCCCCCACACCCCCCAGGTCATCCTGATGAAGTCCTCAGCCATTCCCAAAATCCTCCGATCAGGGCCCGATTGTGAACCAACAGCAGCCCTGGCAAACTTGGTCAGACTAGTCCTTATATTACATGTACTGGGGAACATGCCCGACCACTGCAAGGGTTGTTTTTCAAAATAATTTCAAATATGGTACGTTCTACATAGGTTTTGTATTCTAGAATCTTGCCCACTCTTTGCATGGAGACCGGCTGCATGGCTTAATGAATTAATAGTTTAATCATGAGGAGTGGTTGGATGAATTAATTCTAGAATGAATAGCAATGGATGAAGACTTAGCTACATAGCGAAAATGAGCTCAATGCAAGCCCATGTGATCACGGTTTCATTTTAGCTTTTGCATTAAAACATATCCATCCCCAAACACTGTCACCGCCAATCCTAGTGAAACATTAATAGCCCTGATAGATGTAACAGTCCACTGATTTAGAGCCAACTAGAATGTAACACAAAGCTTTAAGCTTTCATCCAAAACTGGAGGTAGAAAGTGACAACCATGTAGTGGCTGAATTGCACACCATGAAATTGAAAACCATGCCTCAAACTCTGCTTCTATTTTACCACATTGTGTTGGTTCAAGACAGTTTTTCACAGTGCCTCCTTTTCCTTAGTCTTACGATGTGAGCACCTTTTAATAATCAGTTCGGGGTGTGCGCTGCACAGAAGCAAGACTGTTACTCCATCTCTAGTAACACCAAGGGGAAGGTCAGACAACTGACTTTCCCTTTGGTTCACTACTTTAAATACTTTATTAGATTTCAAGAAATAAAATCATGAAAATGAACATAGAAAGAAACCCACATCATTGCAGTATACATCGGATACATCTGTTATTCATGTAACATAAAATAATAGATATGTTTAATAAAGATATCCAGATTAGAACAAGCAAGGAAAGACCTCTATGGCCAACACCCAAATAACCTTCCCTAGCATCCTGAGCTATAAGCCCCCAAAAGAAACCTTGACACACAAAAAAGGAAATTTGTGTTGCTAAAAGTTACAAGTATAAAAAGGCAGGTGTGACCTGATAAAAATCAGTATTTAAAAATAGAGGTTTTAAAAACTTGTCGGAGGGTTTTTATAAAAGGGGCAAATAAGTACAATGTGCAAAGTATCGCAAATTGAGAGCTGATCACAAGAACATGAGGGCAGTTCAGAGTGCTTATGCCATGCTCTCTCAGGATAGAGCAGCTGAAGAAAAGGACCCAACCTAAACAACACTGAAAATTTGCCATTCAAGGAGAAGATAAGGCTCTATCCTGTGTACTCATTTTACCCTGCCCAATTTCCTATATGCTGGTTTGGGTGAGGCTTCCCTCGGCTGCCACCCTAAGAAGAAAGGTCTGCCTCAACCAGACAGTCTTGTTTAATGATACTCTGTGGGGTAGAAAATAACTCCGGTCTCCCATGGGCTCTAAAGTTTTCCTTGATATAAACCAACCAGGGACTATTGTGCGTAATGTCCAACTTCATACAATTTGAAATAATTAGCCTATTGAGACTTAATTCTCCCTTAAGCCAGACAGCACACCACAACAGTAGGGGTCACAACCGCAAGGAATCTGTAATATAGCTTATTCCTAGCTCTTCATGTAGGGGTATTTAGCTTCACTGCTAGGAGGGCCCTGAAAAAGTTAATCTCTACCATCGATATTCAGCCTAAAGTCAAGTAATTTCAAAGCTCCCAACCAAAAGTGGAGATTGGGATACACTTAGCTTTGTAGATCTCCAGCATAGTTTTCAATGGCCTTTGGCCCAGTCGGGAAGAGAAATCATTTACTCCAGCACACACCCTCTTTAAACTTCCAATGTTCTTTTTTTTAATAGGGTTGTCAGTTAAGTCTGGAATCTATTAAAATTCCTAGATAGGTAAAATTATCAGCCTTACTTAGGGTCTGCCCCTGCACTGAGAAAGTGGCACTTTTTGTGTTTTTTCGGCCCCACGACCATCACATGATCTTTAAATTGGTAAGTAAGCCCAGACTGTCCATGAAAAGTTATAAAAGTGGCTACAGACTTCTGGCAGAGCAGGCAATTAAAACAGCATAGTCTACATTTAAAAGCTGGAAGCAATATGCCCCTGCCTCTTGGGACATTTAAGCCTTGCACAGAAAGTACCCTCTAGGCGATTAACGTACATAACAAAAAGAAACATCCCTTTCGGACCCCGTTCTAAGTGCTTTGTGCAGTCCCCTTTACCACTGTAATGGACTGAGACCATCAAACCACAGTGTAGGTCCCTCAGAAAATCCACCAGACACTGATCCATTCCCATGGACCTTCGCTCCACCCAGAGCTTGTCCCTATCAAAGGTGTAGCTGAGGTCCATGAAGGCAAGATGTAGGGAACCCCTTTTGGCTCTAACATATTTGTTGATTACAAGATGGAGGTTAAGATTCTGCTCCATGGTGCCCCGAGGGAAACCTATATTTAATGTCAGACAAGATGTGTTCCTCAGCCCAATGAGTTACTCTTCTGTATGACCCTTCCTATGATCTTGACCTCCACATCAATTAAAGAGATGGTCCTTTAACAGGAAGGGTCATTCCTCCTCTTCACCCCCATCCCCCCCCCCCCCCCCCCCCCCCGTTGAACACGGGCCCAATTATGTAATGGTGGCAAGCCTCTGGTAGGGGGCTACTAATAGGAGCATGAATGTGTAGGGTGAGGAGAGGGGGGGCAGAGATCCACAAAGAATTTAAACAGTTCCCTGAAACTCCATTTGCCCCGGGCCTTGCCTACTGGCAAAGACACAATAGCATCTCTTATCTCCTCCCCCTGTAGTGTCAATTTGTCGCCTTGGCCAGGGACAAAATAGGGGTAAGAGTCTTCCTCCTGATATAAAGCTGAAAAATGGTCCTCCCAAGCCTCTTAATTCACTAATAGGATTATTGTGCTGGCAACTTGTAGCTCGCTGTGAGACTTGCCATATATTACAGGAGGGCTGTGCCTCGCTGGCCAATACCCTTCACCCTATTTAGCAGCAGCTAGCTATGTCTGAACTTGAATGTGCTACAACTGTGAGTGGAATACTGACCCTGCCTTGCAGCACATGCTCCACGCTGTGGGTATTCTGCCAATTGCAGGCTTGAAAAACATGAAACAACAACTCGCAGGGTCTCTTCCGGCTATACACGTCTGGACACGAAGAACGTGCATGACTTGGAGGAGACTAGAGTTGCCAGCGGGAGCGTTTGTGCTCCTTGTAGTGACCGGAGGACCGGCCCACACTTAATCCTGCGGAAAAGAGTGTTAGCCTGGTGAACATAGTGGGCATATCGCCCCATATATAGCCAAAAACCGCATTAAGTACAAAAAGTGTATTCATTGAAAGAATCAAAGCAAACTGCACCATAACCAGTGAGGTAGAGTATGTACTAGTCTGTTACTGGAGCAGCAAAGAGAGTCAACCTAATTGATCATGATCTGTGGTCTTGACAAAAAATCTAAAATAGCTTCACCATAAATTACATTTTTAACTCCCGTTTTTATTATTTTGTTTCCAAAGGTAGTTTCAGTATAAATTTGGTGCTTAAACAGATCCAGTTTGAAAATTATCTGCCAAGTGCATTTTGGTAAAACGTTTCCTTATTCTGGGAATAAAAAAGTAATCTATAAAATGACAGTTCCCGATCAAGCAGAGGGTTATTTTCATCAGGGTGCTGCCCAATGTCACTGAGGAATGGGTAACAAAGCACAGTTTTAGTTTTACAAAAACAAGCGCAGTTCTCGCCATCTATATAATTGATTATATTATTCAGATGCCATAAGTAGCACACCTCTCATTCTACGAGGGGTGGGGGGGGCGGTTTGGGGTGGGGGTTGGTTAGGGAGGTTACTTGAGTGCCTGATTGTCAAATGTGCTGTTGTATATTGAGGTCCTATTTTGTGCTATGATTCAGAGGAAAATGGAAACTGTTTTCTTAATCACTGTAGCACAGTTTGCATATTTGTCCTGTTCAATCCTTAATTGTGAAAGCAAATCTGGGATCAGTCTTTTTATATTTATGGTGTTGGGTGCGGACCAGAGATGTGCTTGCGTCATGGTGTGAGATAGGAGCTGTGTTGTAGTGAGGTTTTTGTAATCCAAGGACTCTTTTTTTTCCTGTGCTGCGTACTTGTTACTTTTCAAAGTTGGCAAGATCTGTAATTGGCACTTTCTCCCCAAATTCGCAAATGTCCGTTCCAAAATGTGATGTTATTTTGATACCTTCTGCGCAAGTACAGAACATCCAGATGTCCAGGATGAGCTGCATGGATAGCAGAAAACATTGGAACTTCCGATCTGTAAAACATGATGGTTATTTCTGTTTAGAATATATTCTGTGTTAAGTGTCAATACGCGGAAACTTCCCCAATAGGCAGTTTCAGCTTTTGATATGTGGCCAGCCATTGGACTTTACAATCCTAAATGTCACTTTAGCTAAATTAAGAGTATCTTGTTACTTGTGTCCTTAAGTGAACCAGGTTTCTACATATGATATGGGGGAAGTTGCCACACTTCGTTATGACAAATCTGAAGACAGAATAGGATGCATGGGGTACTGTTACACCTTTAGTTAGTCCTCCTTAGCTGCAGAAGTCTTTCCAGAGTCCAAAGACAACATAGGCTCTTTGATCGAGCAGAAAGCTCTTTTCAATACAAATCCTTTTTTTATTTTTGGGTAATTGGTAGGAACTGTCCTCCTACAAACGGTTGAGAAACAGGTGTATGGTAAAACGTTGACCTTTCCCTCAATAAGGAACAGTTTACCAGGTTTTCATAGTGTGCCTGACTTTTTCCATTACGGACTTTGAGAAGATACAAACGCTGCGATTGACATTACCATATATGTGGTTGTTCTTAGTAAATGGGAATAAAGATCCTTGCGGGATTTTGAAAATGAGACTGAATTAAAGGTTTTTCATAGTACACTGTGAAGTAAATCAGGTGCATGTTCATCAGGCTGCCTTGGTGTTTGTATGTCAGTCTGAGAAATTCTCCCAAAACCAAGTACCTGCTAATTGAATAGAAACGTTTCCTGTTTAAATATGTGGGATCTGGTGGTTTCAATTTTGACACTTTTAGAACATTTTAAAACTTGAGCAGTTAATCTCAGTTTTTCATTTTGTTTTAGGAATAGTGAGGAAAAGTTTATGCAGACAGGCAATCCTTTCTCTGAGTGGTGCGGGGCTTTATCAGATAAATATATGCACCATGCATCAGATTTTAATCTCTATTCGTCTCTCAAGATTAATTATTGCAGAGAAGAAATATTTTTTTTCCTTAGGACATGTTGGGGCCGATTATGGTGTCCGTTGGAAAGCCTCCGACCGCTAGTCGTAAGCTTTCTGACTACTAATGGAGGCTTTCCGACCGACGCGGTCAGTTTGAGGTGCGACAGCCTGATTACTATGTCGGGGATCGGAACGTAAACCGGCCGGTCATTCAGACTCTGTTCCGACTGGCTCTCAAAGTCTTCCAGCTGGCCAGAACTGCACCGTAATCCCCTATGGCTGGCGTTCTGCTGTTGGGATTACAATGCTGGTCTCCACAGCCTTTCCGTACCGGCCTTTCTGACACGGAAAGTGACTACCACTTTACAAGGGACTTGCCAGTACAACAAATATGCCAATCGGGTATACACCAATGTCGCCATGTTTTAAGGGAGGAGCACATGCATTTTTGCACTGGTCACAGTGGCAAAGTGCTCAGTCCTAAGGCCAACAGAAAGATTCAGCAAAAACGGGAGGCAGAAAGTCTGGGGGAAGCCCACCCTAAGGATGAGGGGTCTAACATGCAGTTTATTCAATAGTCCATGGCAGAGTTTGAATGACTTGAAGTAATTGAAAGAAGTATTTGTAATGACCCCAGATATCGATGTGATTATCAAATATTGGTTCATTAAGAAAAGACACCGCAATCTCTATCAGAAGATGCAAAAAAGTATAAATTATTCTCAAGCAAATAAGATATTGAATTTAAAAACCTCGTTTTGGGTTCCAGGGTCCGGTTCTGTTCCAAATTTAGTTTTTCACCTCTTTCCGGTGTTAAGAGAAATAAAGGTGTAGAATTTTGGTCAGTATAGCTGTATATGCTAACTCGTTTTTAGCTTGTAGTACCTCTTCCATTTAGGTTAAATTGGTACTCCATCTGTCGTAGCATGATTTGATTAAACCTATTAACAGAATGAATAATCACAATTGGTGAACATGTACAATGGCCTCATCAGTGTACCATTTATGTGTTTTCCAATGTGACCCATAGCTCGGCAGCTGGTGCTCGAAGTAGGGGTCGGATCCTGACACAATTAATTGAAGCAAAGCAAAAGACGTGGCACTCCGGAACTGGTTTGGGCTCATATTTATTATTAGCAACCTCCACAAATATATATATAGTTCGATCAATAACATGATCATGCACAATAATAAAATCACAAGCCAATCAATAATTCATTACAGTATAAAAACACAAACTTACAGTAAAATCAATTTTCACATGCCTTTACACCAATTTAAAAAATATATAAAATTCATAATTTCATACGATTTTAAAAAGGTGTATTCCAATTTTGCCTCCTATCACGGATGAAGCAATTCAGGCCTTTCAGTACCCCAATATTCCAATAGCAAGCCTAGGACTCACAAGATACTCTTTTGCCCATTTTGATCTCAGCCACCAAGCATGAAGTAAGTATCTTGAGATTGTAAATGCAAGCCATCTTGTAGTGTCGGACCTAAGTATACGAAGGGCATCAGGGGCGCGGCGCGAGAGAAAGCAAACGACATGCAGGAATAATCCAGGTTTTCCTAAGGTTTACATAAACAGGGCAGAAAAAGACTAAGTGTTCTAGAGTCTCTGGAGTAGAATGATAGGACAGGCACAGGGAGGTTACAGAGGCATTTACCCCAGTACTTTTCATTAAATTTAGAGGGAGAACCCCATACCTAAATTGGATATAAAGTGCACAAGCTTGCGGGGGTTCAACATCATCCATATACGAGTCCAGGATAAAACAGCCCTTGACATTCAAAAACCTGGAAGTTAAAGTGCCAAGTGCCTTAACATCAGTGCATTTTTTTTTTAGCAGGGTTATTTTTTGTGATAGATTTTGGGTCCTCCCACGTAAACCCCAACCCGAGTTTAGTGAACCAATCCTTAACCTTGTTGAACCAAACGCCCTGATTGTTTTTGTAGAATTAGTAATTCTTCCAATGCGTCCTTTACCGGAATCTGGGTGCTACTGGTCTATAATCTTACCCAAAACAAAAGTACCTTAAGAATAGCAAAATAGCTAATGGGTTTAAGACCAAGGTCAAGGCGTAGCGGCAATAAGGGCATGTTCAATGGGAGGTTAAGGATCTCCCTTAAAAATTTATTCTCCGCAAGCTCTAGTTGTTTTAGGCACTCTAGCCCCATATAGGGCGTCACCTATCCCTTTTGCTCGATGCAATTCTAAAATCAGCTAAATGGGGCGCAAAACAGAACATTTTGCTCTCATTGCTATTGCACAGTCTACATGTTGGAGTCAGTACATTCTTCTCTATATGGGGTGCCCATGCTATGCTGTCGCCGATTCAGACTCCCAAATAATCGAAAACCTTAACCTGTTCTAAGGATTGGGAGCCTAGCCTCACTTTACCCTAGATGGATTTATAGGGATTAAAAGCTATACATTTCGTTTTGGAGCAGTTTATTTCTAAGCCCCTATCTTTACATGCTTTTGCAAATTTGAGGAGAGCATTCTGGATACCCATTGGCGTTTTTAGATCTAAGCAGCGTGTCGTCTGCAAGTAGCAGGGAGGTTATGGGGTAACCTGCTAATTAAGAGGATCGCCTCCACAGTCAAACAATTTGCCTATAAGCCCATTTATATACAGGGTTGGGGCGAGGACACAACCCTGTCGTATCCCCTTGGAGACTGGAATGTCATTGGTTAGGCTACCATCGGAGTTCCACCTGACTTTGGCATAATTATCTTGGTGTAGGCGGACCATACGTTTAAGTAGATCAATAGGGAGTCCCAAGTCTCTAAGGGCAGGCCAGAGTTTAGTACAGTACATGTCGTCTTGAGATCAACAAACGCAATTTATAGGTTACCCCTCCTGATAGTCACTTCTTTCCATATAAGCAGTAGAAATCTAAACACCTGGTCTAAAGTACTTGTAGAAGCCCTAAATCCTGCCTGCAGGTTGGTTAGTATATTGTTCTCCTCTATCCAGCTTTGTAGCAGCGTTAAAATAATTTTACTAAAAACTTTCTGAGAAACATCTATGAGGCTATTTGGCCTGTAATTCGCTGGATCGCCCTTTTTAAAAATAGGGATTATTTCAGCGCCTTTCCAGGTCGCAGGGATATCCCCTCCTCGTAAAATAGCATTAAAACGGTTTGTAACAGAGGTCCCCATATAGTAGGCTCCGCTTTGAACAAATCTCCCGGGAGTCTGTCTGGCTCCTGAACTTTCCCATTCTGCAAAGAGCTAATAGCTGTGACCGTTTCCTCAATTAAAAAACTAACTGCATCAGCCTGTGCTGCAGACCTGTGCTAGTTCTAGACTGCAGTCATCTTGGCACGAGTAGAGTTTCACAAAGTACTCTTCCCAGACATGGGGCTGTATGTGGAAGTTCACTTCACTTATCTGCTTCAGTGTCCCTTTCGACAGAAGGTGCCAAAATATATGGCAATCCTTCAGTCTTGAGGCCTCTACAAGTGTGCGCCAATTCTGTCTCCCAATTCCTTTTTGCCTCAACCTGTGCCTTCTTATACATCTTTCTTCTGTTTTTAATATTGATCTGTCTTGCTTTCTTCACCACCACAATTGGATCATCTCTGGCTAACCTGCAGGCCTCATTGTACCATGGGGCAGTATTCCGTTTGGTCATGGTAAAATTACACCGTTTGTTAAAAAAGGATATTAAGCTAGATGTTAATTGCTGGAAGATAGCCATAATACCAGCATCACTTATGTTTAGATTACTCAAGCCCGGAATGATCTGGGCTACCTCTGTATACATTTTTGGGAGGAGATTCCCATCAGCCAATATCTGGGGGCCATTTAACTCTTCTATTATTATTAGTAGTAGTAGTGACGACAGGGGCCACCATCTTTCGGGGTTGGCCATACAGAATTGGTAGACCAGATAGTGTGAAAGGCCTTTATGATAGCTATCCTCTTGGCTTAATACAATCGTGTCATTAACATTTGGCAAAAGGTCAAGGTCTACCAGAATGTAGTCAATCCTGCTTTTGGCATTACCCCTCTTGAACGTGAGCCGTGCTTCCACGTCAGGATGAGTTTGTCCATTACAGGCTCGTACTCCGTGGGCGACAGTGAAAGACTACTTGTTGCCGTACCTTGGTACATTTCCTAACGGCAGGTATATGGAGCTTTTTGATCCCTCTGGCTTGGTCTTCAACCTGCACTATTTCCTGCACAGAGCTGACCGGTTCAAATGTTGCTTTTAAATCTCCAGCAACTATGAGGTGGTACTCTTTCCTATAGGTATCAAGGAAGTTGGTTAGTGAGATTATCGTTTCAGAGGGCTTGTGGTGACTACTAAACCGTTTGTATATACTGAATAATTGGAGATAAATGATCTTTCAGTGATGTCAGATCTACACCTAGAATCTCCTCTGTGCCAACTTCCAGTGTCTTAATTTTACAGGCCAGAGTAGTGACCAGCTGGGGAATGCCTGGCCTCGATACTGAACGCAGTAAACCCCAATCTGTGTACACGCTCAGTCGCCCAGGTTTTCTGGAACAAGCATATATGAAATCCGTCCACAAATTTACCCATTCAGTGTCATTTAGTTTTGGCTTTATTCCAGCAACATTCCAAGCAATGATCTCCAAATGCTGGTCGGTATTTACACAGTCCTGGAGCTGGCATCTAGCTATAGAATTTGCTTGATTACGTGCAAGGTGACCGGGCTCGGTAACTGGGCCACAGTGTGCAATTTCACTAAAATTGTTAACACTACTAACTCCCTCAAACTGAGTAACGGGGGTTGCAGCGCAGGCCATTGACAATTCAATAGTTTCGGAGTTTAGTCAGTCCGGAGTGTCCAGATCAGTAAGCGCTTGGTATCTATTTCTGGTCTCCAGGTGAAAAAAATCCTGTCTCATCATTGGTTTCTGAAAGTTATGCACATTTAGTGGGGCGATTGGACCAGTAGATTTGAGATGCCTATTAAAAAAAAAAAAAGTGGCACAATGTCAATCCCTTGTCTAGGGCCCTGACCAGATAGTCTTTCCACTTCCAAGCAATTGCCCTGCAAGGGTTGGGGACCTACAGTTAATTACCATACAGTCTCCGATTGAAGACTTCCATAAGGGACCAACCCAGCTTACACGTTTTACAAACAAAATATCATGATAGTCCGCTTTGGAAAAATTTGTATATTGAGATAGCCAGTAACAAACTTTATGTTCGAGGCATATGAGCTGCAGATTACACACTTTTGCATAGATCGCCATCTGGTGTTGGGCCTGGATGTTTGCAGTTTGTTTTTCCTCTTGGAAAGTCACGAGGTCAGTGACTCCTCCTTTGGATCGTATTGCGCATGGGCTTCGGCTCCATCCTCAGATTGTTTTTTTCCGCCATCGGGCTCTGATGTAATCTTCGCGCACCGGTTCCGAACAGCTTCCAGTTCGACGATCCACACGCAATTCTCACCCCAATCGCTGTATTGTTTTGATCACGATCTCTTCAATCAACGCGCCTTCTCATCGACACAAACCTTCGGTTCCAGTCGTCGACGGCGGCCTTCGGGCCTACCCAGGCTTCGGTCCCGGCTCATGGAAAGAACTCCATTTAAAAAGTGCCCTCGATGTGCGTCCAAATTTCCCCACACCGATCTTCATGAGGTATGCAACCCCTGCCTCTCCCCTGAACATGAGGCTCGAGACTGTCCGGCCTGTAAGTCTTTCCGATCCAAAAAGACTATTCGGGACCGAAGAGCCAGAAGGAACATGGCACACTCCTCGACGTCCATTCCAGTCAACATCTTTGGAGACTACATCGACGATCCGGAACATCATCGCACCGAAGAGGACCTAGTCAGTGCTTCCAAGGCCGACGAGTCAGATGTGGAGGACATCACTCTGGCGCAGAGGGTCGTGAGTACCAAACCACCTCCCCCCCACACCCGTGCCGACACCCAAAAAAGCTTCGGTCACGCCTTCGCCTCCGAGCCTAGGCAAGACCAGAGACACTGCTTCACACACCCCACCTTCAGGCCCGGTGAAGAAGCAAAGTAAGCCTTCCGGCGGCTCGGGCTCGAGCCAGCCTACCAGCGGTACCAAGAAACACACTTCGGCACCAAAAAAGAAACCAGCCTCCACCTCGACACCGAGCTCTGCACCGAAGCCCTCGGGGTCGAAATCCAGCTCTTCGGCACGGACGCCATCTTCGGTGCTGACCAAACCACACAAGGCCACCGGCACCGACACTTCCAAGCCAAAGCCCATCTCGGCGCCGACCAAGAGACCGGAGGGTCCCAAGCCGGGCTCTAAACATCAAACCGGCACGGAAAAACCTAAAGTCATCGTCGCAGACGGACCAAATTACCTCACCAGAGCTATTTACACCGGATCCCTTGCAAAAAACTCTCACCAAGGATCCAAAAACTGGACATTTGACACTCTACCAAAAAGACATTTGGTGAAGCCTGCTCCGCCGCCACCTCCAAAAAGGAAGGACTCTGCTACCTCTCCATTCAGAATACCTTCCCCTCCCCCCTCCACCTCCTTCTCCACCTCCACCCCCTCCGCCCTCTCCACCCCCACCTCATCGTTCTCCTACCCCGTCTCCAGATGATGATGATGATGATCAGGGGGACCCATATGATGATACAGGGGATGTGCCACAGGACCCCACCCCTACAGGATCTCCAGATCCATGGGACGATTACAATATACCAGATATCCCCAACGTCCTACAAGACGATATTTACCCTTCTAGACCATCTCCACCAGAAGATTCATTAGGGTTCAACCATCTTCTGCAAAGGGCAGCACATTATCACGGGGTGGACATGCATAATGACCCTGTGGAGGAAGATTTCCTCCTAGACATATTTGATACTTCACATAGGTCCACCTCCATACTGCCCATGCTCAAAGGGGTGGTAAAGCATGCGGCAGAAGTTTTTAAAGACCCAGTTAGAGCCAGGGTCCTTAACCCACGTATTGAAAAGAAATACAAACCTGCTCCCTCAGATCCCTCTTACATCAGAGGACCAGCGCCACTAGATTCCTTAGTGGTATCTACGGCACGTAAAAGGGCAAATTCACAAGCGTCAGGTGATGCACCACCACCTGACAAGGAGTCAAAACTGCTAGATGCATCAGGCAAACGCACAGCATCCCAGGCCGCCAACATATGGCGTATAGCAAACACTCAGGCACTGCTGGCCAGATATGACAGGGCTCATTATGACGAATTGGAAAGCATAATGCACCAGCTCCCTGAAAAATATAAAGGTAGGGCCAACGAGTTAATTCAAGAGGGTAAAACAAACACAAACACCTCCATACGTTGTGCCCTAGATGCAGCAGACAGCCTCCAGGGCCATCAACACCAGCGTCCTTCTCCGTGCTTGGTTAAGGGTATCTGGGTTTAAACCAGCAGTACATGCCTCCATCCTTAACCATCCCTTTGACCAGGAACATCTATTCGGGCCAAAGGTAGAAAAGATGAAAAAGGACACGGATACCGCAAAATCCATGGGGGCCTTACAGTCTCACCCGTCCAGACGCTCCTTTCGCCGCTCCTCCTTTCGGAATGCATCCAGAGGCTACTCCTCAGACACAGCGTCCACATCGTGCAAATCCCCTACTCAGACCACCTTTACAAAAGGTTACCAAAGAGGCGGCTACAGGGGTAACAACAACAAGGGCAGAGGCAAAACAAACCACGCCCGTTCTGCCACACCTCCTACCCAATGACTTCCCCCCCCCCCCCCTCCCCCCAGACCATTCCACTCCGGTCGGGGGAAGACTCCAAAATTTCCTTCATGTCTGGGAGACCATCACCTCAGACAAATGGGTGACCCAAATAATTTGGTCAGGCTACTGCCTGGAACTAACATCTACCCCCCAAACATTCCACCCAGGCAACGCCCAATGTCACAAGCACATTCAACATTACTAAAGCAGGAGGTAATCTCCCTCCTACAAAAACAGGCAATAGAACACGTTCCTGTCTATCAACAAAATATGGGGGTCTACTCCTTATATTTTCTAATACCAAAAAGGGACGAGACTCTACGACCTATTCTAGATCTCCGGCCCCTAAACACATACATACACTCAGACCATTTTCACATGGTAACGCTTCAGCAGGTACTTCCGCTCCTCTCCCAGAACGACTTTCTCACCACACTGGACTTGAAAGACGCATACTTCCACATTCCAGTACACCATGCTCACAGAAAGTACCTCAGATTTGTAGTGGACGAACAACACTACGAATTCAAAGTGCTCCCGTTCGGAGTCACAACAGCACCACGGGTATTCACCAAGTGCCTTGCGGTGGTGGCGGCACACCTGAGAAGACAGCACATTCACGTCTTCCCATACTTGGACGATTGGCTGATAAAAGCCACTTCATACAATCAGTGTGTACACCACACCGCCACCACAATCTAACTACTTCACCAACTAGGCTTCACGGTGAACCACCAAAAGTCCCAGCTACAACCATCTCACATAAAACAATACCTCGGTGCCACCATAGACACCTCAAAAGCAATAGCCTACCACAATCCGGCCAGGATTGCAAGCATTCAGGCTTTGCGACAAAAATTCATACCTCAACACTCCTTTCCAGCACGAGTGTTCATGCAACTAATAGGGATGATGGCCTCTTACATTTTCACAGTGCCCCACGCAAGATTCCAGATGCGTCCTCTCCAAGAGTGCTTAGCGTGCCAATGGAACCAGGCCCAAGGTCAACTGACAGATCTGGAGTTGGTAGACGGTCGCACCCATCGCTCTCTGCAGTGGTGGAACACCACAAACCTTTCCAAAGGTCGACCGTTCCTGGACCCGGTTCCCCAGATAATACTAACAACGGACGCATCGCTCTCCGGCAGGGGAGTTCACCTATTACACCTCACCGTGCAGGGCACATGGACGCCTCAACAAAAGTTACTCCATATCAACCATCTGGAGTTACTAGCAATCTTTTTAGCCCTGAAATCTTTTCAAACACAGATTTCAGGCAAGGCAGTCCTCATTCGCACAGACAACATGACGGCCATGTATTATATACAAAAACAAGGTGGCACACACTCTCCACAGCTCTCTCAATTAGCACAGAGCATATGAAGATGGGCAATTCCCCACAAAATCTTTCTCCTAGCTCAACATGTCCCAGGAGTCCAAAACACCGTGGCAGATCTGCTCAGCAGACAGACACAACAAATCCACGAGTGGGAACTTCGCCCACAGGTTCTTCATCCGTTCTTTCAAATGTGAGGGCATCCGCAGATGGACCTCTTCGCCACCCACGAAAACACAAAATGCCCAAGCTTCGCCGCCAGATACCCACACCCATTGTCCAAAGGAAATGCGATATGGATGAACTGGTCAGGCAAATTTGCGTACGCTTTTCTGCCTCTCCCACTCATTCCATTAGTGGTGCGCAAACTACAACACTCCCTCACACTAATCCTAGTAGCTCCAACGTGGGCCAGACAACCGTGGTACACCACGCTGCTGGAACTCTCTGTAGTCCCACACCAAAAACTACACCTCTCACCGTGCCTCCTAACCCAGAACCATGGAGAGATCAGACACCCGGAACCAGCTCAGCTCAACCTTGCGATCTGGCTCCTGAAATCCTAGAATTTGGGTACCAAAATCTTGCCCCAGACTGTATGAACGTCATCAGAGAAGCTAGATGCCCTACCACTAGAGCCTGCTATGCTGCCAAGTGGAAAAGATTTGTTGTTTATTGCCCTAACAACACCATCAATCCTCTGGACGTGTCTATCCAACACATCATAGGCTACTTACTCCACCTACAAAGGTGTAATCTAGCCTATATGTCCATTCGACTACACCTCGCAGCAATTGCAGCTTACTTACAAAACAGGCAACATCTATCACTCTTCAGAGTATCTGCCATTAAAGCCTTCATGGAAGGCCTAAAAAGAATAATTCCCCCCAGAGTACCACCCTCACCTGTGTGGAACTTAAATATCGTTCTCACAAGGCTGATGGGGCCTCCCTTCGAACCCTTGCATAAATGCGAACTACAATTCCTAACATGGAAAACAGCTTTCCTTGTAGCCATCCCTTCCCTTAGAAGGGTCAGTGAGATACAAGCACTCACCATACAAGAACCTTTTCTTCAAATGCACCATAACAAGGTTGTTCTCCGTACCAACCCAAAATTCCTACCTAAAGTCATTTCCCCTTTTCACCTAAACCAATCTGTGGAACTACCAGTATTTTTCTCGCAACCTCAGTCCATTGCAGAAAGGGCTCTGCATACGCTAGATGTCAAACGAGCCTTACTCTATTACATCGAGAGAACACAATCTTTCCGTAAGACCAAACAACTGTTTGTCTCTTTCTCTCCACCACACAAGGGCAACCACATCTCAAAATCAGGGATAGCTAGGTGGATTGTAAAATGCATCCAGATTTGCTACCACAAAGCAAAACAAACGCTATCCGTTCCCCCTAAAGCCAATTCTACACAAAAGATAGGGGCTTCCATGGCATATCTAGGGAACATCCCATTAGATGATATCTGCAAAGCAGCTACATGGTCAACACCGCACACTTTCACCAAACACTATTGTGTAGATGTGCAAACTAAGCAACAAGCTAGTGTGGGCCAGGCTGTACTTAAAACACTATTTCAAACCACTGCAACAGATACAGGTGGTCGCCGCTAAGGTTGGGAACTGCTATATAGTCTATGCAAAAGTGTGTAATCTGCAGCTCATATGCCTCGAACGGAATATGCTACTTATCAGTATGCATCTGTTCTTGGCATGTAGAGCTGCAGATCTACACACGCCCACCCACCTCCCAGGCTACCTGCATCTGTTCCAGTCTATCTTATTTAGATACACACATGAGTTTCTTCACTGTTATTACTACGCTCCATCTTTCCCTGCTGGCGAAAAACAATCTGAGGATGGAGCCGAAGCCCATGCGCAATACGATCCAAAGGAGGAGTCACCGACCTCGTGACTTCCAAAGACTTTCCAAGAGGAAAAACAAACTGCAAACATCCGGGCCCAACACCAGATGGCGATCTATGCAAAAGTGTGTAGATCTGCAGCTCTACATGCCAAGAACCGATGCATACTGGTAAGTAGCATATTCCTTTTCAGTTGGCTGAATGTTTCCTTTGAATTACCCTGGAGAGAGTGGGCACTAGTAAGAATTGCAAAACACACAAGATGGACGGAATGTTGCACAATGGCAAAACACTCACCCCCAGTCACAGATCTGGGTTTAATCCATCGTTATTTTGCTCACCGCACCACCCCAGTTCAGACATGGCCATATGCAAATCAGTCTTGACCCTGTGCCTCATGGGAACAGTCCAGCCCGAACTGCCAAGCCATGTCTTCCCTGGACCGGAATCAAGCATCCTAGGACCGGTTTCTGGCTATCAGCCGTCATCAGCCAGGATAGCTTGACTCCAGTGGCGTAGTGAGCACGGGACCCACGTCTGGGCATACCCTTCCCACATAGGGTGAACAGCAAAACACACAAGATGATGGACGGAATGTTGCACAATGGCAAAACACTCACCCCCAGTCACAGATCTGGGTTTAATCCATCGTTATTTTGCTCACCGCACCACCCCAGTTCAGACATGGCCATATGCAAATCAGTCTTGACCCTGTGCCTCATGGGAACAGTCCAGCCCGAACTGCCAAGCCATGTCTTCCCTGGACAGGAATCAAGCATCCTAGGACCGGTTTCTGGCTATCAGCCGTCATCAGCCAGGATAGCTTGACTCCAGTGGCGTAGTGAGCACGGGACCCACGTCTGGGCATACCCTTCCCACATAGGGTGAACAGCAAAACACACAAGATGATGGACGGAATGTTGCACAATGGCAAAACACTCACCCCCAGTCACAGATCTGGGTTTAATCCATCGTTATTTTGCTCACCGCACCACCCCAGTTCAGACATGGCCATATGCAAATCAGTCTTGACCCTGTGCCTCATGGGAACAGTCCAGCCCGAACTGCCAAGCCATGTCTTCCCTGGACCGGAATCAAGCATCCTAGGACCGGTTTCTGGCTATCAGCCGTCATCAGCCAGGATAGCTTGACTCCAGTGGCGTAGTGAGCACGGGACCCACGTCTGGGCATACCCTTCCCACATAGGGTGAACAGCAAAACACACAAGATGATGGACGGAATGTTGCACAATGGCAAAACACTCACCCCCAGTCACAGATCTGGGTTTAATCCATCGTTCTTTTGCTCACCGCACCACCCCAGTTCAGACATGGCCATATGCAAATCAGTCTTGACCCTGTGCCTCATGGGAACAGTCCAGCCCGAACTGCCAAGCCATGTCTTCCCTGGACCGGAATCAAGCATCCTAGGACCGGTTTCTGGCTATCAGCCGTCATCAGCCAGGATAGCTTGACTCCAGTGGCGTAGTGAGCACGGGACCCATGTCTGGGCATACCCTTCCCACATAGGGTGAACAGCAAAACACACAAGATGATGGACGGAATGTTGCACAATGGCAAAACACTCACCCCCAGTCACAGATCTGGGTTTAATCCATCGTTATTTTGCTCACCGCACCACCCCAGTTCAGACATGGCCATATGCAAATCAGTCTTGACCCTGTGCCTCATGGGAACAGTCCAGCCCGAACTACCAAGCCATGTCTTCCCTGGACCGGAATCAAGCATCCTAGGACCGGTTTCTGGCTATCAGCCGTCATCAGCCAGGATAGCTTGACTCCAGTGGCGTAGTGAGCACGGGACCCACGTCTGGGCATACCCTTCCCACATAGGGTGAACAGCAAAACACACAAGATGATGGACGGAATGTTGCACAATGGCAAAACACTCACCCCCAGTCACAGATCTGGGTTTAATCCATCGTTATTTAGCTCACCGCACCACCCCAGTTCAGACATGGCCATATGCAAATCAGTCTTGACCCTGTGCCTCATGGGAACAGTCCAGCCCGAACTGCCAAGCCATGTCTTCCCTGGACCGGAATCAAGCATCCTAGGACCGGTTTCTGGCTATCAGCCGTCATCAGCCAGGATAGCTTGACTCCAGTGGCGTAGTGAGCACGGGACCCACGTCTGGGCATACCCTTCCCACATAGGGTGAACAGCAAAACACACAAGATGATGGACGGAATGTTGCACAATGGCAAAACACTCACCCCCAGTCACAGATCTGGGTTTAATCCATCGTTATTTTGCTCACCGCACCACCCCAGTTCAGACATGGCCATATGCAAATCAGTCTTGACCCTGTGCCTCATGGGAACAGTCCAGCCCGAACTGCCAAGCCATGTCTTCCCTGGACCGGAATCAAGCATCCTAGGACCGGTTTCTGGCTATCAGCCGTCATCAGCCAGGATAGCTTGACTCCAGTGGCGTAGTGAGCACGGGACCCACGTCTGGGCATACCCTTCCCACATAGGGTGAACAGCAAAACACACAAGATGATGGACGGAATGTTGCACAATGGCAAAACACTCACCCCCAGTCACAGATCTGGGTTTAATCCATCGTTCTTTTGCTCACCGCACCACCCCAGTTCAGACATGGCCATATGCAAATCAGTCTTGACCCTGTGCCTCATGGGAACAGTCCAGCCCGAACTGCCAAGCCATGTCTTCCCTGGACCGGAATCAAGCATCCTAGGACCGGTTTCTGGCTATCAGCCGTCATCAGCCAGGATAGCTTGACTCCAGTGGCGTAGTGAGCACGGGACCCATGTCTGGGCATACCCTTCCCACATAGGGTGAACAGCAAAACACACAAGATGATGGACGGAATGTTGCACAATGGCAAAACACTCACCCCCAGTCACAGATCTGGGTTTAATCCATCGTTATTTTGCTCACCGCACCACCCCAGTTCAGACATGGCCATATGCAAATCAGTCTTGACCCTGTGCCTCATGGGAACAGTCCAGCCCGAACTACCAAGCCATGTCTTCCCTGGACCGGAATCAAGCATCCTAGGACCGGTTTCTGGCTATCAGCCGTCATCAGCCAGGATAGCTTGACTCCAGTGGCGTAGTGAGCACGGGACCCACGTCTGGGCATACCCTTCCCACATAGGGTGAACAGCAAAACACACAAGATGATGGACGGAATGTTGCACAATGGCAAAACACTCACCCCCAGTCACAGATCTGGGTTTAATCCATCGTTATTTAGCTCACCGCACCACCCCAGTTCAGACATGGCCATATGCAAATCAGTCTTGACCCTGTGCCTCATGGGAACAGTCCAGCCCGAACTGCCAAGCCATGTCTTCCCTGGACCGGAATCAAGCATCCTAGGACCGGTTTCTGGCTATCAGCCGTCATCAGCCAGGATAGCTTGACTCCAGTGGCGTAGTGAGCACGGGACCCACGTCTGGGCATACCCTTCCCACATAGGGTGAACAGCAAAACACACAAGATGATGGACGGAATGTTGCACAATGGCAAAACACTCACCCCCAGTCACAGATCTGGGTTTAATCCATCGTTATTTTGCTCACCGCACCACCCCAGTTCAGACATGGCCATATGCAAATCAGTCTTGACCCTGTGCCTCATGGGAACAGTCCAGCCCGAACTGCCAAGCCATGTCTTCCCTGGACCGGAATCAAGCATCCTAGGACCGGTTTCTGGCTATCAGCCGTCATCAGCCAGGATAGCTTGACTCCAGTGGCGTAGTGAGCACGGGACCCACGTCTGGGCATACCCTTCCCACATAGGGTGAACAGCAAAACACACAAGATGATGGACGGAATGTTGCACAATGGCAAAACACTCACCCCCAGTCACAGATCTGGGTTTAATCCATCGTTATTTTGCTCACCGCACCACCCCAGTTCAGACATGGCCATATGCAAATCAGTCTTGACCCTGTGCCTCATGGGAACAGTCCAGCCCGAACTGCCAAGCCATGTCTTCCCTGGACCGGAATCAAGCATCCTAGGACCTTTTTCTGGCTATCAGCCGTCATCAGCCAGGATAGCTTGACTCCAGTGGCGTAGTGAGCACGGGACCCACGTCTGGGCATACCCTTCCCACATAGGGTGAACAGCAAAACACACAAGATGATGGACGGAATGTTGCACAATGGCAAAACACTCACCCCCAGTCACAGATCTGGGTTTAATCCATCGTTATTTTGCTCACCGCACCACCCCAGTTCAGACATGGCCATATGCAAATCAGTCTTGACCCTGTGCCTCATGGGAACAGTCCAGCCCGAACTGCCAAGCCATGTCTTCCCTGGACCGGAATCAAGCATCCTAGGACCGGTTTCTGGCTATCAGCCGTCATCAGCCAGGATAGCTTGACTCCAGTGGCGTAGTGAGCACGGGACCCACATCTGGGCATACCCTTCCCACATAGGGTGAATAGCAAAACACACAAGATGATGGACGGAATGTTGCACAATGGCAAAACACTCACCCCCAGTCACAGATCTGGGTTTAATCCATCGTTCTTTTGCTCACCGCACCACCCCAGTTCAGACATGGCCATATGCAAATCAGTCTTGACCCTGTGCCTCATGGGAACAGTCCAGCCCGAACTGCCAAGCCATGTCTTCCCTGGACCGGAATCAAGCATCCTAGGACCGGTTTTTGAACAGCAAAACACACAAGATGATGGACGGAATGTTGCACAATGGCAAAACACTCACCCCCAGTCACAGATCTGGGGAGAATGTCTGCATCGTCAGCATGCCGTCCATCATTTGTTTGTTGTAACGCTTTTCGCCCTAAGTGGGATGGGTATTCCCAGACGTGGGACCCGTGCTCACTACGCCACTGGAGTCAAGCTAGCCTGGCTGATGACGGCTGATAGCCAGAAACCAGCGAGCGATAAGTTACACACCAAGTGTAAACACACCAGCTGACACTGGAAAAGATTTAAACGTGTTTTCTGGGCAAGAAGTGAAAACATTTAAACAGCACAGAAGCAGCATAATGGGAAGTCGGGTATTCTGTCTGCCCTGTATTGCTGTTTGAAGCCTGCAGAACAGCAGCGTCGAAATACCTCTGAATCCAACACCTGGCCTTCAGATCCAGATACATGAAGATAAGTGCAAAAGTAGTCTGACTCGAGTGACGGTCACGACGCATACTGATGAGAGTACCGGTCTGTGAACTGATGGCACTGCGGCTGTTTGGAGAGAGCTTAAATAACAAACCAGGTGAGGAGCATAACTAAACTCCATGCCGCTTTCTATGGGCCCAGACTATAAAGCTGCCTAGGGCCTATGCCATAGATTAGTCAGTCTGCACGTGTGATACCACGATTGCTGGTGAAGCCTTAGTAGAGCCTGTGAAATACACATAGCGGTCACAGTCAGGCAGGCTCACTTATTTAAAAAAATTATTTCATAAATGTCACACCAGTATAATTGAGTGGCCCCGGTGTCTGGTGCGCCGCCTGCTACTACTACGAGTTCAGATAGTTAACACTTACTTACAGTAGTTAATAAACTAAAAGAACAGCGAGTACTCTAGCAAACAGAAACCATTTATGTAATTTTAAAAACACACACTTACTGTATATATGCAGCTTTGCCAGTTCACCCTTCGGCGGAGTCTCTCTTCCTATATCAACAAAGGAGGGGGGACGAGGAGCTGTTAGAATAAGGTCCTGTACCAGGGCTCCCAAAATAAATTGCAATAGCAGTAAGATGGTAACAGTTCCTTAAGAATAGAGTAAGAGAGGTACAGACAGCCAATTAGGCCTTAGAAGAATGTGCAGTGTCTCCAAGAGGGTTAGAGTGTGCCGAGAAAGAGTGAAGGTACTCCTATGTGGATCTAGAAGTGCCCTCACACACCCTGACAGGTGTATAGCATCATCATCGGGCTGGTGCTCCTCGTGGGGGTGGCGCTGCAGTCCCTCACGGGCCCGTTTGACGGGGCTCTTTATCGGAGATCTTTAAGGAGTTTGCCGCATTTGTGCATGGGGGTGTGTGGGGCTAGGTGGAGGTGGTGTAGTGAGTGGAGTCTAAAAAGAGCCCAAGGACATCAACAATTTATTAAGGGTGTCCTAGGGGTCTGGATTAAAATATATCACGGGGATGGAGAAGCAATCTCAGTTGCCTGTGTGAGAGGGGAAAGAGAAAAAATACAATCCCTCTTCTCTCACCCGTGTAGTGGATAGAGTGAGTGTGTCAAGGGGTCGACATGTTTCGCGCCATCAATAGTCCCTAGTGGATCTGGGGGCGCTTCATCAGGACCAAAAGAGTAAAGAATGTCAAATGGGAGTCGGGAAAGAGACACCCTATAAACCCATGAATCCTCAATGTAGGAGATATAGTTGCAAAGATAGATAAGGGACACGTCGTCTTTGCGTATCCCTAGTTGCGGCCCTCCCTAGTTCCAGGATAGGCCTCGTCAGCTTCGCCGAATCTTAGTGAAGGCAGTGCGTGCTCTTCATCTGTGCTCCGGAACACCTACCCGGTAGCTTCGGCTGCTGGACCTCTTCCTACTGCAGAGTACATCTTCCCGCCCACGCTGTCAGGACTCCACCTCAGTAAGTGCTCTCTGAACAGATATCAACTTTACCAGTTAGATACTGTCAGAGTTATGATGCAGTTTCCCTTCACACAAGAGAAACTCCTGCAAACAGTTTTTTTCTGTTATATGATGCAGCTCGCACACCAACTAGCGCGGAGCAGCACCAGTCCTTCCTCGAAAACCTCCCGCTTTCCGGTGTTCTAACTAGATGTGCGCCCCCCCTCGTCGGTTTGTGCCTCCCCTACGTCAGAGAGAAGCTTGGAAATACAGCTGCTACTTGTATTTCTATGCCTGCCCGACTGTTTATGCCTTCCCTAAAGCACCGTTTCTCCCTGTGCCTTTGCCTGTTCCAGGAGGACGTGAGGTCACATCCCATTATTCCCCCCACACGGCGCCACAGCCTGTAACGCAATGACTGCTGTGGCCGGCAGGCCCTGCCGGGTCTCGGTAATTGGGCAGAGTCAGTGACTCACTGCACGGCGGGAATTTCAATGCAGGCAGCAGGGAAGAATGTAACATTTGTAGCACACTGAGACAGAGAGCAGATCTTTAACTGTTTACTAACTGTGCTTCTGCTGGCCACAAGTGAAGTCTGCTGCGGCCCGGAGCGCACACAGGTGTCTGAGCGCCAGCACAGCCAGTTTCAGCGCTGTCGGAGCAGAGTGTGGTCAGTGGCAAAAATGTGTGACAATGCATTTCAGTGGGGTGATGCGGGAACACCACACTGAAATGCGCTAGTGTCACGCCTGATGCGTGACACTTGGCAGGCCTGCCAAAACTATAGGATGTCACTACCCCTGGGTGCTCTCTTTGTACATAACGTGGGTCTGGACTATTGTACTGTAAAATGTCATCTACTGTTGCCACATCCTGTGCAGTCAAATTTTGCCACCCCTCTGATGGTGTTGGAAACCGAGGATGTCTGTTGCACAGTTTCGTTTAGAAATATCATCTACTGTAGAATGAGGCATGCTCTAAATAGTGCTTCTGTTACCTGGACCTGCCAGTCCCTAGCTTTTTGGGAGGGACTTTTACCTCTCCCTCTTGAATTATTTCCCCTATAGGAGCTTCTGGAATAACCTCTACCTGAGTGTGCCTGGGTATGCAGGCGATTGTATGTTGTGGAGGTTTATGGTAACCCTGTTTGGGGCCCCACGGAAGGGTGTGTGGCTAAAGGAACCGTGAAATGTGGGTCTGTGAAGTGTACCCATCGCCTTTGCGGTCTGTGTCCTTTTTTCCTCAATATTTTATCTATCTGATTCCCAGAATATGTTGCCCATTAAATGGGAGAGCTAACAAGTTCTACTGAAACTCAGCTTTAAAATCTGATATGCGCAGTCATGCGTGGTGTCTCAGAAGGAGGCTTGAGTTGATGCCCTGAGCAGCCGTGTCGGTGGTGTCAAGGGTACATCTTATAGTAGTGTTAGAAATTAATATCACCACTGACACTAATTCATGCTCTCTCTTTTGGTGATCTTCCGGGAGGCACTGAATATCTGTCATATCTACTTAAGAGACCTACAGAATTGGCAATTCGGCAGTGTTTAGTAGACTGCACCATTGCTGTCTTCCCTGCATCGTCTAATGTCTTGCTTTCTTTGTTGGGGGGGGGGGGGGGGCTTGGTTTTTTGGCTTCTCCAGTTGTTTTGGAGTTAGCCCTCTTCCAAGCTATATGGACAAGAGTCTGATGGAAGCGGATTTCAAATGTAAGGGGAGGTTAGAAGGGGAAGCTTTGTATTTTTTGTCTATACCGGAAGTTATCACACTTGCACAGAAGGTCCTGTAAAATATTCTGTGTGTCACTACATACCTTTTAACATAGGGAAATATTGTGTAGTGCGTTGTGTGGAGGGGGGGGGGGTCTCAAATTAAAAATTCTCTATAGGATCAAAATGGAGGGGAACCTTGTGATAAGCTGCTGCTCTGGAAAGTAGCTCTTGATAAGTTGAGCAATCATCTTTTGGGGGGGGGTGCGAGCTGGGTACAGATCAGTCTGTCTGCTTGGGGCTCAGCATCATTAGTGTCACAGGGGTCTAGTTGTGGTGAAATAGGGGTTGGTTTTTCACCCTCTAATTCCTTATGGAGTAGAAGTGGTGACCCCTGTGATGTGTACAAAAGAGGATCCCCATGTGAGGCGTGCGGGGAAAGTGGTTCCTGCATAGTCTGAATTGGTGATGGAGGTGTAGGTAATGGGCTGGTGGCCTTGTCAGATTTTATTCCTACATTTAGGAACTGCGGCTTCATCCAGTGTTTCCTGGAAAAGAAAGCTTCCTTTTTGGTGGATATGTGGCAGCTTTAGGTGGTTGAGCAATGATTTTCCCTGTCTGATGATGAATTGCCAAATGACTTTGACGGGCACCGATCTCTTCTTCAAGCTGATGGAGGAGTGGCTCAACCGTTTTTGTGGTGCCATCTGATGTTTTGCATGATCTGGAGCTGGACTTGGTCGGAGCCGACCTGACTTACTATATACTTTCGGTGCCGAGCCAGTGCTGGGCGATGAAGTCAAAGTTGATGGTTCAGTGCCTACCATGGCCCAAAGGCAGTGGTGGCCCACTGATGTGTTTTTGATGTTAATGGGCTGGTGTGTGGCCTTCTGAGAAGGCCTTCTTGGTTTGTGAACTGTATTAAGGAGGGGTAGGTTGTGTACTCACAACCTTCTGTGCAGCTGGTAAGTCCTCGATTTCCAGGTCTGAGCTGTTGCTGTCCTCTGGTGAGATCACCTCTTTGTCACCTGCAGACGCCTTGGCATTGTGTCCTGGATGCTCTTCCCTGCCAAAGAGGTCTGCTGGTTCTTCGTCGCCCCTGGGGGACATCTCCAAGTGTTGGGCCCGACGGTCACAGAGGGTCGCACTCTAGCTCATTGTGCTTTGGGTGGGTTGGGCAAAGATTACAGACCAGATGGAGTTCGGTCAGTGGGTATTTAGAAAGGCATCAAGGACAATATCTAAAGGCTGTTTGTTCCATCAGCCTAGTGACATTGCATTGAAAGATTCGAAGGCCCCGAAGGGCGAGGCCCACGTGGGGCTGAGTAAGGTCAGAGAATCACCCAGCAGAGATGGAATGTTAGGCCCAATACATAAAGAAAAAAGGGATATGCGTTTGAATAACAGTATCGACAATTTGGAATTCCATGGGCACCGAAAAGAGTACGGATAACTGTCTCAAACCGGAGCATGGACACATACGTTTGAACCTGACAGCTGAAAGAAAACAATATAACAATGAAGTCGATGCCCATGTGCATTACCAGCAAGAGGAGGAGTCACCCAACCACGTGACTCGAAAGACTTCTTTGATGAAAAACAACTTGCACACATCCTGGCCTAACAGTAGATGACTGAAGTGTGCTCAACGTGTGAATCTACAGCACTACATGCCATGAACCGATGTCTACTGGATAAATAACATTTTATATATATATATATATTCATTCGAGCCATGTGAGTTGTAGATCACATGCTTTGCATACTTCTGCCACCTAGTGTTAAGTCCGGATGTTTGCAGTTTGTTTTTCTTCGGAGAATTCTTTTCCAATCACGAGGTAGGTGACTCCTCCTTTCAGTGATAGTGTGCATGGACATCAACTCCATTGTTAGATTGTTTTTTTCCGCTATCAGGTTTGGACGGGAATTGCTGCGCTCCGGTTCGAGACCGTTTCTTCGGTACTGTTTTCGATCACGTATCCCTTTCTTGGCGTATCGTATTTACTTCAAAAAACCCTCTTTCGATCGGGAAGCTCGTGGAAGGCCCTCGGGCCTACCTGCACCGGTCTGCCTCGCAGTCAATGGAAAGGACTCCATTCAAATTCTGCCCTCGGTGCCACACAAAGTTTCCGCATACCTACTCACATGAAGTGTGCAACCTGTGCTTGTCTCCGGAGCACAGAGAACAGGACTGCGATGCGTGCAAGTTTTCCGCTCCAAGAAGCCGCTCCGCGACCGTCGGGCTCTACGTCGTGAAATGCAGAGCCAACACGCAAACTCCATTCTGGACCTCTTCAGAGAAGATTCGGAACAAGAGGCAGGAGACACCATGGGAGCAGAGGAAGAACAAGATCCCATCGCCACCTCTGACTATGGTTCAGAGGGGGACGACGAGATCCCGCAAGGGCAGCGTACCTGTAGTACAGATACTCCCATGCCCCTAAGTCCGCCTCAACGCAAGAAGAAGGCTCCAATCCAACCCCGCCTCTGGGCGATGGACAGCACCGAGAACACATTTTGGATGCCCCGTCCTTGGCTCGGCACCAAAACACCCCCAAAAGCCTTCCAACCCGAGCAGACAGAAAACGGGCTCCGATCCGAAATCTACCAGATCAAACTCAAAGATTGGCTCTGGCCAACCACCTTTGACACCTAAAATACTTTTGGATCCGAAATCTTCAGGATCCAAGACTCCTGCTCTGAAACCAGCGGCACCAGAAATTTCAGCACCGAAACAACTGGATGTGCTCGTTCCATCTCCGGAACAACTTTTCGATGCTCCGCCTAGCAAGCCGGATCTGAAACAACAAGAGTTGTACATCCATCCAACTGCTGGACATATCTCTACAAAAGTGACACTGAAAAGAAAATCTGAATCAGAGGAGGCCTACCATATTCCTTTGAAGAGGAAGAATGTTGGGACTAATCCTTCTCCTCCTCGTCTTCCATCTCCTCCTCCTCCTCAACCCTTAATGATTTCACCTGAGCACTCACCACCACACACGCCTGAAGATCAGGATGATGATGATGATGAAGATGGTATGGGGATGGGGACAATGTACCATTACTTACAGACCTGTGGACAGATTACAATACCAGCTCTCCCACAGGAAACAATCCTGACCTTTACCCGACAAAACCCTCTCTTAACCAGACGACAGCGTAGGCTACATAGAGCTGTTAGGTAGCGCTGCCAACTACCATGGTGTGCAGTTGCATAAAGAATCTCTTGAGGAGGATTTCCTGTTTGAAACACTTAGCAGGACACAAAAGTCATCAAACTCACTCCCCATGTTAAAGGGTATGATCAGGTATGTTGATGACATATTTAATGACCCCGTCAGAGCCTGTATTCCTACCCCAAGGGTAGATAAGAAATACAAGCCAGCATTTCTGACCCAGCCTACATTAAGGGACAATTACCACTGGACTCCCTAGTAGTGTCCAACGTGCGTAAAAGGGCCAACTCCCAAACTACAGGAGATACTCCGCCCCCAGATAAGGAATCCAAACGTCTTGATGCATTGGGGAAAAGGGTAGCCTCTCAGTGTACGAAAGTGGGTTTCTGATGCAGTAACCCCCCACTTTTTACAAGACTACTGATACACTTTGACTAGGTGTGCCCTGGGTCCCTGCCAATCAGCTTCCCAGGGCCTGTGTTCTTTCCACAAAACTAACCCAATTGGCATCTCTGTGCACAGGTCAGCCCCTGGTAAATGGTACCACAGGTACCCAGGGCACTGTGTCCAGGGAAGACCCCTAAGGGCTGCAGCACTTATTGTGCCACCCATAGAGACCCTGTACCTTTACATATACATATACATTTATATATATATATATATATATATATATATATATAGACACACACACACACAGACACACACACACACACCCACCCACACACACACACACACACACACCCACCCACCCCACACTTTCTGCCATGCCTACAACCCACTACCCTGCCATAGATTAGTCACCCCTCTAGCTGGGTGCCCCATAACAGTGGTGAGGATACTGTTGCATGAGCCCTGTACCCCTACAGCGTCTAAGTCCATTCTTAGACATTGTAAGTGCAGTGCTGCCATTAAGAATATATGGTGCTGGGAGATTGTCATTATGAACTCCACAGCACCATAATGGCTAAACGGAAAAGTTTGGTATCAAACTTCTCAACACATTAAACCCACACTGACGCCAGTGTGGCATTTAATGAAAAATGCACACAGAGGCCATCTTAGAGATGTCCCCTGAAAAACAACTAGCTTATGGATGGGTTCCCCGACTGGTACACTCCAGCCTGCCACCACAAGACATATTCCTGGACTCATAGGGTGGGAGCCTTTGCTCCCTGAGCCCAGAAACAAAGCCTTTCCTGGGCGGAGGTGTTCACACCTTCCCCAGACCAGGAAGAGCCATCTGTGGCAGAGGAGCTTCAAAGGCCTGGCAACCTTTGTAATGTGACCCCCAGCCTCTCCTGCTATCAGGAGCAGGCCCCCTTCCTGTCTCCCCTCCTTTTTGGCTGGAAGACAGGCGGGAAAAACTATCCAGCCCAGAAGGTGTGCCCAGCTCTGCCAACTCCACCCCTAAGGTGGGGGAGGCGAGGTGAAGCCCTCTCTTCAGTGCCCGCCATCTTGCAGATAGCAGACACTCCCCAATCAGGATTAGGGATTGTGCTCACTCCCCCACGTGGGGTGAGCACACCAAGGGTGTAGTCCCCCTAAGGTCAGTAGCCCATTGGCTAGTGACCTCAAGACCGCTAAAATGCCCCCTAAATACAGTATTTAGGGGGCAGCCCTGATCCAAGAAAACAGATTCCCGCAACTAAGAAGAAAAAGGACGAAAGAAGACGCCCAGCAAAGGAGACTGCAGAGAACAACTGACTTGTCCACAGCCCTACCGGCCCGTCTGCAGTTTCCAGAGATCCTGCGCTAAAAACCGTCTGTCCTGCAGCCAGCGATCTCCAGAACCCCTGGGAGGACTGACTGCCTTCAACAAAGACCGGATCGCCTGTGAACAGCAGCTCTGTTCAGAAGAAACACCAAAGAAAGACTCCGAGCATGCTGAGGAAAAAGAAACCCGACGCCTGGAACCACCACTGCACCCGTCACCTACGGCCCAAGTTAGAGTGGCCCACTTGTCCCAGCGAGGTCCCCCAGTGCTCCAGAGTCCGAGTCCACCGTGGGTTGACCCCTCCAGGACTCCCCAATGTCGCCTACAGCCTCTGCATGGGGACCCCACAGCGAGGTTCCCCAGTGCTCCAGAGTCCGAGTCCACCATGGGTTAACCCCTTCAGGACTCCCCAATGTCGCCTGCAGATTCTGCACGGAGACCCCCCCCACAACTGCGAGTGGCCCGGTAAGGTGAAATCTGACCTCAAAAGACACCCCTGCATCCAGCCGCCCTGCGCCCTGGAGAAGAGGACCTGAGCTGCACCTACGTCCCCGAGCCCTCCAACTTACCTGCCCAGCTGTTCGTTCCTCCTGAAAGTCTTCCTGGACAGAGCCTGCAGCTGAAAACCAAAACCAAAAATCCCCATTGAAAACAAAAGGGCACCCAACGCCAAACCTGCACCCAGCCACCCCTGCTGGTGCACTTTTTGTGCTAAACAGGATCCCCTTTTGCCCTGAGCCTAACACCAGGAGCTTGGCTCCCACAACCAAGTGGCCTGCTCACCAACAGCTACCAACCGGAGGCCCCCTATCCCTGTTTGGATAACATTGGTCCTCAGCACTCTGCACCCAGCCACCCTAGTGCAGCTGAGGGTGTAAGTAGAGTGCATCCTTGACCCTGGGGGATTCCTGAGTCTACCCCCAGAACCTTAACTCCCACTACCAAATACTTACCTCAAAACCAATAACACTATTTTCCTCCATAGGATAACATTGACTGTTTTTCTGTGAAATGTTTCGAAGTGTGGAGTTTGAAAACCTAAAGAAATTCTTTAAAATTTTACTATTTAACCAAAATGATTTTACTTACCTGTTTGCAGGAAATGTCCCAGAATAGTATCCAGGTATACTACTCTGAGGAACAAAAGTAACCTAAAAAGTAACTTACCTGGTATTTTACTGAAAAGCCCATGCAAGTCTATGTACTTACAAAGTAGACGCTACTCTCCTACAATCTCAGAGAACTAAACCTTTACAGTCAGACCATTTTCACATGGTAACACTTCAGCAAGTACTACAACTTCTGCAACAGGGCGACTTTCTGTCTACACTCGACTTAAAGTATGCTTACTTCCATATTCTAATCTATCCCACTCATCGCAAATTTCTCAGATTTGTGATAGCGGGTCAACATTACCAGTTCAAGGAGGGCGTGGCTTGGCCGAGTAGCAAGATGGCCATCTTCTGAAGGGGCTCTACCGGCCCGGCACATTATCCTACATCATCCTCTGCAAAACGGAGGACCAGCGCCTCCTGCCCTACCGTGATTATTTGAGCGCAAGTAGAGGAACACATCCGTGCCTTCATCGAACTGAATGGTGAAGGGGTGAGGCGGCTGTGGACATCGTGCAGGGGGGCGCCTTTGAGGACGTGGCGGGCCCGGGCAGCGGCGGCTGCGGTGCAGCCTTCCTGACCTGAGCAGCCCTGTACAACCGCTGCGGAGTTTACTGTGCCGCCCCTGGGGCGCAATCCCTCCCTATCCCGCCTGCTGCTGTGGGGGAAGTCTATCGGGTGGATTGGCGCACCCGTGATGGCCTTGGAGAAGAGCCAGTGTTCTACGCCGGGGCCCGGAAGCTGCCACGGCTGAGAGAGGGCTATTGCGGGCCTCACCTGCTGCGGACATCTGCGGCGGCCAGCAGAGCACAGAGCCGAGCTGCCTTCACCGTGTGAGCCCCGCCCGCCCCATCGGACTGCCGTGGTGTGCACGGCTTGGGCTGCTGCCAGCCGCGGCAGGGATCCGAGGCCTGGCTGCACCGCGGGAGCGGTAACCGTGAAAGACAACGAGGAAAGTCCCGAAAGCCTGGCACTGAAGACACGTGAGTAGGCCAGTAGGCCCCAATCCATATTCCCGAGCGCTGGGGCCCTGCCTCATGTGATGGTTACCGGTAAGGTGACCGCTACGGACCGCGGGCTGCGTGCCAACTGGGGACCAGGTGAGGAAAGTGAGGTCCCCGTTGAACAGCACTGCAGGGCTCGGTGCGGATGCACTGAAGGTGCGAGTTTGGGGCAGGGTTTGCCACCCTAGTAGGTCTGGACTCCTGTCACTCCTGGGGTTGCTACGCTGCGTTCCTCTCCTCGTGGGCATTACTCCGGCAACCCTGCTCTGGCTCCTTGAGTGCTGTCTGACCGGGTAGTGAGCCAAGTGCTCAACAGGCGAAGGGAGTGCCAGGTCGCCTGCTCCTTTGGACATTGACTCCTGTGCCAGAGGCCTAGTGGAACCCTAGTGTGTGTCATAGCGACTGGCCGCCTACTTATCTCATCATGGGGGAAAATTATCCCAAACAATCTAAACTGCTGTTCGAAAACAAGCGCACAACCCGCGCTGGGGACGCATGCTCCTGTGGGTGACCGTTCCCAGGCTGGCGACAAACAGGAAGCCAGCCTACGAGCCATCATGTTGGAGGTGCGCTCCAATCTCACATCTGTAGACTCTAAACTTGACACTTTAACAGCGGGGCTTGACACAGTAGAGCAGCAAGTGAATGCTCCTGAATCCCGGTTAGACGCCCTGGAGAATCACCCGGAAGAAGCTCATGAGTATCAAGTGGAATCCAAGAAGCACCTTCTAAACATTGAACGGGTCCTTACATTAATAAAGGAGAAAAATGTGGACTTGGAAGCGCGCTCCCGACGCAACAACCTGCGCATCGCCGGAATTCTAGAGACTACAGCAATTCCCAAAATGGAGCCCTATGTCGAAACCTTACTCCGTGAGCTCTCCCCGACAGCTCTCTCTGCAGTCTTTGTAATCGAACGTGCACACCACTCGCTTGGCCCTAAACCACCTGTTGGTGGTACACGCGCGTGTACTAAATTACCGCAACAGAGACTCGATCTTGAGAGAGGCTAGAGAATATGGCCCTATAACGCACCAAGGCAACCACATATCTATCTTCCTGGACTTTACTCCCACGGTCCAGGCTGCACGTAAAGAGTTCTTACCTGCAAAACGCCTTCTTCTGAAATAACCTATACGATGCTCTATCCGGCAAAGCTGAAGATATCCCACGATGGCCAAGCGCACTTCTTCACGGACGCTAAATCACGCTTAAATTTGCTAAATATATTAGCCCGGGTCGTTTTTCCCCCGTAGGCCCCTGACTTCTGAGCAATAGTCTCATCGACAGCGACTGAGCTTGGAATCATACCCTCCAGACACATATCACTATGTACTCTATCCCTATGCCACTGTTGTTGATCTTTTCTGTCTTCTAGCGGCTTATTCCTCACCATCAATATAATGATTGTTCTTGTTTTGTACTCTTCAACCGTCCCCCAGGACTGATAAGTACGCCCGGCCACCCTGCCTTCAGTGCAGGGCAGTTCGCCGACAACTCATGCCCCCACAGGGAGATCTCCCATGGCTGATTTGGTCCTTTCTCGATTTGGGTATGTTCGGGAGGGGGGTGGTAATGGGTTCTCAACCAGGTTGGGGGGTTGGAGTGGGAGTGGGGAGGTGTTTGTTCTTAAGCATGTTTAGTTGGAAATTTACAGGCACAATTAGGTCACTCACTCTATACGTCTTCACGTGCATTACGAGACACAGCTTTCTTTATCCTCAGCATCGCACAAGCTCAACAGTTGCGCTACATTCAATTTATTTAGCAGACCACGTAACACATGCTCATGGCTACCTTGCCATGCTCTACATTACATTGAATGACTGAAGTATCATTCCTAACGTGGAACATACGTGGTCTGAATAACCACAGAAAGACAAGACTCACTCTCGCTTATTTGATTAGACACAAAATAGATATTTGTTTTCTTCAGGAAACACATCTATTGCAGGCCGCAGACCCCAAGCTACACAATAGGTACTGGGAGAGATACATTCCGCCACATATTCCAACTATGCCCGAGGCACTGCAATATTGATTTGAAGTAATGCTGGCTGGACCACATTCGAATCCTGTGTCGACCCTGATGGTCATTACGTATTGTTGAGAGGCATGCTACACACAACACCTTTGATCTTAGCGGCCTTCTATGGCCCTAACACTGATGACCCTGCCCTCTTTGAAACCATTTGGACCAAGATAACCATCCTTGGCGATGGCACAATTATCTGGGGGGAGATTTTAATGCAGTCATGCAAGACTCAATGGACCGCGTAGGCACATGTAATCAGCTGCACCCCAAAACTACCGAAGTACTCAACATCATAGAAGTGGAATATGACCTTATAGATATCTGGCGCTTATGGCACCCAGATACCCTCAAGGGTACGTATATTTCTTTCTGTCACAATGCCTGGTCTCGGCTGGATTTCTGGCTGGTCACCCGGGATGTAGCCTCCTGGACCACTAACATCAAACACTTACCACGTACACTGTCTGATCACTCCCCGGCCCAGTTAAACTGGACCGTACCACTGTCTAAGCAGCGAGCCATTATTTGGCACCTACCACCACATGCATTGCTTGACAACGTTTTCCATGGGGAGGTCCGTGAGGAGCTCCAGCAATACTTCACTACTAACGTCAAATCAGTTGATTCCCCCTCTACACTCTGGGAAGCCTTTAAAGCTGTCATACGGGGGTCTGCATCTCCAAACAATCAGGGGTGTCGAAATCCATCTGATCCACTCTGGAACGAATAGATAAAGAAATACAACAAGCGGAAACGCTATACTTCCAAACGGGCTTAAAGTCGCACCTCGCCACCATTCGTAGTAAAATCTCGGAGTAACGTGACGATGCGGTCCGCGAAACACACTTCCTTGGCAGAAATGCCAAAGCCTGCGCATACGGGAAGGAGGATCGCCTTGGCAAAGCCCTGGCCTACACACTCAAACAACACCGCGCCTCTGCTTATATTACCAAGCTCTTGGAAGGTAACTCCGGCTCGGCGCGTCGACAGTCGGCCACCCTAGACAGAATGAAGAGGTTTTACGAATCCCTATACACTGCGACCCAAACCCGCCCGCCCTTGGAATTGCAGTCCTATCTAAATTCCATTGAGTTGATCTGGCTGAGCAACGCTCTGTCAGGATGTCAGTAGCATAGAACCAAGACAGCCACTAACCTCAAAGGTCTGTCAGCAGGGACGAAGGCGTGTAGAGAGCCCCCCTCCTCCCCTGGGCGCAACCCCACTCAGAGGACTACAAACACTACTGAGCAGGGGAGCACTCCGGGGAAAAAGGGAAGTGGATAAAACAATAAACGTTGCGGTTTCAGTGGGGTTTTCCTGACTACGCCTGGTAGGGAGGGCAGCCCAGCGTTAGATAAGATCCCTCGAGGGAAAACTGAACAGAAAGGAAACAACAAGAAAACAAGTATTAGGCAGAGGGAGTAGAAGAACCATTCATACCGCATACCCCCTGGGTGCCCAAGAACCCATCACTCACTTAACAGAACTGCGATTACTCTGAGGAGCGTAGGACCAAGGACCTGGATTCCTTCATAGGGAACACACAGTTTCGTGGAAGAAGGGATCTCTTATCCAAATGGTCTCTGTAGGAAGATGAGACGCTGTTCAGTTCACAGCGCGTTCGTGGCGGCGTGTGGAATCCAGGAGCGCGGTGTGAGGCACAGCATAGTTAACCTAAATAAATCACAGCCTCTGAAATCGCTGTTACTTCACAGCGAGTGAGTGCCCAACCGGAAACCAAGGTAAAGTAGCCCAAAGTCTAGAAGGCTACTATTGCAACGATAAAGTCTCAAGCATGGGAAGAGTGCATCCGCGGCGCACTCCCGCAACACACCTAAATACCTGAGAGGGCGTCAGTGCCCAAAAGTCAGCTCAGGTCCCCGGGCCGACTTCGGGGTGAAACAATTGCCCCCCTGGCGTCACGATAAATACCGCAAGCGGGCTAGAATCAGCAAAGCTCTTATTTTGACACAGCTACAGACTCGGAAGAAACGGGGATAGCAAGCACTCGACCTCCAACGGGGAACACCATCTGCTTAGCGCTGCAAACTCGGGAAATCCAGGAAGTTTGTCAAGCCCCGTCTCAAGGAAGGGGAGGGACTTTATAGCCGTTGGTTCGTCAGGCTGGGCCTGACCTGGTTAGCAGGTCGATGTCCCATGGCCCTCTGGGACCTGTAGTTGTTTGTGTATTTCTTGCCCCTCGGCGGTGCCCTGTTCCCTGCTGGTTCCACCATGCACACACGACCAGGGGAGGAGGGAGCAGACGACCCACAACCCCCACACCCCCGTTCCTGGTCCAGGATTGCAACACGCTCACAGCGAATATCTAGACATGCCATTCACCAAAGAGGACATCATTCAGATCATTAACAGCCTTCCTGGAGACAAACCTCCCAGCCTCGACGGCCTCTCAGCCGCTTTCTATAAAGCCTATGCTATTGAACTGGCACCTCATCTATTAGAAGCATACCATGAATCCCTCGAAATTGGCCACCTTCCTCCAACGCTGTGCGAAGCTGTGATCGTGACAATCCTGAAGCCGGATAAACCAGCAAACAAGTGCGATTCTTATCGCCCGCTCTCCCTTAATAACATTGACGCGAAAATACTGGCCAAGTTGATTGCAAGCAGAATTCAGCCTCTTTTGCCCATGTACGCCAGACCGGACCAATCCGGCTTCATTCCTGGCACATCCACCTCCCACAACCTGCACGCTTTTTTCTCTATACTCCATCAGTTAGACCCCAACCTACCAGCGCTTTCTGCGTTCTTAGATGCTACGAAAGCTTTTGATTCCCTCGAGTGGCCGTACCTTTTTACTATACTCCCCAGGATAGGCATTAGCCCAATTTTAAACTCATCCACCTACTATATACTAACCCGACGGCAATACTTAAGGTGAACGATTTATTGTCGGATCCTTTTCCTGTGGCCCGAGGCACTAGGCAGGGATATCCTTTATCCCCTTTACTATTTGCAATAGCTATGGAGCCTCTCGCGGCCAGAATGCGCCAACACTACACAGTCAGGGGACCGGGCCTCACAGACAGGGGCTTGATCATATCAACATACACAGATGACATTACATTATACATCCGTGAGCCGGCCAGCAATCTTAACCCCGCGCTATGGGAAATCCTCCTCTTTGGAGGCATGTCAGAGGTACAGGTTAACTGGTCCAAATCGACCCTCCTCGCCTTATTACCGGCCCCAATTGAATTGGACCTTAACTTCCCGCTCTCTTGGGCAGATTCAACGGTCAAGTACCTCCATATATACCTCTCTAGCGAGATTCAGGATGTTTGAGCTACGGCCACCTCATCACCTGGCTGGAGGGTAAGATTTCCTTTTTGGGCCAGACTACCACTGTCGCTTGCTGGCAGGATAGCAATCGCTAAAATGATTATATTGCCCAAGTTCCTATATCTCTTTGCTAACATTCCCATCCCCCTCACACAGGCCTTTTTCAAACAATTACGCTCCCTTTTAATTGCTCTGGTCTGGGTGGGTAAACAACCCCACATCTCCTGGGCGGTCCTGACATTACCATTAACACAAGGGGATCTGGGGGAGCCGGACTTTGAACTTTACGCTCTGAGCGCTCAGGCCCAATACCTCCACTTCTGGGCCCACCCTGTCCCGTTTCAACCCCACGTGGTAGTGGAGAGGGATGTTGCCTTCTCAGCTCCACTGCCAGCTGCTATCTATTACACCTACAAAAGACCCAATGCTGAAATTAATACAGTTGAAACTCTACGCTAAGCCTGGGATGGACTTCGACGACGGGCGAAACTACCACAACTTTACGCCCCCGGCCCACCATCCAAGCTTCCCTTCAATTCGGGACACCGACGAATGGGGCTATCCACTTATACTGACCTGGATCCGGCTGAGGAGATCTTGCCTCGGCCACAAAACCTGGAGGATGCGCATGCCCCTCTCTTGGAACTCCTACTCTATTACCAACTCAGGGCTAACTGCAGACAAATGCACAGTTCATTTCCCACTGCACCCACACCCCTGCTTCCGTTGGGAAATATATTAGTGAACTCCTCGCCCAAGAAGCTTGTAACCCGAGTTTATAACATTACACAGGAGACCAGCCTGATCACGACACCAAACGCGCTGGCGCAGTGGTCCTCAGATTTGGACCCACCACCCACAGGCAAACAATGAGCCTATTGCTGCGTTCAACTCAAGCACCACTCTCCAAATTACAAACTGTGGCTCATACACTTCAAATACTTACACAGGTTATATCGTATGCCAGTGCAACTACAGAAAATGGGACTGCGTCTGAATACTGCATGCTGGAGCTGCGCTAATATACAAGTCACCTTTCTGCACTTGTCATGTTGCTGTGGCCCCATTTCATTGTGTTTTGGGACAGGGTTTTCGTCATTATTCATGAAGTGACAGGCTTCCAGCATGCCCACACCCCCCTCACTGCCGTTCTTGGCCGCATTGCTGACGCCCCTCCGGGAGTGGGACGCCTGTCGGCCATGATGCTACTCCTGGCCAAGCGCCGCATTGCAATACACTGGGGATCACCCCACGCACCCAGTATCAACATGTGGATAAAAGACGAGACTTACTGTCAGGGGATGCTCGCAGCACATTAGGAGCTGATGCCTCCTGCATCACGTCCCAAAGACATTTGGGTACCATTCATTACATGGGTGGCTGCACACACTGAAGCACCAGCCCATACTTCACCATCGCACCCACCTCCATAGGCCCACCTGCAGAGCACACTACGCCCTGTCATCCTCTTCCTTTCCTCAAGGCACCACACCTTGGCTCCAAAGGTCCGGTCCTGACATGCCTGCATACCCGGTCAATACCACACCACACACAAGTGGAGGAAACACTGTAGCCTCCTCGCCTCTACGTGCGTTAGCTCACATTCCCTCTGATTGCAAGTGCCTTAAAGTCGTAATGTTTTTTTTTAAACAAGGAGGGGTTGGGTCCATAAACCGCACCCAAACTAGGCCTCAAATAATATATAACAAACTGTATGATGTCTGGGTGCTATAATTGGATTACACCTTTTGATAAAGCCACGAATATAGTGGTCTTAGTGATTTATTTCACATTCATTATATACTTTTCTGTTTGAGAAGCGGTCATAGACTTTTAAAGCATGTCTAACATAGAAGAACAACCTGTTCTAATAATTTGCAAACAAATTAAAAAAAATGTTAAACAATCACAATGAAACATACAAAATTATAGACATTCAAGTACAAAAACATAACAATTGTTAGGCATACCAGTCCTTCATTTGTTAATAAAAGTGAATGACGGCATTATCTTTTATACAGTAGTCAAAATATGCATCCTGCCATTGCAAGCTAGTTGGGGTTCTGTAGTGAAACAACAGGCTAATTGCCGTGCTTGTTGACTGCTTTTAGTCTGTGGAAAATAATGTCCTTTCCAACTAGCTAGGTCAAGGCGTTTCAAAACCCTTGAAATCTTTCGGGTTCTTCTCAGGACCGGGACTTGGTCACACACTGAAAAACAATTATAACATAAAACAATATTTTAATTTCTTGGTCTCAAATTCAACCTTATACCACTGAGCTTATTTTGTAAAGGGGTCTACCTTTACCATTCTGGTTCAATACTGGAACATGCAGTGATGTCCAATATTGAGGCTTGTTTCCTTACGCCTGATCGTTTGGTGTGTGTTAAATGTTATTTCTACAAAAAAAGGGGGAGGTGTAAGGAATTATATGGTTTTAGTTAAACGCTTTGGGGTAAATAATAATAATAATACAGAAGCTTGTAAAGCGCGACAGCTACCCCAAGCAGGGGTGTCCCGGCGCTGACATCAGGCATTAGCATAGGCAAAGGACAGTCGGCAGCCACTCCTGATTGTAATTATGCTGATTTGAATAGCCATGTCTCCAGAGCTTTCCGGAAAGCAAGTTCTGTGTTAGCCAGGCGGAGGTGACCTGGCAGGGAGTTCCACAATGTAGCTGCTCTAACCGAGAAGCTTCTCCCCCCCAGGCGAGATTTCCTAAAGTGGAAAGAATGAAGCCGGTTTTGGGCGTTAGAACGCAGTGCACGGGACTGTTTGTAGGGGCGTAGTCTGTCTTTCAGATATCTTGGACATCTGCCACTTAGAGCCCTGTAGGTCAAGGTCATAGCCTTAAAAATGATTCTCTTCTCTACTGGCAGCCAGTGGAGTTTCAAAAGATGCGGAGAGACATGGTCTCGAAAAGACAAGCGACAGACCAGTCTCGCAGCCGCATTCTGCACTAATTGAAGTCGGTGGATCGCATATTTAGGGAGGCCAAGGTACAGGGCATTAGCATAGTCCAGCCTTGAGGTAACTGTTGCGTGAACTACCGTTTTACGGCAGTCTTCAGGTAAGCAGTGCAAAATTTTCCTTAAGTTTTTTAATTTGCTAAAGCAAGTTGCAGAGACTTGCTGAATTTGAGCTGATAGGGAGAGATCTGTCTCCCATCTCACCCCCAAATTCCGGATGCATTTGGCGGGGGAGGGCGGTGGGCCCATTTCCACTGGCCACCACAGCTCGGCGTCAGGGGAATCGCCTTGACAGAAGAACAAAACCTCGGTCTTCCCCGCATTCAGTTTGAGTTTGTTTGAATTCATCCAGATTGCAATGTCTCGTAAGCAGCCCTTAAAATTCATAAAGGCCTCTGCCGACTGCTCTTTGAAAGGAAAAAACAACTGGGTGTCATCAGCATAGGAAATCGCTTTAACACCCCAATTGGCGATCAGAGAGAAGAGCGGCGCGAGCTAAATGTTGAAGAGTAGGGGGCTCAGGGCGGAGCCCTGCGGAACACCGCACCAAAGTTGTCTTGGATCAGATTCATAAGGCTTAAGGGCGACCCTCTGCGTGCGGCCGCTCATATAGGATGTCAGCCAGGCTAAGACTTTACCCCCAAAGCCCGCGGCGTGTAACCTCTGGATCAGTATAGAATGATCCACGGTATCAAATGCCGCAGACAGGTCCAGAAGCACCAGCATAGCCGAACCACCAGAGTCCATTGCCCACCTAACTGACTCGGCAACCTCAAGGAGCGCGGTTTCTGTACTGAAACCGGCTCTAAAACCTGATTGTGTGTCATGTAAGGCCCCTCTAAGCTCAATGAAAGAGGTCAGTTGATGCTGAACCAGTTTCTCCAACATTTTGCCTGGGGCTGAGAGGAGGAAATGGGACGGAGATTGCTAAGATCGTCTGGGTCGCCATTAGATTTCTTTTTTAAAGGCAGTAGAGTTGCATGTTTCCATGAATCTGGAAAGATGCCCATGTCTAGCGAGGAGTTCCATAACTGCAGTAGTGACTCCGCCAGGGGGTCAGCTATAGTTTTCCAGAGTATGGGTGGGCATGGATCGTCAGGGGCGCCTGAGCGACACCTCTGGATAGCAGATAATGCATCCAGAGATTGTATTGGGGTAAAATTAAGAAGCCCAGGGGCCCCTGATGCAGTTAGAGGTTTGACAGGCGCCGTGGTAGGCTCCGATGGCGCAAAGGACTCATAGACTTTTAGAATTTTGTTTTCAAAGTGAGTGGCTATTTTATCACACAAGGCTGGGGTGGGGATTACTTTAGTCTCCAGCGTTTTGGGATTAAAAAAGGATTGGACTACTTTAAAAACCTCGCGACCAGAGTGATCAGCATTCTGGATGCGATTCATAAAGTGCATTCTCATAGCTGCTTTTATGTCCCTATGGTAATCTTTTAGTGCTTTTTTATATTCTGCCTTGGTCGAGTCGCTGTAGCTCACTCTCCACTGGCGTTCCAATTTTTTGCATTTACTTTTTGTTGCTTTAAGGGCGCAAGAGAACCAGGCGGCAGTCGGAGATAGTCTTGTGGATTTGGCTATTGTGACTGGTGCCGCCTCATCTACTGCAGAGGCAATTTATGAATAGAGACTGCGTCTACATTCTGATCAGAGAGTAGATGGGGACGAGTAGCTTGCAGGGCCGCACTTAAGTCGGCCTCATTCAAATTCTTCCAATTTCTCTTTAGCGTCCAGCGGGGACCTTCCGATTGACCTCCCTTTGGCAGGGGGAAGCCAAAAGGGATCAAATAGTGGTCAGACCATGTTAAAGGGACGGGACTCTCCATCGCTAACTCAGTGAGAGAGGTAAAAACTAAGTCTAGGGTATGGCCTGCTTTATGCGTGGGGAAGGAGACCTGTTGGGTGAGGTTAGCGCCTGCCAATGCAGATATCAATTGACCTGCTTGTACGCAATTTAGGATGTCCGCATGTACATTGAAGTCTCCAAGAACCAAGAAATTTGTGTATTTTACTGATTTTTGAACAATCAGACTACATAAGTTTGGCAGGGCCGAGGTGGCACAATCGGGGGGTCTGTAGATAAGAATGCCAGCCAGAGCAAACGACGGATTGAATTGTATGCAGAAATGGAGGCCTTCAAAGCCCCGCTCGACCAGTGGTTCAGAGGACGTCATCACCCATGAGTCCTTGAGGATAATGGCAACTCCGCCCCCTCTTTTCCCACCCTCTCGGTCGGCATGAAAGAACTTAAAGCCAGGCGGAATAGCTAAAGCAATTGAAGTCACCGAATCTGGATGGAGCCAAGTTCCTGTGAAAAATATTAGGTCCCAGACCCCATCATTAAGAAGGGACCACACCTCTGTAGCATGCCTGACCAAAGATCTACAATTAATCAGGCAGGCTTTAATGTTCACCTTGCGCTTCTTTGCGTCACCCCGGGGATCCGGGTGTCTCGTATTAGGGGCCATAGCCATAGCCAAGCTCCTGTGGCAGGTCCCACAACTTGGTGGTAAAGGGCCGGCCGCAAGATCAAGCTGATGAGCTCTGGTACAGTGAGGACCTTGAAGATCCAACAGCTCATCCCGCGACCAGTGAACAAACTGATCGATCCTGACTCTCGCATGTGGGCCAGCTCTGGCCGGCGGCCGGCCGCGGACGGGCGCAGACGGGCTTGCCTTAGGCGCGCCCGCTGCGCGCGTCCGCTGTGCGGCCGGCAAGCCATCAGTTTGAAATACTCTCGGACCCGGAAGTGGAAGGCGCGACGTGGGCGGGGTCGCGTCTGTCCCTCCGTTCAATCGGCACTGTAGCCGTGACGGACCAGGGACTGCGACCCGCCGAATAACCCACGCTATGGACACCGGTAGCGGAGCCCCAGAGCAAGTAAGATAAAATTCCCCACTAAAAACACTTGTAAATCAGAGGACGATAAAAACAGGATTACAAACAAGTTGTGCAAATAGCAATTTTGTGCAGAATCACGGGACTAGATGCAGGGCAGAATTTAGCAGCTTATTTTAAGTAAACAGATAAGAGTGGAGCGAGAGTGAAGAGAGGCCTCGCCGTGCGCCAATACCTAGATGTGGCGCGGCCGGCAAGCCAATAGTTTGAAATACTCTCGGACCCGGAAGTGGAAGGCGCGACGTGGGCGGGGTCGCGTCTGTCCCTCCGTTCAATCGGCACTGTAGCCGTGACGGACCAGGGACTGCGACCCGCCGAATAACCCACGCTATGGACACCGGTAGCGGAGCCCCAGAGCAAGTAAGATAAAATTCCCCACTTAAAACACTTGTAAATCAGAGGACGATAAAACAGAGGACGATAAAAACAGGATTACAAACAAGTTGTGCAAATAGCAATTTAGTGCAGAATCACGGGACTAGATGCAGGGCAGAATTTAGCAGCTTATTTTAAGTAAACAGATAGAGTGGAGCGAGAGTAAAGAGAGGCCTCGCCGTGCGCCAATACCTTTCCATTTGGCAGCAGCGTTATTTTAAAATGTTTTTCTGAACCTAACCTAGACCGCGCATTTGTAGTTCATAAAACCGCAAGGTTTGAAAAAGGCAGGGACAAGGTTTAACAAGCATTGGCATAGCCAATAGGTCTCGCCTTTGGGACTTTATAAGTTTTTAGCCATGCAACAGTTGATGTTATTGCTGCATAACTAAATACTTATAAGGTCCCAAAAGCGAGACCTATTGGCTATGCAAATGCTTGTTAAGGTTATGGAGCTCCAAGGTATAAGGAAATTAGAGGGGCACAGAACCAACATCGTCCTCCTTTATTTCAGAACTTCCCGCAACAACCATTCCCACCACCTATTTACCAGGGTCAATGGCTAGGACCACCGCCTATGTGGCACATACTGCCAACACACCACTTTAAACCACCTCAATTCCACCAATTCCCGAATCCCCCTTTTTACAACAGAGGGAAGGACAAAGGAAGAGGCAGAAGAAGAGGAGGCAACAAGACGGTCCAATGGCAGGACCAAGAACCGATGACCACACAGAGTCAGACGAGAGGACAGAAACCTTAGTGGTGAATTTATCATCCAGACAACTCACCATAGGTGAAACCAAACTTTTGGAGAAAGGCTTAGGCTTTGTCCCCACACCAGCAGAAGACTCTTTCAGATTACATCAAGAGCTGCACCAATTTTTTCGAAAAGTTAGACTCAAGGCCTTTTTCCAAGATAAACCTGAAACAACCCCAACGGAAACTGGCCTCAAAAAACAATCCAAGTTCACCCCCACAGCAGCCATGACACCCCATGAGATTCTCACAAATGAAAAAGCAGTTCTCAAAGAATTGGCATCTATGAACCATCAACGATCATTCAACAACCTCTCTAAAGAATAAAGACTCACTCTGAAAACCATCACTGAAGACACCAGAATCATCATCAAACCTGCAGATAAAGGCGGAGCTATCGTCATTCAGGACCTTGACACCTACGACACTGAATGTAACCGCCAACTATCGGATATGACATACTACAAATCTATTACAGCAGATCCAACCAAACGCCTGATCACTCGGATTAAGAGTGTGGTCAACGAAGCCTCCACGGAAGGCTGGATCTCATGTCAAGAAGCAGATTGCCTCATCAACGAGGAACCACGTACACCGTATTACTATACCTTACCTAAGATCCACAAAGGGATCAACCCCCACCGGGTCGCCCGATTGTTTCAGGTATAGACTCGGTTCTAGAACCACTCAGCAAATTTTTCGACTTTTACCTATGACCAGTGGTAAGCAACACTCCCTCCTACCTCAGAGACACCACTGAAGTCCTTGACCTCATAGATACGTTCCCAGAACCAGACAAAATCGACCTTCTGGTAACGATGGATGTCGAAGCCCTGTATACAAATATTCCACAGGATGCCACTCTATAGGTACTTGGAAATACCCTACGTAACATCGACCCCTGGCCTTTTGAAACACCAGTCTCCTTTATCTGTGATTGTGCTTCCCTAGCGCTCAAAGAAAATTTCTTTGCCTTCAAGTCCCAACTGTTCCATCAAATACAAGGTACCAGCATGGGAAGTACATTCGCTCCCAGTCTGGCCTGCCTGTATGTGGCCCATTTTGAGAAACAGCATATCCAAAATGATACCAACCCATACCGCCACAATATATTATTGTGGCGACATTATATTGATGACATTATTCTATTCTGGAAAGGGGAAAAAGAACTCTGCATCACATTCTGCAACTGGGTCAACACACTAGACCCCTTTCTCAAATTCACCAACACTAGATCAAGGCACAAGGTGCCCTTTCTCGACCTTCTTATTACACTGACTAATGGCTCCCTACATACCACCAACTATAGGAAACCAACTGACAGGAACAGCCTCCTTGTTTATGACAGCCATCACCCGAGGGCACTCAAAAATAATCTTCCGGTGGGCCAATTTCTCTGTCTTCGGAGAAACTGTGACACTACCATTGAATTTGAAAAATAATCCACCATCCTTAAACACAACCTAGAGTCACGCCATTTCCCTAAGAAGATGATCAACCTAGCCCAGAAGAGAGCCCGAAACAACCCCAGGGCGGCTCTCCTTGAGACAAAACAAAGACCGAAGTCCAACATCATTACGTGTGTCACAACATTCACGCCCAGTTCCAATAGAGTACAGAAAGTCACCAGGAAGCATTGGGACATTCTCAAGACAGGCACTTTCCAACCAGGACCACCACCATTATTTGCATTTAGACGTACTCAGAATTTGAGGGATTACCTTGTTCACACCAGACCTAAACCTCAACTTACACGTCAACCCACACTATGGACCTTACCACCTGTAGTGGGCCACTACCCTTGCGGCTCTTGCACCGCATGTAACGAAACCACTATTTCCAAACAAATTGATTTGGGCCTGATTACACCCTGGCGCCAAACGAGACACACCAATTGTAACACCAATAATTGTGTTTATACCATCCTTTGCCCCTGTAACAAGAGGTACATTGGCATGACAACTAGACCAGTAAAAATAAGGATTGGCGAACATAAAAGCACGATCAGACGGGGAAAAAGAAACACTAAACTACTGAACCATTTTCATTTTGGAGAGCACAAACACCCAGCTAACAGCATTAGGTGGACAATCATCAACTCTAACCCTAACTGGACCAAAAAAACTTTGTTTAGGCAAGAACAACGCTGGGTCCATAAACTTAAATGTGATACAGCAGGGCTCAATGACGAAATCCCATGGGTAGAACTAATTTTCTAACTCTGCTTCCTGGTATACCCATGTTATGTTAGCCAACCCGAACATACACTTTCGATTTTTTCAATTTTTTTGCTCACCTCCTTACACTAGTTTTTATGGCCAGTTCCTTTCCTACTATAGCTGTATCACTGTTTTTGCTATTTGACATTCACCCAGCTACCATAGTTAGTCCAATCCGATTTTTAATATGATTTCTCATTTCCTTTGCCAATTTGCCCATACTACTCGGGGCATTTCTTATTTTCAATCTCGGATGGCCAGGTTTTCTAATATGCGCTTGGCGTTTGCCACTCTGTTTACCGATAATACTTTTGAGCACCCAAAGATTAGGCTAAGATGGCCGCCCCATTAGTATCTAACCCCCTCATTCACTTCCTACTACACGCGCGTCACTTACGCATCGGCGCATCGCCCTGCGGTGACGTCACTACAGGAAGTACCTGCCTACCCATTACGGCAGCCGCTTATCTACACAAGATAAATAGAGTCTCCTGCCCCCCTGCCTTTACTTTTCCGGCACACGCGACGGTGGGGTAGGTGCCACATCCTACTATCAGGCGAGCACAAGTAAGTTTGTAGCATCCGCAGCTCACAGTACGATGATCAGTATCCTTTGGTTACGGATACGACTTGCGATGTGATACTTTTCCGTTGCAATTAGTTTCTCAGCCCGATTACACTGACGGTGCCAAAGAAGCCCACTCTTCGAATGGGGGGGTAGGCATTACCCTTGTTTTTTGCATCCGTCTCTTAGTAGTTACTTTTGCAAGTCAATTTTTTAAACAACACCCTGCTTATCTCATTTTCACATTGTCTCATGAACCCTTTTGCAATTTACCTATTCAGCTTGACCACGCTCATGGTCAATTGTTTGCATGCAGCTAATGTGAATGTACCATGTAAGGCACCCCCGGCCTCTTAGTTGGTACTATTGTCAGTTCTTTTTTTTTTTTAAATAACACCCCGCTTATCTCATTTTTACATTGTATCACGAACCCTTTTGCTATTTGCCTATTTAGCCTGACCACGCTCCCGGTCAATTGTTTGCACGCAGTTAATGTGAATGTATCGTGTAAGGCACCCCCGGGCTCGCACCCACCCTCACATTAGTCCAATTTTTCCCTCCCTCAACGAGCCCTGTTAGACTAACTCTCTACCCATAGAGAGCACCTCAATCAGCTACGACATCGCTATTGTCTGGTTTACCTGTATGATCCAGTCACTGGGCTTTGTGCACTCCATATGCCGTGAGACTACTTATCTAAGTACCCCTTTTAACATTTGATAGGTCATTACACCAGCATGAGAACCTAATTACAGGTCACCACTGATATGTGCATGTTTTGTGAGCTTTGTTCACTGATCATTTCACAGGACATGCCTACCATCAGTGTCCAATAAGCTGATGTAGTTACTATATATGTTTGTGTTTCTTTTTTCTTTATTTATCTTTTCCAGGTTGGGCGTAGGTTCTTTTAATAAGAGTAACTAGCAGCGCTTGGACGCATCATCCTTTAAATACAAGGTACCATAGATTCACAGGCTCCTCCTGGAATCCCATTGTTTTTTCAATCACACTACTTTTACTTCTTTTCACCGGTCCTGACGAAGCGCCAACGGATCCCTTATGGACCATCATTGAGCACGAAACATGTTGACCCCATTATGATTTCTTGACACTATTACACTTATCCTGTGAGCAGCAGCTAGTCATACACCTGCCCTCTAGATTCTTTTCCAAAGAGGTACTCCAGGATCCACTTCATTTTAACTTACAGACTGGACTCGTGAATAAAAACCTCGGTTCTGGGTCCCATCTAGTAATTTTAACACACTCATCCCTTTCAGAAGCCCACACACACCCATGCACAACTGTGGCGACTCCTTTAAAAAGATCTCCGTTAAAGAGCCCTCTTGCGGGGCCCGTGAGGGACTGCAGCGCCACCCCCACAAGGAGCATCGCCCTATGATGAAGCATGACACCCGCTAGGGTGTGTGAGGGCACTACAAACTATAGGAGAAATTCCTCTACTACTCACACTAACTTAACTTGTGTGTGAGCTACTTTCACCCACCTGGTCTCGTTCTTTCAATCTGAGGAACAATTACCCCCATAGTTTAAATACTGATTTCTTGGGAGCATGGGTACTGGACCTCCTACCTCCTAACGTTGCTCCCGGTCCCTAATTCTTCCCGTGTTGATATAAGGAAATTAGAGACAGACTTGTATACAGGTATTGCTGAATCCCATGTATTATATAATTAATAAAACACATTAGTTGCAAGGCAAGATGTGTATGTTTTGTATATGATGTAGAAACAGGAAAAATGCAAAATCTATACAATAAATAGAAACTTTCACTTTTAACTGCACGGCTGATATCTTAAAGAGCCAGACAGAAATGAATGGGAGGTGAAATGTGATCAAGTCGAACGTCTGAATTTTGATCAGGCAACACTTTGAGGAAATCTGTATTCATATATGCAACCCATTTCTATTTTTGAAGTATATTGTTTATATGGCATTTTGCTTGCGGTGAAAGCTGCCTAAACTGTTTTGACTGTCAGTAGAAAAAACAAGCATTGGCGTAGCCAATAGGTCTCGCTTTTGAGACCTTATAAGTATTTAGTTATGCAGCACAATATCCTTGGTGCAACAACATCACCTGTTGCATGGCTAAACAGTTATAAGGTCCCAAAGGCGAGACCTATTGGCTATGCCACTGCTTGTTTTTTCTATGAATGATGATGAATTTATGTGATCTCATTTTATTTATTGATTACTTTATGTATTTGTCCATGAAACTTGCTTTCAATCTGCTAATAAAGTTTGTACATTTTGAAAGTATTAATCACCCTACATTTGTGTAGCACAGGACGCCTCCATGTGATAGGTTGTTGTGGACTAAAGAGGCGTCTGTGGTGTTGGAGGTGGGCCCCCTGTGGAATTGGAGGTGGGCCCCCCTATTTAGCATGGCCCCTGCCCCAAACAGCTTCTCCTCTCCATCATGAGCCCATAAGCTCAGGGCTTTAAGTGGGCCGGGTCTCACTGGGTCTGAGCACCGGCAGTTTTTTAAAGGGGACCTTGAAACGGATCTCTTTCGGGCTCTGTTTTGTGCCTGCTGTCACTGCAGTCCGTTTTTTCCGGACTGTAGTGACGGCAGGCACATCGATGTGCACGTGCTCACACTTCTCACTAGTGGAGAAGTTACGGCATGACGTCATGCCAGGTGAGCGTTGTAGGGGAAGGGAAATCCTTTAGAGAGAGTCATTTTCTCTCTGGATTCCCCTTCTCTTTTTGAAACTCGGGAACAGCAACACTGTCCTGGTGTCACCAGGGCTCTCAGTGAAAGCTTGTCCAATATTATATACAACAAGCCATAGTTTCTGCATATTTATCTAATGCAAATAACAACCATTGACAAAGCCAATAGTCCTGACTTGTTGTAGGTATGATGTTGCTTGTTGCCACCAACCTCCAGCGACCAGAAATCTTTACCAAACCAATGAGCCATCCAGTCTGTGCGATGAAATACAAAATACTCCTGATAAGGGGAAAGGGGCAGGCGGGGGTGGCCTGAGGGAACCGACTCATGTGGTGTATGAGCTGAGAATGGCGGTCCGGCGTCTGGCATGCGCACGGTTGTCCAGGACTCACGGAGCACACGCGCGCACGTGTTCTCCATGGCTTTTGGGCGCAGATGACGAGCAGAGAGAAGGATTAACAATAACCACAAACGAGTTTCCAAAGTAAACTGGTTCAGCGTAAAGGAAAACATTTACCTGTCTGACGCAGAGACCTTTGAAGCAGCTGTGTGCGTTGGCCGACAGCCAGGTCTCCGGTCATGTACACACAGGGCTCTTTAGAGTGAGATGCATTCCACGACGTGAGCCTCTCTGGGGTCCGGGGTGTTTGTACTTCGGCCCTCTCTTCCCAAAGCAGATCAGGATACGGTGCTGGTGTGAGTCAGTTCAGTGGGGTGGCGTGAGAGTACTCCTTTCCCCATGGAATTGATCAAATAAGGACTATTTTTTGCGCTTCGATGCTTCGCCAGGGGTAGTGAGCGCTATATAAATACAATTACATTTAAAGAGCCTTGTTTTACAAGTCCTGCATCGAGAGTGAGAGAGCTCACACAGACGGGACAAATTGAGAAAGGCGTGGAGTTGGACATGATCCACATCATGTCCACGGCTTAAAATGTCCACACTCAGAACCTTTTCTAATAACAATATTTTCAATATCAGCGCTTCATACTGCACTCTTATCTCCATTAGGTTTAAGGAGTTTTCGTCTCATCCATCCCTCCACTTCAGTGAGGCAGAGGCGGAAGTTGGATGCGCCATACCCATCTTCTGCACTGAGTGAGACAATGATCAGGGTACCATCAGAACACATAAAGAAACACAGCTCACAGCCTTCAACTAGGTTGACCAAAGGCTGAACATAGATATTAACAAGCATTGGCTGCGTGGCCGTGAAAGCGAAAGTCATCGCGATCAAAGCGAAAGTGATCCCGATCGCGAGGACAGAACGCGCTGTGTGGCAAGCACGTGAGTGGTGTGCGCGCAGCAGTGATTGGCGTCTGCGCGCGTGCACGCTCGCGTGAACGCAAGCGCTAGGCCAGAGAGGTCTGGAAGCACTTTGGAAACCCGTATACTAAATGTCGAGCAACAGCGCATGCGCTGTTCTAGGCTCGACCTAAAAATGCTCTAGCGTTGACAAAGGCCGCTGCAGAAAAAAAAGCAGTGGCATAGCCAATAGGTCTCGCTTTTGGGATCTTTTAAGTGTTTTGCTTGAGCTATGTGGGGGAGAGGGCAGAGGTAAATAAGGCACCATGGACAACATTTTTAAAATGCTATGCGTGAAGTAAATTGAATTTAGAGGGCAAAAATGTAGCTGGTATACTTGTTGGGGGAAAGAATCTGCGCAAGTACAACAAAATGAATATAGTATGGACAATGTGTGTGCCCAAAAGAAGCACTGGTAAACAGTAGCAAAAAGAAAAGTAGATTAAAATTTCATTTTTTGCATGTTTGGATTGTTGAATTAAATGTTATAATGTGTATTTGATGGTTACTTGTCTCTGTATATAATTTTGCAGCTGAAATCGGAAATTGCGTGATTGAGGGTTCCTGGACTCTATTAGTGATTCAGTGGGGGTTGTCAAAAGGGTAAGAACCACTGCGATAGAAGGTACCAGGACCCATCGCCTTGGACACCCCAGGTCCTATGAGGATCGAAACAAATTAACAACAAGCATTGGCCACGAAAGTCATCGCGATCACGATCGCTGTGAAAGCGAACGTGATCGCGATGACGCGCTAAAACACGCAAGGGATGCGGGCGCAAGCGCGCATGCTTGTTGCGCGTTCTAGCAAGCTGGCTAAAAAGCTGGGGGGAAAAATGCTACCGCTGGCCACAGCTTGCCCGCGCACATGCACTGCAAGCTGTAGCCGGCGGTAGCATTTTTTGAAGCCCTCACTTATGGTCTCGCCAGACCAGCGCCCAAGCGCTGGGTCAGGCGAGACCTAAAAAGGAGAGGGCATATTAAGTGAAAGACGACTTGATATTGTCCATAGATCTCAACTATATTGCCAAGGCTTTTGTGGGAGCATAAACGCATTCAGTGGGCGACTTTCAGCCAGGCGCGCTTTCGTTCCATGCACGCACTGATAGTTTGAAAAAAACTTCCCTCGAGTATTTGGAACATGACCTCGTTCCCGTGATTTAGGATCTCTGTTACAACGTTGTTTCAAATCTAAACCAAATGACACAGACACCAAGCTGGTACACTCCGAGCTGCCAAGGATACAATTATTGCTAATATGCGTCTGAAATCGCATTCATTTACAGTTGCTTATGGCGATGAAGCTCAGTAATTCCTTCGTTCTCCTTCGACTATGGTGTTCAAGCAACACGGAAGTGAATGGATCAGTCTGACAGGCATTACTTGTAGAGTGTCAGCAATGAGTAATTCAGCGCGACGAAGTGCATGCTGGAGTAGGTAGTTCACGGTGTGGCACAGAGTTGTAGATGTTCAAGCAAATTGAAGTCAATGTAGCGTCTGAGCTCATTTTGTGCATGTCATAACGACGAGAAAACAGGGGGGGGGGTTACAATCTGTTGATTTCCGTCATTCCATTCAGCCCTCGGGAGGCTGTGTTAAACTTCATAATCAAATATGCCTCTCTTCTTAATAGAGCTATTTCTGGGTCTCCACCTCTTTGGTTGGGTCTGATTGTACTAAGTACAGTCCATTGGAATTCTTTTTCATTGTGTTTAAACTCTTGAAAATGCTGGACTAGGGGTGCATTATGCACTTTGTTCTTCAATTTAGAGCGATGTTGCGCAATTCTTTGTCGAACTTCTTGTGTCGTTTTTCCAATGTATATTTGAGAACAGGGGCAGATGATTGCATAAACAACATTTTTTGTTTTGCAATTTGAGAACTCGTTATGTATCCATTTTTCATGCCATTTATGAATGCTGTGCCTTCAATTGTGGAGCTCCAAGACTGACAATTTCCACATTTGTGGTGGCCTTGGATTGGTTGAAGGTTCAAAAACGGACGTAAGGTGTCTGAATTTCTTTGCTTTTCTTCCGTGGCCCTAATTATGCGTTGGCCAATACTTGTGTTTTTCTTTAAGGCGAAAAGTGGTATCCGTAGTTCATCGTCCATTTCTTTGATAAGGTGCCAATTTTGGCGAATGATCTTTTTGAATGTGTTGGTATGCGGGCCAAACGTGGACACACATACGAGTCTGGTCATTGCAGTTTTAGGTTTCTTTTGTAGCAGTTCCTCACGTGGTGTAAATCAGGCACGTTTCCTTGAGTGTTTAAGTAATGTTTTAGGGTACCCTTTTTCTTTCAGTTTGCCAGTCAGTTTCCCAGTCAGCATGTTTGAATGTAAATCATAGCATTCCCTACGTGTGCAATTTCATCACACACGCAAAAACTGGCCAGAAGGTAAGTTGTCCCTTAAGCTTTTAGGATGGAAGCCGTATTTTTATCCGTTGCTTTTGTGTATAAGGTGGTGATTAGTCCTGTTTCTGTTGGTCTTACCTCAACATCTAGGATTGTGAGACTTGTTTGACCGTGAGCTAAACTAAATTGGATATCAGGGTTCTTGTCATTCAGACAGTTGTGGAAATTCACAAGGTCAGCTTCACTTCCTGTCTAGATGCACCAAAAGTCATCAATGTATCGATACCATTGTAATATATGGTTGCAAAACAGGTTGTTGTTATACATGTACTTTTCTTCATATCTGGACATGTACAGCACCGCCATTTCTGGGGCGCGGGGACATCCCATCACGGTCCCTTTTATTTGAATAAAAAAAATCATTCTCAAACTTGAAATATTTCATTTGAGTGCCAATGACGCCAGAATTAAGATAAAGTATGTTGGTACTTGATGAGGACGTTCTCTACTGTCCAAATAGGATTAAAGGACTTCTGATGCATCTTCCTGGGGAATTTGGGTATACAGTGAAACAACGTTTAATGTCACCAATATATGGTCCACAGGGTTGAACTCAAAACCCACAACTTTATTGATAAAGTCCATAGTATCTCTCAGGATGACTCCTGGGAGTGATCACAGTGCCAGGCAGAAGGTCAGAATTCTGTTTTGGCAGCAACAAGCACACAAAGTGCATGCTGGCCAGTCAGAGCACAGAGAAGTTGGGGCAACCTCTAAGGTGTCAAACACAAGGAGATGATGGATGGGGCGCTGAAACTTTTCAGACACTCACCCCCCAGTCACATATCTGGGTTGAATCCATCATCGTTCTTTAGCTCACTTCGCCACCCCAGTTCAGACCCAGCCATATGCAAATCAGTCTTGACCCTGTTCCTCATGGGAACAGTTCAGCCCAAACTGCCAAGCCAGGTTTTCCCTGGACCAGAAACCAGCATTCTGGGACCAGTTTTGGGGTAACACTCATCATCAGCCAGGCTAGCTTGAATCCAGTGGCAAAGTGAGCAAGGGACCCACATCTCTGCATACTCTGCTAATTCTGGGCAAACATAGCAAACAGAAGGAGATGATGGACGGAGCGCAGATACTCACCCTCCAGTCACAGATCTGGGTTGAATCTATAATCGTTCTTTAGCTCACTTCGCCAACCCAGTTCAGACCCAGCCATATACAAATCAGTCTTGACCACTTTGCCACTGGATTCAAGCTAGCCTGGCTGATGAAGGGTGTTACCACGAAACCTGTCCCAAGATGCATGTTTCCGGTCCAGGGAAGACCTGGGACATATTTCAGCAGTACCGTAATGGAGCTTTCAACCTCGAGAAAGCCATGGAGAGGCAGCTTATGTTATCCTATGGACTGCTAACACTTATAGTAGCTTCCATTGGGAATGCCACTATAGGGACAAATAGGCTTGCACTTATATGTCCTCACCTTTAATATATTGCACCCTGGGTTCAGGAGGCCTTCCTTAGGGGTGTCTGACATATATTCAAAATAGTGTATTGACTGTGCCACACGTGGTGAGGGCACAGTCGAGTCCAAGCAGTTTGCACTGCACCTGCAATCTGCAACAGCAGGCCTATCAGTAGTTTGTTTGGGTCACTCAGGTGGCACAAGACCAACCCTGGGTACCCCTTTACCACTTATGCCCTGGGTACCCCTGGTACCATATACTAGGGACTTATAACAGTTGTGGGAGAGAGTGCAGGCACCAGGGTCTCTGCAGCAGACTCTAGTGCACAATCATTCGTATCAATCAGCATTTGGAGAAAATGTGTGTGGGGTGACCATACAACAAGGGCACACACCTCGGTAGATTAATCTCTTTATTGGACAAAGCTCTCCTCCTCCCTACGCGTTTCGAACTTCACGTTCTTGGTCATGGTAGTTTACGAAGTCCCTTGTTTGTTTTCACTTTATATACTCAGTATCCACTGATGCCTGTTATGAGGCATTGTGATACTGGTAGTTCAGGTTTTACAATTTAACTTTATTAATCACATGCTTAAAGCACAAAAGCTGTTTATAACCACATTTCGAAGCCGCATTCAACATGTTTTTTCACATTGTTACTTCAAGTAAGTCTTATCATGATATGAATTAAAGCAGTCTCCTCCCATTTTCTGGGTGATATTGCGGGGTCCCATTGCTATTTATGAGTCATATTGAGCCCCTCAGTTGTAAAATCCATACCGTTGCTTGTATTGATTATTATCATTCTTCTGACACATTTTAGTATCGATGTCTATAAAGAATGTATAATCCTTTTCTCTGTTTTTTTTTTATATGGGCTGAGTGCCCACATTCGCAATGATTTATATTTACCCAGTTATTCCATTTGTTAGTGGGCGGTATGTTTAACAAAATACCCTAAGGCATCGCAATTCAACTGTTTTATGTTGAACATATTTATGGACTTAGTGTCCATTGCCTTGAAATCAATTAATAAATAATTGTAATGTTACAGAAAAAAAAGAAGAACTACTAGTACTATAAACATAGATTAACATTTCATAAACGACATTCTCATGGATGCAAAATGTAGTTGCAGTATCAATTTCATCAAATAGTATATATCCCATATGATCATATGTCCACGAATAGTGTCCATTTAATTATTCATAAGTGAATATACATTTCCTCATCCCCATTAAGACCTATGGGAATCTTTGTTTTTAACCTGATAATTTATTTCGATTCAAGGCGTCTTAACTTGAGTGTTCTGTTCCACCCCCCCCAAAAAAAAGAAAGAGGATACTGGAGCACATACGAGCCACTATCAATCGAGACATGTCATGTGCCATGGCAAAACATATGGCCACTCACAGAGTTTAGATCTTTGACATTTTTTTTTAGATGTTACCTCCTTGCTGACTACTAGGGGGAGATTTTTAAAAGTTGTGTATTTGTTGGTTTTAGCTATTTTTAAAAAAAATACTCACTTTAATTGCGGACTTGCACTTTCACTCCTCGGTTGCCTCAGCCTCAAGATCACACCCGGTCTGTCACGGCAGAGTGCCGATTGTACGGAGGGCAATTGTGGTCAGACGGGAGCTGGGAAGCCGGAAGGGAGAACCCTACACTTCCGGGGGTGAGCGGTCTAGTTTCTCACCCAATATTACTACTAAAAGGCAAATTAAACGGACGCGCAGCGGGCGCGCCACCGGCGCATCAATGGCGCGCCAAAGGCAAGCCCGCCTGCACCCGTCTGTGCCAGAATGGGGCTAGAAACCTTGTCCAATCAATCAATCAATCAATCAATCAATCAATCAAGAAATTTATAGAGCGCGCTGCTCACCCGTGAGGGTCTCAAGGTGCTGGGGGGAGGGGGGGCGGTGCTGCTACTGCTCGAACAGCCAGGTCTTGAGGTGTCTCCTGAAGGTGATGTGGTCCTGTGTCAGACATAGGTGGGCGGGGAGGGATTTCCATGTCTTGGCGGCCAGGTAGAACGATCTTCCTCCGGTGGTGGTTCTGCGGATCCGTGGGATGGCGGCGAGGGTGGCGGAGCGGAGCTGGAGTGTAGAACGTGAGGCGTCTGTTGAGGTATTCGGGTCCAGTGTTGTGGAGTGCTTTGTGTGAGTGGGTGAGGAGCCTGAACGTGATTCTTTTGTTGACGGGGAGCCAGTGCAGGTCTCTCAGTTGGGCGGTTATGTGGCTGTGTCGGGGGATGTTCAGGATGAGGCGTGCAGATGCGTTCTGTATGTGCTGGAGAAAAGGATTATACATTCTTTATAGACATCGATACTAAATCGTATCAGAAGAATGATAATAATCAATACAAGCACCAGTATGGATTTTACAACTGAGGAGCTCAATATGACTCATAAATAGCAATGGGACCCCGCAATATTGCCCAGAAAATGGGAGGAGACTGTTTTAATTCATATCATGATAAGAATTACTTGAAGTAACAATGTGAAAAAACGTGTTGAATGCGGCCTTGAAATGTGGTTATAAACAGCTTTTGTGCTTAAAGAATGTGATTAATAAAGTTAAATTGTAAAACCTGAACTACCAGTACCACAATGCCTCATAACAGGCATCAGTGGATACTGAGTATATAAAGTGAAAACAAACAAGGGAATTCATAAACTACCATGACCAAGAACGTGAAGTTCGAAACCCGTAGGGAGGAGGAGAGCTTTGTCCAATAAAGAGCTGAATCTACCGAGGTGTGTGCCGCGTAGTCATCTTTTGTTGAAAATATTGAAAGCGAGAATTTGTCGTTTTCTCGCCGTGAGCACCAGCTACAACGTGTTCCCCCCATCAAGGACTAGGATTGATATATATATAGATATATATATAGATATATATATATATATATATATTGAATTGAATTGAATGGCGATTTATATTGCGCAGAACAGTAACCCGCAGGTATCAAGGCGCCTAACAAAAAATGATCAGAAAATGATCAAAGAAGGAGACAGGAAACCTTACATGTATGCTTGCCGGAAGAGAAGGGTTTTTAGAGCAGAGCGGAAGTGCTGTAAAGACGGGAGAGATCTCAGGTCCAGGGGAAGGTCATTCCACCACTTAGGAGCAAGAGTGGAAAAGGCTCTACCACCCCATTTGGCTCTTCGTACACGGGGGGCTGTCAGACGCAATTTCCCAGAGGAACGCAAGTTCCTTCCGGGGATATAGTGGGAAATGATGGACCCAATTCCTGTGTCGCTATTTTTGGCAATGGCTCTGTAGGTCATGCATAGAACTTTGAACCGGATTCGGTGTTCTACCGGCAGCCAATGCAGCGTTTTCCTGGCTGCAGTGGCCGAAGAGCGTCTGGGGATATCCAGGACAAATCTAGCTATAGCGTTTTGGACTACCTGTAAGCGCTGCAGCAGGCCTTTGTTAAGCCCAGCATACAGTGCATTACAGTAGTCCAAGCGCGATCCGATAAGAGCAACAGCTATTTGTTTTCTTGCCTGCAAGGAGAGATATTTCCTGATCCTTCGTAGGGTGTGAATCAAACCCCAACAGGTGGAGACAGTTCTGCTCACCTGGCTGCCTAAATCGAGGGCAGGGTCTATCAGCACCCCGAGGTTCTTGGGAGATGTTGTAGGGGAAGGGCATGTTCCTAGTGAGTCAGGCCACCAGTTGGCTGACCAGATGTTTTCTTTCCCCACGAACACCAACACCTCAGTCTTCTCCCCATTCAGTTTAAGAGAGTTCTGAATCATCCAATGACCAACCGCCTCCATACAAGATCTAAACCTGGAGGCGATTAGTTCATCTGAATGGGGAAGAGAGACGAGGATTTGAGTGTCGTCTGCATAAGAGACTACCTCCATCCCGAAAGATCTTATAAGTTTGGCTAGTGGGGTAACATAGATATTAAAGAGGGTCGGGCTAAGTGCTGACCCTTGAGGGACCCCACATAGCACAGATCGGGATGGAGATAGGAACTCCCCCAGCTTGACTCTTTGTTCCCTCCCCGTGAGGAAAGAGGTCAAAAGATCCAGAGCTGCGTTCTTCACCCCCACCTCCCTCAGCCGAGATGTAAGGACTGAGGGGGAGAGGGTATCGAAAGCCGCAGTTAGATCGAGCAGGACCAGGAGAGAGGTCTGGCCCTCATCTACTGTCGTGCGGATCTTATCGAGTACGATGGTGAGGGCTGACTTGGTGCTGAATTCTCTCCTAAATCCATGCTGGGAGGAGTCTAGGCATCCCGAGCTTTCCACAAAAACAGCGAGATGTCTGTTAAGATGAGTCTCAAGCATCTTCGCTGGGGCAGGGAGCAGAGAGATAGGCCGGAAGTTCTTTAAGACCCCCAGGTCCAGGGAGGCCTTTTTCAACAGGGGTTTTACTACCGCCTTCTTCCATTCTATAGGGAAGATACCGTCTCTAATGGCTAGATTCATTACCTCTAGCAGCGGAGGTAAGAGGGTATCCCTACACTGCTTGATGACTTTCAGTGGACAGGTATCCAAGGGAGAACCAGACTTGGTCTTAGTTAGCAATAGCTCAAGATCTTGCAAGACCAACGGGGGAAAAGAGTCCAGGGTGCTTGAGGGGGGGATTTCTGTGGTGGTTAAACTCATCTCTACCCCGGATGTGGATGCATTGAGACCAGTTCTTTGTTCCTCGAGGGCCAAGTGGATATCCTGGATTTTAGTGTGGAAGAAGGAGGCAATCTTATCACATAAATCCTGCGAAGGAATAACAGGCTTGCAGTTTGACCAAGGAATCAACAGTTTTAAAGAGCTCCTTCGGGGAGGAGAGCGAGGTGGTCACGGTAACAAAGTATTCTTGTTTAGCTTGCATAATTTCAGCTTTGTATTTTTTAATAAGGAGTTTATGAGCTTCCTTGTTCTTGAGGTCCCAACTGGTATGCCAAAGCCTCTCTTTTCTCCTCACTTCTTGCCTAAGGAGCCTAAGGGAGTCGGAGAACCAGGGGGCAGATGGTCTCTTTCTGGCTCGGCGCCGAGATTGTACTGGGGCCAGTTTATACAGGGCCTCGGTGGTGACCTGTTCAAAGTGAGCGACTGCAGTCTGTACGTTATCTAGGCCAGTGATAGTAAGGCTTGCAGCCCAGGGCTTGAAAGAGTCGCTGTTGATATTCCTGAAGTTTCTGGCAGTCTCCATTAGGTGGTTACCTTTTTTACCGGAGTCCATCCTATGATATTTCAAAAGAAAAGGGACCGCCAGATGATCAGACCAGGATAGATGAATCGGGTCCTTAGTAGTCAGACGGGGGTCATTGGAAAAGATACCATCCAAAGTGTGTCCTGCACGATGTGTGGCTCCGGTAACACGTTGCGTGAGCCCACATGATTCCAGGGCCTCAATGAGACAGGAGGTATCAGAAAGGTCAAGCCGTTCTAGGTGGTAATTAAAATCACCCATGATGGAAAAGTTATCTCGGCCAAAATAGGGTTCAAGGGACTGGAGGAGGTTGTGCGTAAAGTGGGTTCTCGAGCCGGGAGGTCGATAAACTAAGATACCGTTGAAGAAGGGGCGTTGCGCTTCCTTTATTGAAAAATAAAGTGCTTGAAAACTGTCAGGAGAATCGGGTATGGGGACGATATGGCATTGTAGGTGATCTTTGTAAAGGATCGCTATCCCCCCTCCCACTCGTCCCTGTCTATCGAGTCTGGCCAGGCAGTACCCTTCAGGGACCGCCTCGATTAGATCAGGGTCGGATGAATCCTTGGCCCATGTTTCGGTCACAAACACTAGAGTGGGCGTTCTATCCAGAACCATCTCCTTGAACATAACCTTGTTCTTGACAAGGGAGCGGGCATTAACCAAGATGCCCTCTATTCCTACTGAGTTGGGACTAGATATGACGGGGTGTTCAAAGAGAGGGTGGATGGGGGCGGAGTTAAGAGGCCTAGACGTGGAATGACAGCCACATCGTAATGGGAACAGAAAGTCATCTGGTTCATAGGAATGTGAGCAGCGTTTTTTACGAGGTTTAAGGGCCAGCATTTGGCTAAAAGAGTAGCTGCATGGGAGAGAGAACATTTTACCAGAGTCCAGGGGCCAGCTGTCCAGCGCGTCCTCAGCGCGGACGGATGCAGACAGGCTGGACTCTGGCGTGACTCCGGCGGGCATCCGGCGCATCCGCTAACGCGTCCGCTACGCGGAGCGTCTAGTACCCCCTTTTGTAGCAGCGAGAGCGCGACTCCACACCCAAGATGGCCGCTAAGCAGCCCTCGCCTCCCCGGGACTGGCTCCCAGCGTCAATGCTCAGCTGGGAGCGGCCCAGGAGGTAGAGGAAGGTAGGAGACGATAAGTCAAGTGCAAATAAGCTTTAAAAGCAAGCGCCTCTTAAAAAACGAGCGTCACTCAAAACGCGATCTAAAATACGTGATTACCCTCAGCAATTCAGTCAGTGGCAAGGAGAGTAAAGAAAAGTGCAGTAGAACCTCCGGCTTCCGCCTCAGAGGGTGAAATGAAGTCGATTATATAATATATTATATATATATATATATATATATATATATATATATATATATATATATATATATATATATATATTAGACTCTGCTCTTGACCTCGTATCTGCCTCCAGCTCTAGATTTAGTAATAAAAAAAAAAGTGGGGAACGGAAAAGAAAAATATGCAGAGTTCATATGACCTCAAGGATATTTGATGCTGGAATAGTTTGGGGGGAAAAGGGCGGGACGACTGAGATTTTTTTTTTTCTCTCTCATAGGTAATGTCGACATTCCAGGATCTAACTTACATGTAGTAGCTTGTGATTTACCAACAATGCTAATTCCCTAATGTCTCCCACTCTCTATTCTGATTCTGAGCCAGTGAAAGTTTTTCTAAACCTAAACAAAAAAAATGCCAAAACTCGCAGGTTAGAAATTAGTTTAATCAAATGCTACCAAGAAAATCAAAACTTTTGTGACTCTCATTGGTTCGCAAGCAGATCAACAAAGAAATGGTGAACACATTGGACAAGTTCTTGCACTCCAGGCTCTTCATAAGAAATACTTGTTAAATTACTACTGCTCTGGATAAATAAGTTAGAATGTGCATTCTGGTTGAGAAATCACAAGCGGTTTTTTTTTAACGTTTCAAGGAAATGTAATCTTGTTAACAAAATTATTTAATGAATCTGGCTAAGGGGTTACATTAATTCATATATAAGACTTGGATAAAGACCAAGCAAATAAATTATGAACCCCCAGTAGCTCATTCGCTGTGCTACACTATAATAAAAGGGTTGTAGAACGGGAAGGGCACTGGAGACACACATTTGCCTGGTGATTTGTACACATGTGACCCGATTTCAGCATGTTTTGCTGCAACATTTCAGCATACAGTGGAAAGTTAAATATACTCCTTTTGGTAGCCATATTTTATTCAATTTTGTACTTTAAAGAAAGGCATTTAACGTTTGCCCGATTTCACTATTGAAGGTGGAAAGCAAGTTTTTCACAGATTGTTGGTAATCGGGTTGTCCATGTTCTGTCTGCCATAATATTTAATGAGCAACATGGATTTATCCACAGAATGGGTGCCACATAGCATGTTACCCTTTGCAGTCTTAGTTCTAGACAACATGGAGAGCTATGGGCAGTCCTCTCACGTAGATTCTGTTTCAATGATAAAAGGATGTTTGGCAGGGTCAGCTGATGGTGTCTTTAAATTATTTAGCAAAAATATCTTATGGAGTTGCGCCCACCTTCCTTAACGAGTTTACGATAAGACACTAAGGGGTCTATTAGGATGGAGGACGGATGGCTGCCGCCGGACTGGCGGCGGCCATCTGCCCGCCATTGAAATCCAGAAAACCGCCAGTCCGATTAGCATCGCGGTGGTGACCGCCGCGGTGTGATTTTCCACCCGCCACTTTTCCGCTGGTTGCAGTCCACCCGCTTGCCTGGCGGGCGGAGCTGGACCGCTGCGATTGTTGCAGATCAGGGCCAAGTACCGCTGGCACAATTATGATGCCAGCGGTAGCCAGCCTTTCTGCAGCGGTGGAACCGCCATGGAAAGGCATGCGGAAAATGTCTCCGGGGTCCCATTGCGGGCCTTCAATGTGTTGGGGGGGTGGAGTGGTTTACTGGGGGGTACCCTTGGTACCCCCCTACATGTCCCTGTACCAGGTGGCAGGCACACACACTGCAGTGACATGCATGACATGCTCCTTTTCACACCGCTACGGTGCTGCTGGCGGCAGCAACCGCCGCAATGTTAATTGCCTGAATCCGACCGCCGCGGTCGGATTTCAACTGTGGAGCATCCTAATTGGACCGGAGGTTATGCCGCGGTCCTTGCGGGCGGTCTTTTCCCGCTACCATGTCAGTCGGGGAGATTCTCCGACCGCCATCCTAATAGGCCCTTTAGTACAACCTCTGCTTCCTTAAGATCTCTTTCTGAAGAACTTTGTGTTGGCCACTGGACCAGCAGGCCTGCTTCCTGTCCCCATTATTATTTGCTATTTTTAGGGAACATTCTGTTAGTTTGATTCTTGATGAGAATTCCATTTTCCGTATGAATGCCGTCCACAAAGATAACAATGGTTTGTAAGCCTACATTGTCTTAAATTATATGACCCCCCTTACCGCAGTTCCCTTGATTGAGCAGCCAACAGTTAAATTAGGATACACGTCTGTATATAAACCAAATTTTCATAAGATCCAGATTAATAGTAGCGATATTCTAGTTATCATTAATATGCAGAACTTTAGATCTATCTACCAAATTGGTCAATATCAAATTAGCGATTTAATTGAGGTTTTGCCTTTTCTAACTGATATGAAGAATTAATCTTCTAAAGATGGTTGCAATGCTGATATTTACTAGGAACTTTATGAACATCCCCCATTGTATGTATTGATTTTTCCAGACTGCAAACACTAGATTTATCTGAGCCAATTAACTGCTTTATATGGATTGCAAAGGTTTATTTGAAAAAGTACTTTATTATTAAGCTCCAAGGGAGGCCTGACCTTTGGTGTGAGTGAGCGAGGCTGTAGAACAATACTTTCTCAAATTGCTGAATCCTGAACTTTAACAGCCTGTATCGATTTGGGAATACCAAGTTAAAAACAAAATTTGAATTAAAGATCAATTATTAGTTGTGCTACATTTGGTGTGACTGTGACTATTAGCAGTTCAAAATACTGTGGTTATAATCTGTATTCATTTGTTTAGGTATGGGCTTTGGGCGAGGAGGGCGGGAGGGAGAGGTCAAGGGTTCTCAATTTCTCCATGATCAGGTGTGTAAAAGGTTGTTGTAAATATGAATAACTACTCATGAAAATATGTTAGAGAGTTAATATTCTTATAGCGTCCTGTTTAATATAAGGAGAGCCTTTTTTTTTTTTTACAGAGTAGATATTAGTTCCAGAAATGGAAAATTGCATTCTGATGAACTCCAGTTTTTTTAGATTATTACCTGGTAATATTTGCATTTGCTTTCGTGAAGACTTCAGAACATTAGATCTTAGTCACCCTGATAAATTCATGGGATGGTCCAAAGGGCTGAATTCAAGATACAGCTTTTGACCTGGTACACCTCTTGTGTACTTAGATGGATGCTGGTCTGACAAAACTGTAAATGTCCATTCACGTGTATATATTTCACGAGTTTTCCAACAGCGTCTCTGTTTACTGAGGAACAAGCAGGATGCCACTTGTATTGGTCCTTAACGTTACTCCGGATCTGACAACAATTCTTTTAGTCAGGGCCGGCTTTAGCACTGGTGGTGCCCTGTGCGACATTGTTTGTTGGCGCCCCCAATGACCACCGCTGCCACAGATTCCCTCACTACCACCATTTAACCGTGCTCCTCATGTCTCCATACCCAATCTCTCAGATTCATTTAGTTTTATAGCGCCACTCATACCAGTGAGGTGTCAGAGCACTTTACATCATATACACATTTAACAATCACACGTGTAAATCAATGTATAAGAAATGTTACATAAGACAGAGGATTACAAGATGTAGGAGTCACGAATATGTGACATTGAATTGCCGCTCGCTGCTTCACGGACCTTCGTTACTCCTGGTGATTCTGGTGTTCTCTTGGACCTTGCGGAGCTTGTGTTGCACTATCCGTTTGCCGGTGGGACTGCGAGGACCAGCCTGCACAGCGTTACCACCATCGCTGCAGCTGGGGCCTCTTCCCGCCCGCTCCTCCCATTTGTGCAATAAAAAGACTCGCGGCCCCCGCTTCGCGGGAGCCGCTCGCTGCTTCACGGACCTTCGTTACTCCTGGTGATTCTGGTGTTCTCTTGGACCTTGCGGAGCTTGTGTTGCACTATCCGTTTGCCGGTGGGACTGCGAGGACCAGCCTGCACAGCGTTACCACCATCGCTGCAGCTGGGGCCTCTTCCCGCCCACTCCTCCTCTGGCCCCTCCTACGACTTATGTGCCCTGTGCATACGCGCGCGGTACGACGCTCGGGGCGAAGACCGGGCAAAGAGCGGGCCGTTTGAGGCCGTTCGAGAACGGGCGAGTTAGGGCTTGGGCCCTTTCCCCTTGCCAAAGTCCCCATATTTCAATCTTGGTACTTTGTTCGGGACTATGACTTCCAGAGAAACGAGGAGTAAAAGCTCACTGGCCACCGGGAAGACAACAGGTACCTTGGATACGTATTTTGCCAAAGCGGGGTCCCTTCTTATTGATGAGATCACTATCCTAGAAAGGCACATTTCGCAAGAAATTGACTGGGTCAGGAGATCTTCTCTGGGACCCCTTGCTCATGCTATTATTCCAGAACAAACGCCTGATTGTATATTACCAGTTCCAGGAGGGATAAATGGCATGCCTGCTTCATCTAACCTAAATTGCTCTGTTATTTCTACTATTGATTGTGACATCTCTGCTACTGCAGAGCTTAGTATATTACCCCTTCCAACATTTAAGGCCCCTTCGCCCCAAAGTATTGCAGAAGGGAGTGTCTCTAACATGAATACAACTACTGATAGGGCCCACCAGTTTGTGCAGCCCTCACAGGGAGTGAGGGAGGGAGCTATCCCGAAAAGGAAAAAAAGGGCATATACTACAGGGGGGCGAAAGCCAAAGATTCCAAAACCTAATCCTTGGGGTGAGGGCAACCAACCGGGTACAGCCAGCAAAGGGTCAAATTTGCCTTTAAAAACAGGGGCATCGACCCCTCAGATCCCGCCTAAAATCCCTTCTAGCCAAAATGTTCCAGTGGGGGTGGAGGATTTGACTCTCTTGGGTATTCGTACTCTTCTGAGGGAAATGCTCACCCCCCTAGAAGACCGCTTAGCAAATATGGAAATGTGTCTACTGGACTTGCAAAAGGGACTTTTACACCTAGCAGTAGGGCCAAGAGCAAGCTCATATGGAGCCCATGGGGCAAACGCTGGGACTTCTTACACCTCTACTGATCCAATCACTGTGGCTCCTACTTTGCTAACAGCCACCTCTCGGGAAAACACTACTATAGCTCCCTTGCCACAATTTGTCCCTGTATCTCTCCCTAGGCAACTGACACCAACTGTCAGGGGGTCGAAACCGTCTGCTCTGGCCCCTACTTCAGGCCAGGAGAGATTAGCAAATTAAATAGTTAACTGCCCACTTCGGTCAGTTAGCCCTTATAACTGGCGAAAAACAGTCAATTTGCCTCCAGAGGCGGCAGCCTATACTGTGATCCTGAAGGGGGTACCCGTGCTCCCCGGTAATGTGGTGGAATCTTATGATTCTCTACGTAATAAGGTCACTAGCTGGTTAAACATCCAAAGGCCTCTACCACCTAATCTAAGAGGAGAAATCCTTATGGTTAGAAGGGTTCCATGGGTTGGATACACCGCTAAGAAATGTGTGGGGGACTGTATAATTGTAAGCTTTAAGAGTCCGCTGGTTGTGCCTTATATTTGTTATTGGTCTGGGAGTGTAGGAGCCACAATCATCGAATTGGTTCATCTGTCATATTTCTATCCCAACACACGTGACCCGATTATGACGAGGGACGATGGCTGGACAAGGGTGGGATCTGCTGTTGATGGGTCCAGATACAGGCCCACCCATAATGTTTTTACTACTCACGGCAACTATATACACCCTAATAGGTACAGCTGTCTTGACCAGGTTGATTGACCATACAAGGGTGCATCCTCACGGTATACCCAAGGTATCACTAGTAAATCTGTAGGACAGGGGACCGTGAGAGGTGATACAGATATTATCACTCGAGAATCCCATGCACCCCGGTGGGAGAATTTAACTCCTACTAGCTCCCGGGGTCAAGTAATTAATATACTTCAGAGTCCACCTGGTCAAAACTTAACATCGATAGTCCCGCCTGCTCCCCATTTAACTCCTACTGTCCCATCCATTCTGGAAATATCACCGCAAGAGCCTTTAGTCCCAACACTGGAACTCGCACCTGAGGAAACTGGGGGATTGGGATTAAAACCTTCAGTTGAAATCCTGAAGGTTCTCTCTTGGAACGTGGCGGGCATCGCCAATAAATTACATTCAAATGACTGGGACTCCCTAGTAGGCAACAGTGACATCTGTCTTTTTCAAGAGACTTGGGCGAGGGAACCGCTGTGTAGAGTAGGATATGCAGTATTTGAAATTAAAGCTAGTTGGACTGGTAAAGGGAGGCCTTCGGGTGGTCTGGCGGTTTGGGTAGCTAGTCACATTGGGTGCACTGCGGAGAATGTACTTACGCTCTCGCAGGACATACAGTGTGTTCTACTCAAGTGGCCCAATGCTTTAAATCTAGCAATCATTAATGTGTACTCTCGTCCAGTTAGTGTGGCTATGGAATCACCCACACTAGACGATCTTTCATTTTTTTTGGGTCAACTTCCAAATGATTGTAAGATAGTGATGGGCGGTGATTTTAATTGTCACTTTGAACCTCTGGAAGGTCTAAAGGAAGGTGCCCTTACTGCTGAAGACGACTTTTGGGGTGTTCCCCCATGTCAATCCCCCCACGCCAAATCTTGGTCCCCCCCTTGCAGTACAAATTATGTCCCTAACATTAAACTTTGCGCTAAGGGCTTGTAATGGGCGCACTCCTTCTGACATCCCTTCATCATGTACCTTCAATAGGAAGGACCATGAATCGCGGCTGGACTACATTTTTGTAGACATTAGTCTCTGGCCCAAGGTCCAGGATTTTAGAGTAATTGCAAGAACAGACAGTGACCATAATGCACTTTTACTGGATATGGTGCACCCCGCATGGGCTGTTGGACCACTCCCCGCCGAGCCCAGTGAGGACCCAGGGAATTTGGTTCTTAGTTCCAATAGACGCAGGGTTAAATGGGGGAAATTGGCCAACTCGGAAGAGAGTATAAGCAAAATTTATCAGCTAGCACTCCCTAAGCTAAAAGAATTGGATGTATTAATTAATCAGCCCAGACCCCTAGAATTTAATGAGAAGCTAGCCCAAATCCACGAAGACCTAGTGGAAGCCTTAGGTGAAGTTTTCTACCCAGTGGTACCACTATGGAAGGAAAAGACCCGAACCCCAACCTGGTACAACTCCTCCTGTAAAAAGATCAAGACAGAACTAATAAATACAATAAAAGTAGGTTCTGACAAGGGTAAGGTCATTGAGCTTAGGCGGAAATACAGGAAAGCTATGGCATTGGCAAGATCGGAATGGGACTGGATTAGATGGCAGGACCTCTCTCTAGCACTAGAAGCGAGGGATCCGAGAAAATTTTGGAGGATTACAAGATGTAGGAGTCACGAATATGTGACATTGAATTGCGGTCTTCACACCGCAATACCTTCACAACGGAGGCATGACTTGCGTTGTAATGCTTGCGTTGTAAAATTATTGCGGTGTGAAGACCGCGATGTGACGAATGTCTCCCAGGAGTCACATGTCATCCATACTGGTAGGCAGTATAGTTTAAGAGTCCTTGATCTGGAAAAGCACAAATTCAGATTTTAAAAAATAACATTAATTGTCATCGGTTCACTTTAATATTAATAATTCATTTCTATCGAAAAGAACCCTTTTTGCAAGATTAGGTTAAGGAAAGTCCAGGCAAATAAACATGTACATATAATATACACCTTGCAGTTTGCATGCAGCTCTTTGATGACAGTTAATAGCTCATTTTTCTATATTAGGTTTTTAACTTATAAACTTCAAGTAACAAAAAGATCTCTCTGACAAAAGCAGTAGCCCATTGACCTATTAACATTATATGCACTTTGTGATCTGCATTCTTAGCAGCAAGCATATTAACCCCCTTACGAGGAGTCAAACTTCCACTAGACAAAACTCTGTCTTTCTTCTCTAGGAAGTACATTAATCAATCACCAGAGTTAACTCGACATTTTTATTGATGTCTAAAAGTTGCTGGAGGCAGTGAACGTGGCAGCAGATGGTTTTCAAGCCATAATTATTTGCAAACAAGGCGTCCCCCACCCCCAAGTCAACGCCCAGTGCGGTGGCACCGATCGCACCGCCCTAGAGCCGGCCCTGCTTTTAGTGCCCATTGATAGCAGAAAATGTATTGATATCATCTTTACAGCAATGATTATAGATCAAATAATCAAACGTCTATAGGTTGACAGTGCTCACAACAGGTTTGAAGACTAGTAGCAGGAAATAAAGACAGCTTTATTACAACAGAAAAAGATTGCTAGCGTATTTGATATGGGGGATTCTTTCTATGGGCCCGATTAAATTGGTGGGCAGGCGCACCCTATCGGGACCGCCATAAGGATTACGTTGTGACCAGGGGAGAAGGGGGGCCCTCTATGGGGCCCCAAAGTCCCTTTCCGCCTGCATGTTCATAGCGGGTTAACCGCCTTGAACAGGCGGGCAGAAAGTGACATCGTAATCACTACGTAGGAAATACGGCCCCCTCTGCCCCACCGGCAGGCTCAAAGAGCCCGTCGGATGCGTAGTGGTCGGACTTTCCGATCACCACCCATCCGCCCACCATTGAAATATGGCGACAGATATGATGGGTCCGATGTCGGTGGTGTAGAGAGCCACTCGGGCTCTCCACTACAATGTTGCGCTAATACACGCATCCACACACCCCTGGGGGTGGGCTCGCCCCGAGGGGATAAATAAAGGTGGGCGAGACCGCACAGGGTCACTATGGTGTAGCCCAGTAACCGAGAACTGCGTTGTGTCCTTTACTGTCACCCTTACCGTAACTGCGACCCTGGGCCTGCAATTCTACACTGGCGACGAGGCCGGTCGTGCCCGTGCGTGCGACACTGCTGGAGACGCGAGGGGAGCAGGCGGAGCCCACCCGCGCTGGTCGCGCTCCCTCCTCGCGATCGTCTCTGCCGCTGCCTGCGGTGCCCACCTGCGTGGTGGAGGAGGCGGCCTGCCTCCGGCGGAAACCTGCTGTCGGCGGAGCCCACCCGCATGCTGGAGCGCTCGCCTGGAGCTGCTGGTGCCGTTTAATGCTTGGCCGGGTGAGTGGCAGCACACGCGCGCTCCCCGGCGCTCTGCAACGCCTTGGTTCCGGCGAGGGGGCCTAGGCGGGCTGCCCTTCGCGCTGCCTGTGGAAAACATCACCGATTGTGGCGCTCTCGGCTGCTGGCTGCAGCGTGTGGACTCCCTGGTGGGCGGAACTCGACGGCCCAAGGCAGGGAAGCCTGGTCTACGGCAAATAAGCATTGGCACATCCAAATCAAGGCCCACGAAGACACTGCTCTGCCACACAGTTACAAAAGCATAAGGAAAGGGGGAAACACATAACCCCATCAGGGCAGCACTCCAGCACTAGTGATATAAAGGCAGCCCCAAGCCACAAGATGACCACAAGGCCGGCAACCGGCGCAGGGATGTCGCAAGGGAGCGGACCCGCCGCGGTGGCTGACAACGATCCCCCGCCGCCTTCGGTGGTCACCCACACAGCAGTAGCGCCTTTACCCCCCTTCAGCGGAGCATCGGACCCAGCTACCGCCGCCCCAAGATGGAAAGCATGGGTAGGTCGCTTGAATCACTACTTCAGAGGGACCCGAGAGACTGACGGGGTGGTGAAGAGATCGTTACTGATCTACTATGGAGGGGCGGAAATATACGAACTGTTCGACACGCTTCCCGACACCGGGGACGAGGATGATTATGACGCCGCAGTCGCGGCGCTGAACAAGCATTTTGATCCCCAACTGAACCCGGACTTCGAAAAATTTAAGTTCAGGAGGGCGTGTCAAACTGACGCGGAGTCGGTGGACATGTTCTATGCGCGGCTGCGCCGGCTGGCCAGCACGTGCCCGTTCACCGATCAAAGGGCTGAGATAAAGGATCAAATTATTTTAGGATGTCGCTCCAAGCTCCTCCGGAAGCTGATCCTTCGGCAGCCAGGGATCTCGCTAGATGATATCCTAATACTGGCCCGGTCCCACGAACTCTCCGATGCCAGGGCGTAAGAAATGGAAGCCGCCCTCCACACGCCCGTGGCGGCAGGACCGGGGCTCAAGTGCGTGCCCATCAAGGAAGAGAGGGTAGAGGCAATACAAAGGCGGCCACCCGCGCCTCGCTCGGCGCCCAAGCCCACGACGTCGGGCCTGTGTGGATACTGTGGGGAGGATCACCCGGCGACGGCAGTCTGCGGAGCGAAAGGCAAGACGTGCTCCCGCTGCGGGAGAATGAACCACTACGCCCGGGTGTGCAGAGGCGGACGCTTCAGGCAGCAGTCCGCGAGGCCGAAGTTTGGACAACAACAGGTGCGTCAGATCGAACACGAGGATCCTCTGCCGAGCGGAAGACCTCAACACCAGGCGCACGACCCGGTGTACGAGGACGAAGACGACGAGGTAGTCGTGGTGTCGTTCGTCAGCAGGACAAGCTCCCGGCGGAGGCCACCGCCCATGTGCTCAGTCTCCGTGGGAAGTGCAGAGATCCAGGCCCTCATCGACACCGGCGCGTCGGTCAACGTCATGGACTCGGACCAGTATGACCGACTATTTCCAAGACCCCCGTTGGCGTCGTCGAAGGCGCGAATATACACATACGGAGGGACGGATCCCCTTCCGCTCCGTGGCGTCATTACCACCACCGTCGCCAGCAGAGGGTATTCCACGCAGACGCAATTCTATGTCACGGAGGGCAAGAAGGGGACGCTGCTCAGCTGTCACACTGCTGAGGACCTTGGCCTGGTCTTCTTTGCGAATCAAGTTCACGACTCCCACGCGGAGGACATACTTCAGGAATTCCCAGCTCTCTTCACCGGCCTGGGCAAACTGAAGGGCAAGAGGTTCAAACTGCACATAGACCCCACCGTGAGGCCGGTAGCCCTTAGACACAGGAGGGTACCGTTCAACTTGCGCCCGCAGGTGGAAGAGGAGCTGAGGAAACTCGAGAAACTGGACGTAGTTGAGAAGGTATCCGGCCCCACGCCCTGGGTGTCCCCGCTGGTCGTGGCGCCTAAGCCCAAACAGCCCGGAGCCATTCGACTCTGTGTCGACATGCGGTTGCCCAACACCGCGGTAAAAAGGGAAAGGCACATCACCCCCACGATGGACGACATAGTGGCAGATCTCAACGGGGCCAAGTGGTTCTCGAAGCTGGATCTAAATGCGGGATACCACCAGCTGGAACTGGATCCCAGCAGTCGATACATAACAACCTTTTCAACACATGTAGGTCTCCGCAGATACAAGAGGCTAAGCTTTGGCGTCTCCTCTGCGGCAGAAGTGTTCCAGAACGCCATTCGAGAGACATTGTTGGGACTGCAAGGGGTGATCAACCTCAGTGATGACATCCTGGTCTATTCCAACACCCTGGAGGAGCACCATGCTCACCTGAGAGCCACGCTCAGAAGGCTGGAGGAGTGCGGGTTGACCCTGCACAAGGCGAAATGTTTGTTTTATCAAGACCGGGTGGACTTCTTTGGATATACGTTCACGCGCGACGGACTGCTGGTAGATCCGAAGAAAGCAGAGGCCATCAGAGCGGCACCCACCCCTCGGAGCCCGACCGAAGTGCGAAGCTTCCTCGGAATGACTACATACTGTGGGCGGTTCATTCCCCGGCTGGCCGCGATGTCTGAACCGCTGCGTGCCCTCACGCGCCAAGATCGCCTATGGGAATGGACCCCTGAGGCCCATAAAGCGTACCAAGAGATCAAGGAAGGGCTCCTCGACAAGACAATCATGGCATACTTCCACCCGCGACGGAAAACGGAACTGGTGGTGGACGCCAGCCCGGTGGGCCTGGGGGCCTTCCTCCTGCAGGAGCACAGCTCCGAAGTATGGAAGCCAGTGGCATATGCCAGCAAGGCACTGACAGACACTGAAACTAGGTACGCCCAAATTGAGAGAGAGGCGCTGGCAATCAAATGGGCGTGCCAGCACTTCCATCTGTATCTCTGCGGACAAGACTTCACAGTGGTCACCGATCACAAGCCTCTGCTCCCCCTGTTCACGGGATCGGCGAGGCTAGCCCCGCCCAGAATCGAAAGGTGGGCCGTCCAACTGCAGGGGTACCAGTTCAAGGTGGTCTACCGACCAGGGGCCCACAACCCTGCGGACTACCTGTCCAGACATCCAAAGTCCAGCCCCGATGCAGGAGTGCAGGAAGACACATGCAACACGGAGGCGTTCGTGAGTATGGTGTCGCAAGGGGCCTGTCCTAAAGCGATGACTCTAGAAGAAATCGGCATAGCCACACGGGAAGACCCCACTCTTACCCGAGTCCGGAAAGCTCTAGATTGTGAGGGATGGACCCATTTCCTCGATGGGGCTCGGGCTCTGCGGCCAGAGGTCAGTCATGCTCGTCAGCAACTGTGGCACATCCGGAGTGAGCTCAGCGTGGGGGACAAAGACGTCATCCTGAGGGGACGGCTGATAGTGGTCCCAGAGAGCCTCCAGCAGAAGGTCTTAGCACTTGCGCACGTGGGCCGGCACGGCCAAGACCAAAGCACGACTCCAAGACAAGGTGTGGTTCCCGGCGATGGACACCAAGGTCGATGAAATGGTCAGGCAGTGCCATGCCTGCACCATCACTGGAGGGGATCCAGCCCCCGCCTGGGTGATCACTGAAGAGGCAAGCACGTCGCCATGGACGCATCTCAGCATAGACTTTGGAAGTTTTCCGGATGGACGGCAGATGATGGTTCTGATTGACTCCTTTTCAAAGTTCCCGATAGTGGAAGTCATTGCGTCCACCGCATTTCCCCAAGTCAAGAGAGCTCTGGATCGCGTGTTTGCAATGATGGGACTACCCGAAGAGATAAAGTCGGACAACGGGCCCCCATTTCAGGGGCAGGAGTTTCATGAATACCTGACGAGTCAAGCCATCCGCCACTGGAAAATCACGCCCCTGTGGCCGCAAGCCAATGGGGAGGTGGAACGGCTGATGAGGACACTCAACCGGGCACTGCGGATCGCCGTGGAGGCCGGGGAGGATCCGGAAGCAGCCTTAAGTCAGTTTTTGGGAGTGTACCGCCAGACCCCCCATAGCACCACGAAATGTGCACCCGCGCACCTTCTGTTCAAAAGAGCCCCGAGGGACAGCATCCCGACGGATCCCGCCTGGACTCCCGCAGAGCGAGACGGAGCTGCCATTCAGGCCAGGCGAGAGGTGACGAACCGGAAGGCGAGTGAAGCGCGCCGAGCCCAGGACATGGAGCTCAAGGTTGGAGACTGCGTGGTCATCAAGGACCGGCACCCCGGCTGGAAGTTCCGAACTCCCTATGAACCCGAGAAGTGGACAGTGACTGGGGTGCAAGGAACCATGATCACGGCACGTCGGGGCCCGCAGGCCATCACAAGGAATGTGTCTAGCTTCAAGGTGGTGCCGGAGACGGGCCTGGAGGCCGAAGATCCTGATCTGGCCCAGGGCGGGGCCATGGACGGGGATCCAGCGTCTCCCACCCGAACAGCTTCCCCTCTGGCCGGTGGACGATCGTCCGAGTCAGGTGAGGAGGTCAACCAGGGGTCCGGGAGTCAAGACATCGGGGCGGGTGATTCTGGGACTCTCCTGCGGGACAGGTCACTCGACTCTTACTCCAGGTGCCCGAGGTATGGGCTGCGCCCCAATCTGGCACCTAGCCAGAGACTAAGAGACTATGTATATACTTTTCCATGAGTGTGGATTTTGTGTGGACTGTATAGCTAAAACAAAGGAGGGATGTAGAAAGCCACTCGGGCTCTCCACTACAATGTTGCGCTAATACACGCATCCACACACCCCTGGGGCGGGCTTGCCCCGAGGGGATAAATAAAGGTGGGCGAGACCGCACGAGGTCTCTATGGTGTAGCCCAGTAACCGAGAACTGCGTTGTGTCCTTTACTGTCACCCTTACCGTAACTGCGACCCTGGGCCTGCACTTCTACAGGTGGCGGTCCCACCGCCATCCTAATCCAAACCTATGCTACATGGCAAGGTAGGAAGGGGCCTTTGCAGAAACAAATGTACGTATTGCCCATAAATTATTCTGCTTCTCCTTGGTAACTGAAATAGTCAATCCAGGTCTATACTAGGTCTAGGACTTTGTGAAATTTGTATTTTTGTTTCTATTAATTTGCGATATATTTACGTACATGTGGAGCGAAGTTCATTTTAGTTTTATAATTTGTATTTCATGTGGTGTTTTTGGTTATACCTTCAGAATAAAAACTATTTAAAAAAAGCTTTGCTGTGGCGTCATGAAGAATTTGTTCTAAGGACATTTATGCAGTTGTCACTGGCAAGGTGTTGGAATACATCTGCAGAGGCTGGAAGTCTACAGCATAAGTGTGTGTGTGTGTTTTTTTTTTTTCCGAGATGTACTTGCTGCGGTAAAGCACAGAGATGTCTACCATCTCACCATCTATGCACTGAGAGAAGATGAAAAATTTGAATAAACACTCTCTAAAAAATATTAAATCATTTCATAAATACAAGGTCTGGGAACGATGCACAATTGGCATTCCATTACACTGCATGTTAAAAGCATTGGAACAAATTTGATATTAGCTGGCATTGCAGCACTATGTCTCCAGGGATGGCATTTAAGTGGCTAGTGGCTCTACGAGGAGATGTACCTTTATATCTCCTCGTTTTTTGTTCTTTCTACATGAGCTGCAGAATAAACACCATCAATTATTGTTTTTCTGCAGAAAGGTGTCCCTTCCTGCACAAAAGCAATCGTCCCTGCAACCTAGGCACCCTTGCACCATGGTGTAAGGGAGCCTGCGTTGCCGCTTGTGCGCCACTGCAGAGGAAAGCACAGGTATGTGTCGTATTGCTGTAAATACGACGCATTCCTGCACTTTCCTAATGATGCAGCTTGGCGCAGCGCTGCATCATTTTCTAGTATATATGCCTCTTAGTGTCAAAGACCCGAAATCTCTCAAACGGTCAATAAGCCTTAAATGGCTTTTAAAACCCAAGCATTTTCCAGTGTTATGTACCCTGAAACGCACTGAGGCCCAAGCTTAGGCTTTTATGGCCCTAAAATTTTTAAGAACATACAGTTTGAAACTATTTATGCTGTGATGGTTGTATTTCAAAACTTACTTCACATGATAGCACTTGATGTTTGTGTGCCAGGCAACAAGACATTTACATGCTTACAGGCAAAGCCTCTGAAGTCGGAATTTCATATACTGCTTAATGGTCCACAGAACTTTACATGTTGGAACCAAATATACACTGCCTGAAAAATGGCAAATACATATAAATATGATGGTACTCTAGCGCAAGGAGTTTATTACATAAAACAATAAAGGGGTCAGGCAGATGCTGGCTATACTTGAAGATAACCACACCATTTAAGCTTTGTCTAGCTGCTCTCGGGATTGGGCCACACTGCCCGGAGTTCCCAGTGGGGTGATGGATCTAGCCTCAATGGAGAACTTATTTTGGATTTTTACCTTCCCTTCTGCAAGGAATATGCTGGACTTGTGCTCCCCTCCTTGCATTGACAGTGATGCCCCATCCTTAAACCCTAGACAATGCTGGCTGGGAAGAAAACTGGAGATCAGACAAGAGTTGTGGTGAAGAAGGTGCAGTGAAGCTGGAGCTGTTTGACTAATGACAGTCTGTGCAGTGAGCAGTTGAAGAGGAGGCAGTGGATTGACAGCAGAGGGAGGATGACCTGGCCATAGATTTGGTCTGCAGCCTCCAGGTTCTTCTGATGAGGTCGTTGGTACCAATTTGGACCTATGACTTCTGCTAATTTCTATTGAGACAGTGCTGACTAAGTGAGGTGGAATTTAGCGAGTGTGTGCGTCTTGCTGACCACCAAGAAGAAGGGACAAGGCAGTACAATGTCACAAAAACCACAAGAGAAGATGTGGGAGCAGAATCATTTTTCAAACCTAGTCTGTTCACACACAAGCAGGTCCCAAAATACCCTGTTTCTGAGAACTCTTTTGATAAGCAGGAATTACCACAACTGGAAAGGATGCTGATACTTTCTACAAATCTGGACATGCCAAGAGGAACAATAATACTGGTAACATCCACAGCCATTGAGGTGGTCGAATTGGAAATGGAGGTGTTTTCTGGGAGAATACTATCTGTAGAAAGCATCCAACATAAGGAGGAACATATCTGAGCTCTCCATCACTCTCGTACAGTAAGTTTACCATAGCAGGGATAACGCACTTTCAATGGTGTGCAGTATGCATCCTGTACAGCATAGAAACTAACATTGAGGTCCTACTAAATCGTGATAGAGGGTCCCAAAGTCACACTGTTGGTTTCCCGCCTCTGAAAGAAATCAATAGTGTTCTTGGAATAGTGACTGCTTTGTTAGATGCTCTGTAGTGGTCATTGCTGAAACCTTAAGATACCTTCATGTAGAGAACAAGAGGATGATATGGTAATGCTGCCCCTAAAAGCACCAGAATACAGAGGAAGGATTCTTCTAGCTCTGTTTACAGGATGTGTCTTTTTCCTTTCAACCAGCGACCCTGCAGAGGAGGCAAGCATTGCTGGTAATGCATTTTTTTTAAATGGAGAATGGACATATACGCAACTGCCAACCGTCCCAGAAGTCTTAAGGCGTCCTATGAAGGAAAGAAACTTAATGTTCATGTAAGAGGAGCCTGCTTGATTTTTCTTTCTTTCCTGGACAAATAGAAACTATTGACAGGAGTTTTCCTTGTTGGCCTGCCAAACTAGGTGTTCACTTCTGGGAATTGGCTTAATAACTGAATCAATATCAACCCTCCTTAACCTCTTCAGTGCCCATGACGAGATGGTCTCGTCATGGAGCACGGTTGTGCTGTGCCCATGACGAGACTATCTCGTCATGAACCCCACCCACTAGTGCAACGCCCGGCACAGGAGGGGGAAAGGGCGTGTCACTGAAGGGGTTAAATCAGCGCCCAAGGAATGTTCATGCTTTGTGGCTCTCTTGGAATATTAAACCTCTACTAACCTCATACTCTTGACAGGCTGATCTGACTTATCTTCCTTCACCCTAACATCTCCAGCCTTTGGCCTTGCATTATAATAAGAAACAATTACACACCACAACCTAATACTCAACCAGGGAGCCTGTATTAACCTCCTGAGATCATCCACAACTAAATCTAGGGCAGGGGCAATTTACACCAGGCATAACTGCTTTTCATTAATAGTAAAACTGTTTATTCTCCATCAATGAATGTTTCATAGATTCACATGCTTTAATTATTCTGGGTTGTCAGAATGGGAATCTGCTGCAATTTTAAAATAGCTATAAACGTTGTTAAAATTGCCAGAGGTCCAACAACAATGTTTGTTTAATATCACATGCACATCACTTGAAACATCCCTAACCTCAGCCAATGAGGTTGAGGTGCTGAGCTCTCTACTCCCTCCAGATGCCCCCCATAGCTCAGTTGTATGTTGGGTGTGAGGGAGTGCCTAGGAAGAGCTCTGCCCTTTACAGTCTCAAACCTTATTTTTACTGGATTTTGACTTCTTGGTTGTCTCTGGACATTAGCCAGCCCATGCCTCAGCTGAAGAAAAAAGTGTTGTTTCTAGGGTGTGCACCATCAAATTACCACAGGGAGATATCATCAATTGCCACTATGGCAAAGAAACCGATCTCTCTTCAAACACTGCTCAGACTGGACAACAGATGTTTTATGCAGATGATCCAAGTAGTCATGCATGTATTGTCTCCATCTGTCCCACCGATCGTCTTGCTGTGACATCTGGAAGACCTTCCCTTCAGTGCCTAATTTGTAAAATATTAAGTGCAGGTGCTCAAAATACTTTTTAGGAGGCCACTCCCCTGTCAAAGGGTGCACTACTGTGCAGTGTGCACAGTTATTGTGTGTACAAGAGGGCTAATATATATATATTTTAAACATCTTTTTATTATTTTGTAAACTGTTAGCAATACACTAGGCAATCAACACCAAACATCGTCACATTAATATACTGGCAATTCAAGGGCTTCATCACTTTTTAAAAAGACCATAACAAGGTTAGCAAAGACAGGAATGCAGTGCTAAATTTGTAAAATATTAAGTGCAGATGCTCAAAATTCTTTTTAGGAAGCCACACCCACTCCCCTGTCTCCACCAACTACCTCCCCTGACTGACCAAGTACAATATTTTCCCATTTAGACAAAACTATCAATGTCGAACAGCACAGCAACAGAGAATCCTATTCCACACAGTGGCCTAAAAACTGTCATTAGTTAGTTTGGGTAAAAATGCATTCTTATTAGTAAAGACAACCCCAATTACTGAGGTACATTTTAAACCCTGAGTTTGTGCTTTTCTAGACCACTCTTAAAATATAATGCCTACCTAACTATATACTATATATATGACGTGATCCTACACCTTGTAATCCTCATTGTTTTTTAAAATTTCCTAGGATGATTCATTGTCTCTGTACAATGTGTCTTTGGTATAAAGTGCTCTGGCACCCTGCACTGGTATGAGCAGAGCTATAAAAACAAATGAAATGTTTGTGAGAGAGGAACTGAACTATGGAGAGATAAGGTGCACTAATGGAGAGTGGTAGTAAGAGAATCCATGGAGAAGGAGGTCATTGGAGGGGGGCACCAAAAAGGTTTGTTGCGCTGGGCACCACCTGTGCTAATGGCAGCTCTTAAAGAGTGAGTCAGTGATGTCTGTTGCTGTGCTGTTCGACATTGATAGTTTTGTTTAATTGGGAAAATATTGTACTTGGTCAGTCAGGGGAGGTAGTTGGTGGAGCCAGGGGAGTGGGTGTGGCCTCCTAAAAAGAATTTTGAGCACCTGCACTTAATATTTTACAAATTAAGCACTGATGTCATGGCACATACGCATGATCCATATTTGCCTATGACAATAAAACACAGCATTAGGAATCAAAATAACAGCCCAGTTCGACACTCAGGGCAGGGGAACAGACGTTGAACCATGCAGAGGACTTTTCTGTCCCAACAGTCTTGAAATATTAAGCCTCCATGTTGTAATATAATTACCCAGCTGTCTGTAATGGCACTCCTGTTTCCAGTGACCACTATCCTGATTTTGCAGTTACTGCTCGATATGTTCGCCTAGGAGAGGTAAGAACGCATAGCTGACATGAATTGATATAGCTCAGTTTGCTGATGATGCCGCCTTAAGTGGCTCAACCCAGCCGGGAAAGAAAGAAGTAGTTTAAGAGCCTGATAAATGTTGAAACGCATGCAGTGAAAGATTGAATTTGATCTGGCTACTTGAATTACAGAACCATACAAGCTCGAGAATTTTCCTTTTCTATGAGTTTTGATATTTGTACAGCAACAAAAGACAGACTGTGGGAGCTGGAGAGAACAATGAAAAAGTTAAATAAAAGTTGGGCCACAATGCAGATGCCCAGGAAAAGGTAGGTTCCTTGGTGGTTTTGAAGGGGTACTTTGGAGGCTGGGGTCTGTTAGATGGCTTGTACTTTCTAGGCGTCGTGTCTAGCTTACAAGGCACTAACCAACACCGGACCAATGTTTCTCAAAAATCTCTTTTCTTGGTATCACCCGGTCAGACAGCTACGCTGTACCGGTGCCAGACTTATGAGAGTTCCAAGGATCCGAACCTCATGCTGGGGAGGCCGAAGCATCTCCTGTGGCACAGCAAAACTATGGACTACGCTTCCAATCAATATCAGAAACGCTACCTCACTGACCTCCTTCAGAAAGGGTCTCAAAACATGATTATATCAAAATTAGATCCTTACTTCCCGGGCTTACCTCTGTCCTTGCGCCAAGAACCCTCCGGGTATTCGTGTGCTCAATACATTTTATTAACATTAACTTAATTAAAACTCTGCGTTTGTTGGACAACATAAACATCGGACTAGTGCGAGGCTGATTCTGAGCACCCCTCAGGATATGATGGCCTGTCGGCCTGCTAGCTCACTGTGCATCATCTGCACCCCTAACTGTACAGGATAACACATTTGTGTGCAAACTCAGAACATGACAATCCTGATCCCCCAAGGAAATTGTGGTAACAGATCTAGATCCCTTTCGCTCAGCGACTTATGCATTCTCAAAGAGAAACACAAGAAATACACAACATGCGGTTTAAATATTTATTGAAGCATTTTAATTCTTGAGTAAAAATGCATGTGCTGCAATGATTAATAGAAGGAAATAGAATAATGTTATTAGCATTACGTGAATGGTGAAAAAGATGAACAATTCAACCATTTTACAGATTACAGAAAGCTATATGCTTGCATACAAGTTCTGTAATATAATGCACTCCTACCTAGTGCATTCTAAGGTGAGTGGATCTGACAAATGCCTGTCCGGGTGGTCTAACACCCCATGTCAGCAAGCCGCCCGTCTTGGTGTAGAATAGAACTGCATCCCTCGCATGAGGTGACTGGAATCAGCTGAGCTGGAATTCCAATATATGTATATATATATCTCCATGTTACCATGCCGAAGCCCCAGTCAGGTCGCCCTTCTACAGAGTGTTCAAGGAGTTCTGATATGGTGCCTACAAAGTAGTATTTTAAGCAAACAGAGTTCGAGGAATGTTATCATCCTGTGTGTACCCAAATGAATGTGTGTCAAATGGCATCGTGTTTAAGGGTAGAGACGGCAACTTAACGTGAGCATACAAAGATGGGGAGAGGACATGGCCTTACGGCCAGAGCGGTTGACCTCGAAGCTGGGGAACCGGGTTCGAGTCTCGGCAACACACTCAACATCCTATGATTCTGGGCAAATCACTTAATCTGCCCGTGCCTAACAAAAATGCATGTGTCCTTCTGTAACAAAACTGGTGCTCATATAAAGCGTATTGATACCCGATGTCTTGGGTCTAGTTCTGCTATATAAAACACTAAAATTCTTAACCTGGCCTAATACCTCCATGTGACAGGTCAAGATAGGGAAATACACAGAAAAAGAAAATCTTTATGTGAGCGGCCTGTCTTTATTAACAGGTATCTGATTCTTTTGTTAAGAAAACCAAATCAAAAGAAGAGTTCTGTCCAATGAGACCATTTACTTTCTTTCTTTGAGTTTAAATGGGTTCTAGTTATATCCTAAACAATAGCTAATACTTGGGGATATTTTCAAAAATGAGTATGCTTTTTTAGAAAACGGGAATAGTGCCCTTATTTCACCAGGCAAAGGATACGGTAGATTCCTATTATGGCCCCAGTGTTGCTGCTCCCAATTATATTTCAGAGGTTTCTAACAGTTTCCAGTTCCCTGTGTGATTGCTGTCAACTTTAATATTTTGAACGAAGTGCTGAATTGTTCCTTTGCACCATATAATATAAATAGTTGGCCTTAGGCCCTGTTGCACAATGTGGTTTAGGAGCTTTGTTTTATAAACATATGAAGGTATAAAAAGGGGCACCATTTCCATTCTTAAAAAGACTGACATTTCTCAAGGTTGTACTATTTTCTAAATCTGTTTTTTGGGCAGTGCCAATAGGGTTATAGCTGTTCTCCCTTTTCACCTTTGAGATTACACAGGGATATGATGCTTGATAACCCAATAATTTCCCCTATTAAGCCTTGGTGGAAACATAAAAAGCTGTTGCTGGAAATTGCATGGATGGACTTATGCTATTTATGGATGTCTTCTTCCAGTGTACTCTAGATTAGTCCCCTTTTGGAGTGTAGGGCTAACTCTAAAGCTTTCTTAAGGTTGGTTTTGACACAAAAATCATATTATTTAGACACACTTTAGATGAGTTGAACTTGAATAAATAAGAGACTTCTAAAGAGCAGCGTTTAAATTGGGAAAAACATGCCACACTTACAAGCATTGTTTGTCAATTATTGATGTTGTAATGGGCTACATTGATGCTACTGTGTTTAACATTAAAATACTAAAACAAAGGTAAGGAATTAGATCAAATAAATTTTTCCCCTATCGTTTCATAGCACTTGTAAAGAAGACCTGTGCATTTTATATGCCAAAAGTGACAAATTGGCAGGATAGTCCAGATTTGCCTCAACTATCCTGTGGCCAATAGGTCAAGGTGAGTTACCCATCTCGGTTGAAGAGGTTAAGTATAGTATTAGAAAAAGGAAAAGCAGCTGGCGTCCATTTAGATTATGGTGATGCTGTATAATCACCTGGCTTAGGAAACTACAGCCCTAATTTTGAAATCAGATAAGTAGCCCGCTAGGTGTGAAGGGTTTAGATCACTATTGCTTCTTAATAGCGACTATAAGTGTTTTTCTAGTATTTTGGCGAAGAGTTTCAACAAGGAGAAGCACTGCATAGTATATGATGGTTGAAACGGCTTCATACGTTATTCACAACTTGAAGGGACGGAGGTGATCCTAAGTTCCCTGTACTGTTTGGTCAGTATATTGATCACTCAGTGCAAAAATGAGGCTGAATCTGTAGTAATACAGTTTAGAGACCGGTGTTATGAAAATAAGGTAGCATTACTTGTGTACGCTCTTGTGGTTTACACCAATCCTGCCTTACTACACCAAGAGCTTGGTCAGATGCCTGAAAATGTAGTAAGCAAAAATAAGTTTGGTGTTAAGAACTGATACCATAAAGTAATCTCTCAGCTAGTGACGAATGAATTGAGGTATCTAATGATTCATATAACAAATGCCCTTAAATCCTAGTTTCTTTTAATATCAAGCAAGTTGCAAGAAAAGTAGAACAGTATTGAAAAGCAAGGTCTTCTTCCCCTTGCAATTTTTGGCAGAGTTAACCTTCTGAAGAATTGAAATCTTTCTAAATGTAAATGGCTATTTAAAAGCTTCCTTTTACTTCTGTAAGTATGTACCCACAAAGATTCAGTAAATGCCAAGTAGTTTGTTGAGGTACTCAAGGAGTGCACACCTCTCATATAAGAAGTTGAGTTGGTCTTTAGAAGCTAGGAGGCTAACATTATATGATCTACAAATATTTTGCTGGGTCAAAACACTCAACAGTATTAATGAGCCAGTTGGAGCTAGAGAGCCATTGGCATGCTCTTTGCTTTTACCGTATTGTGGTATAGAATACATTTTCAAATATTCAGCACCCAACATTTTTAGGTCTTGCCTCTGTCTGTTGTTGAACATCTATTATGTTCAATACCAGTACCTAGAGTGGATTTTGGGGCAGCGTATTGCTTACCATTGATTGGCTCGTTTGGCTTTCCTTCCTCTTCTCTGTATTTGTCTCTTCCCTAGAGCATAGCTTATTTACCATTTGTTTAATTGAATGACTTGTACCATCCACTGATCCGCATCAGGAAACTTTTTTTCGTTCAGCACACCATAGATGTGCATTTGCTTCTTGCTCTATTGTCTGTGTGCTGCTTCCCCTCTCACATATCCTCTGCTCACTGTAGTTCTCCACCTAAGTTTGTTCAGTGCTTCATCCGTCCAGTTTTTGTGTGTCTTTTTTCATTTAAATTCCACCCAACATTTACTCCCGTCTCTCAGTGGTTTTCACTCTCCTTCCACTCCCACCCCCCAATCCACTGCTCAACTCTTGCCCCCTCCCTACCCCCCGTGTTTTTACAAACTTTTTATGAGGCTTGGCAGCTGCAATATGCAGGAGGAGAAGCCAGAGGGATTCCCTTGAAATGGTGTGATGGAACTAGTCATCATTTGAGATCCTGATAGATCTGGGGGTAATCCAGATCTTCAGCTCGTATTTCTCTGATCTGAGGTCCCAATAAACCAAATGGTGATTCACTAATTAGTGGAGATGCAGAACACCACAGGAATGCAAGAGTAAGGAATCCACCAGGTTCCCCTGAACTCGCAGCCAATCTAAAGCTGAAGCATTACTTCTGAACAGTTGACAGATGGTTCATTAACTTGATCTGCCATAGATGAGAAATTAGGAGGATTCCCAAGTTCGTTGTGAAGACTGCCCCAATGTACTGCAGGTTCTGTACGCTAGTCACATTTGGATTTAGTCTGGTTTACGAGGACTCTTGTGACGTAGATTTCGCACTTGCACAGCTTCCACACCCTTCAAAAAAGAAGGTGCACAAAGTATCCAAATATGGGGAAACTAATAATCCTTTAGCATGAGGAATACCTACCAGAGGTGCCAACATTTTGAAGAGCACTTCTGGGGTAGAAGCTGGTCCAAATAGAAACAATTAAAATTGGAAGTGTGCTTGCCTTTCACAGAATCAAACATACTTGTGTAAGTCTGAATGGATGTGGGCTATGCAGATAAGCATCAAGTAGATAAAAAGAGGCGAGGACATCTCCTGGAGCAGTGCATGGCAAGCTTGATTTAAGTGCTACTGTTTTGATAGGCTGTCATTGTAAGAATCATTTGACTTTCTTTCAATCTGAAATTTGCTGAAAATCTTCTGAAGACCTTCGGACAAGGACTATTAATTAGTAGCAACCGCTTCCCTGTTCTTTCTTAGGCACTGGAATAACTGTGCCCTTGTGGATGAGATCCTGAATTTGCTGCACAAGACCCTGGAGATGCGCATGACAACAATGAGGTAGGGGTTGGCTGAAAGAAATCCTCTGGAGTATTCTAGAAAGACATCTTATATCCAGACCTGTTAATATCAAAAACAAACACAGAGATCTGATCTCGAGGCATGCCAGGTATTGTAAAGTCCTAACACCTCCCTCCCAGTCTAGCAATATTGTGATAATTTGGGTGGTGGAGGATCTGAAGGTGAGCTGACAAGCTGGAGACAGAACTCATCGCCACAGGGGACACAACTCATTACCTATGCCTTGGAAGGGCTGAGCAGAACTCTTGGAAGGAGGAAAACTGAATGATCTGCCAAAATCCAAAACTTATACTTTTAGCAAGAGGACAGACAGGGGCCTGCCCTTGCAATTGTTTGCATACTGTTTTCCCAATTCTTCTATACATGATAAAACTAATCTGGAGCCATTAAAGGGTAGATGCCTTAAAAAGGCATTTTGAGAATTATCCATCTTCCAGGCCCTTAACCATATATATGTCCTTGCTGCGATTGCTGATCCTAAAGCTGCCGCAAAGGTGCACAGTCCATCAAAGGAAATATCAGATAAAATCTGACGTGTTTCTCCAAAATTGAGTACAGTTTGTACCCTGATGCATAAAGTCAGTCAAAGATTTGAAATCCTAAAGCAATGGAAGCATTCAGTGGTCAAACCACTTTAAAAAAAGCCTAGTTTTGATCCCCTTTGTCTGAGTAACTACGGGCCGATCTCCCCATTACTAAGAGCATGTAAGCTTTTGGAAAACCATGTAAATACACATAACTCGTCCTTCCTTGATCCAATAAAATCCCCCACCCCACTCTAATGGGGTTGAGACCACAGCACAGAAACAGCTTTGCTGGCAGTGGTTGAGGAACTAAGATGACTGTTGGATCAAGGTGGCTCGGCAGCCACTATTCTCTTAGACCTTAGTGGGGCCTTCGATACGGTAGATCATGCCACACTTATACAGAGTATATAAAATGTGGCTATCGATGGCAGAGCACTGAAATGGTTCAGCTCCTTTTTGAAGAACAGAACTTTCCAGGTTTCAGATCAATCCTGCTATTCTGACAGTCTTCCTCTGAGTTGTGGAGTGCCCCAGGGGTCCTCCGTGAGCCCCACTCTTTTTAACCTTTATATGCACCCCGGCTGAAATTGTGCGCTCCAATGCGTTGTCATTAGTTTCTTATGCTGATGACACTCCGGTGTTGATAGCAGTCTTCCTTGATTCCAGCTCATGTCTCCTCAGTCTGGTCCCAAATCTTTAGGAAGTAGCCAGATGAATGGTTAACTGTAGATTAAAACCTAATGAAGACAAGATGGCAGTCATGCTGCTGGGTAATAATTTTAAGAATAAGGTCCTGACACCCATGCCGGTCTGTCTGGATAGGCTTCCTGGCTCAAAAAGCGCAATAGAGTCTTTGGGTGTGGCTGGATTCGACCCTCACAATGAATCTCTTGCTGCCAAATGCTTTGGTATTCTGAGACTGCTGAGAAGGGTTCTCAGTCTTCTAACCTTTTTAGCTAGAAGACTGATCGTCCAAGCTCCGATAATTTCACCCCTGGATTATGGTAATACTTTATACCTTGGCTCCCCTCAATATGTGATCAAAAGGCTGCAGGTTGTCCAGAACACCGTTGCTCAGCTTTGTATGAAAATCCCAAGACACCAGTCTGCCAAAAAGGCTCTGATAGATTTATGCTGGCTCCCGGTGGAGCAGCAGGTGCAATTTAAGACTTTATGCATTTTGCACAGGTCACTTTATAACAGAGGCCCTCTATTGCTAAAATCGCTAGCATTCCCATATATTCATGGAAGGTTCCTTAAATCGTCCTCTGCACATCTGCAAAAGGTTCCTAAGATTCGTTGATGTTGATGGGGGGCCAATCAATGGCTTCCCTGGCGCCTAAACTCTGGAACACCCTTCCATTAGAATTACGTCAATTGGACCACAAACTCTACTTTCGTAAGGCCTTGAAAACCTGGCTGTTTAGTAACTAACATTCTCTTCTGTGATGATCTGGTAATCTGTGATGTCTGTTCTAGCGCTGGGAGGCCTTCGGGTAGCCTCACACTTTACAAGAACCTTAGATTAGAATAGAAAGACTGAACTGTGTAGATGACGTAAAACAGATCCTGACCACCGAATTAGCCACTAAATAGGTTCAAATTAATGGCACCTTTGACCTTTTAATCCACAGTATCAGAAGGGGCAGTGTCCTAAGAAATGACGACTCCCTGTGTATCCAGTCACATCAATAACGAATCAACTTTCACCTGTGCCGGAATATAATGATGGAAATTTGTCACAGGGTATCTAGGGCTGGCAAATTTGGAAAGTTCAGCTTTTCCACATCTTTCCACTCTATGCCCAAAATGTTTCGCACAAAAACATGAATGAGAAGAGAGTATGGTTCATTCCTCTGATACTGACGGGAAAAAATAATCTTTATCCTCTTGAGAAGAGGTCACAGGAAAAGTCAAGTTATTATGCAGGTGTTGTACCATCTCTGACAGGTATGAACCATGTACAAATCTCCCTTCCTCCCTCTCCACTTTATCCACCGAAACGACAGCATCATGACCACGGGAATCATCAGGTCTTTTCTTTTCAAAGAGGGAGTGCCCACTCTGCACTGAAAAGCATCTTCACCAGCCTGATTTATCAACTCTGCAAACACCTATCTAGGGTAAAGCGCTCCAATAATGTGGCGCCTCTTCTGCTGGGGATGCAGACCCTGCATGCTTATCCTTCCTGGATTGCTTGAAGGGCACAGTTACGCTGCCTAGCTAAGTCAGCGTTCTTGCTAGGAATAGGAAACCACTTTCTGCGTCTCCTGTTACTTAGTAAAAATAATACACACCAATCAGAAACTCTTGTGGGAGCACGGGCATGCTGGAAGCAGGTGGAAGGAGTCCTGCGTCAGACACAGCTTCACCACTTCTCATAATCTCTTAATGGTCAAGTGTAGGACATCAAAAACTGTTGAACGTGGCAAATAAATAAATCACCCGATCCACGCACGTGGCTGTGAGCCACTTGGATAGCGCATCATTAGTAAACACTGCCCGAGATAACAAACACACCTACGGCATCATTCAGAACAAGAGAGGTGACTAGCAGAGACCCACCTGAGCCTATCTGAATACATCATGCTAAATAAAACAATAAAAACACTCACTGAAAGACAGGCAAGAAACCTCTGGTTCATGTCACAGATTGAAAATAAATGTGTATAACTCTCCTTTAAGTCTAGCGGCAGGAGAGGCATTATCAAGGGAACTTTGACTATCCACTAGTACAGAGAGATTCTTTTTTTTAATTGTAGATACTTGGGAAATATGATAGGGGAGAAATCCTGTCCACGTAGGAGACAAGACTCGTGATTGTAAGGAATGGGATGAGGTGGTAAGGTCTCGCTCGACTCTACTTGTAAAATATGAGGGGTCGAGTGAGATCAATAAAAGGCTTCCCCTTTCTCACTGCTATAATTAACCACATACACAAGTATGAGAGGAGAAAATAGGATGCAGATTTAAAAACGCAACGGTGGCACATTGGTAGAGGGACTGAATTGCCCAGAAACTATTTGCCTTTTGGCAATTTGCTTAAGACTGGATGCAAACCACTCAGGACCACTCAGGCGCCTTAATACAATGAAAATGCATGCCACGCTCTAGGGGTATCATGGACCCATTGTACCCCAACAGCGGCAGTCTTTTGCTACCCACCCTGGGGCAGAAGAAACATTTTCATTACTTGCATTAGAGCTGGGTACTCTCTCTCTCTATCGGTACTCACTCTGAAGGCTGCTTAAGGATAATATAGTGGCCTTGGTGGCACATTTGTTACAACTGCACATTGCATTTGGCTGCTAAAAGAAAGAAAGGAGGCTAAAGACACTGCCACCTTTGAGCCCTGCCAGTACTTTTAAAAGAGACCCACACATGGCTTATATTCGATGCCTAAGCTGAAGAGAGCGGGTGGGAGGTGATGATGTACTTTGCGGTCAATTCAGTCACTACACAGCAAAACGGCTATCAAGACACTGGAAGCTAACCGGGAGGCACTCTCTGGGTAAATGCAACTAACAGAACAAAGCCTACACAAATCAGACCGATGTACTGGCTTTCTTGAACGAAACACACGTCACTTACCTTTGGTAATGCGCTTTCCCACTCACGATCTAGCTACACATAGATTCCTCACCTTGTGAATATCCCCAGGCACCAAACTTGGTCCAGAAACTCAAAGGCGTCAACATTGTTGCATTCTAAAAGTTGCAAACAGAGCTGCAAATAAGTACCAACCATGCGCTCAACAGCAGATTGGAATAACCAGTGAGCACACTCTTAAAATGGGACCTTTTTAGATAGAAAAGAAAACCACAGAACGGGGAGGTGGGAGGGCAGTGAGAAAGAGCATACCGAAGGTGAGAAGCTTGTTCTTCTGATGGATACTTCTAACTGCAGGTTCCTCAGCTTGGTCCCAAGATGGTGAGTCTGTGGAATGGCTCGGATCAAAAAATCCTGCAAGACAGAACAGGCGAAATGCAATTCCTACCGGACCTGGCTGTTAGGTAGTGGTGTTTTGTGAACGTGTGCATTGATGCCCACGTAGCAGCTAGACAGATTTCAAAGACAGGCAATTAGCGTGCCAATGCAATGGTAGTAGACATAGCTCTGGTAGAATGAGCCCTCAGGGTTTCTGGAGGCTGCTTCTTAGCCAATGTATAGCAGACCTTGATTCGGAGAACTATCCATCTGGAGATGGCCTGTTTCTGCACCCCCTAGCCCTTCTTTGCACCAAAGAATCTCACAAAGAGCTGATTGTCCGCCCGATGTTCCTTGGTGCGATCTATATGGAAGCACAGCACTCTCTTGGAGTCCAAGCAATAGAATCTCTTACTCTTTCAAGGGATGAGGCAGCAAAAGAAGGTCGGAAGAGTGATGTCTTGTCCAACATGAAAAGGGGTCGCTACCTTCAGTAGGTACGCTGCTCGAGTCAGTAGCAGCAGTTTGTCTGGAAAAAAAGGTGGTTTAAAGAGACGGGATTGAGAGTGCTTGAAGCTTACTCACAGAGAGTACAGATGTTATCAAAACCAGAAAAAACTTTTAAAGGTGAGGAGGTGCAATGGACAACTGTGCATTGGATCAAAGGGGGTACACATGAGGAAAGTGAGGACCATAAAGGGGTTTGGCATCGACATATGTTACAAACCTTTTATTAAACACATCAAACAAGGGTGATTAGAACAAAGACTGCAGGTCTAGCAAACTTAAAAAGGCCAAAAGGGCCAACATAACTGCCCACACAACAGCAAGTCCTTGATGTGCCAAAGACAAAACATAGAGCAATATATTGGACAGTTTGACCTGCAATGAGTTTGTTTGGCGGACATCCCAACAAGCCAAAAACGTATCTCAGCACCCAGCATAAACTGATTTTTTGGACAAACGCTTGGATGTCAAGATCACATCAATGACTTCAGGAGGAAGGTCGAAGGAGATCAACTGCCACTGCTAAATCTCCACACATGGAGGTGCACATTACTCAGGCCTGGGAACAAGATCCTTCCCTGCTGCTGCGACAAAAGATCAGCAGTATGATCGGAGGGCAGATGTTCAGGGCCAGAAGTTCCAGGTTCCACACTTTCCTGGCTCATTCTGGAGCCGCTAGGATGACTTGGGCACGGTCGTTCCTGATCTTCTTCAAAACTTGAGCCTAAGGGGTAGAGACTGGAAGGCATAGGGGGGTCCCAAGCTCCACTGTAGGCTGAATGCGTCTCAGAAATAGAGCATTCTTGAGATCTATAAAATGCTAACATAGCATGTCTCTGCCAAAGAGATCAAGCCAGAGTTCTCCCCATGGCTGGAAGATGTCCTTTGCCAGCTCTGGGTGTAACCGCCATTCGCGATGCCTATGGCTCAGCTCACCCGCCCTGGTGTATAAGATCTTGCCAGTTGTTGTACCTCCAAGGAAATGCCCCGATGGCTCAGCCAGTTCCAGAGACGCAGAGACCTTCGGTACAGGACCAAAGTCTCAATCCTGCCCAGCTTGTTATTGTATCACATGGCACGGTGTTGTCCCTGTGAAGGTGAACTAGCATGTCCTTGATGGTCCGCGGGAAGGCCTTCAGCACCAAGCAAATAGATGTAACGAGCCCGAAAGCGCACTGTGTCCAGGATGGCTTTGATGAAGGGGAACCTCTGACAAGGAGTCAGGTGTGACTTTGGCAAGTCGATTGAGAACTTCAACGATGTCAAGAGGCTCGCAGTCATCTAGAAGTGGGCAGGGACAGTCTGTAGTGAACCTACCTTTATCGGCCAGTTGTGGAGGCAAGAGCGGACTGATACTCATTACTATCACAGATGGGCAGACACCAGTGTCATCACTTTCATGAACACCCAAGTGACACTAGTGAGACCAAAAAAAAGCACGGCAAATTGAAAATACTTTTGGCCCACCTTTAGACACAGGTACGACTGAAGGCCCGCAGAACGGGGATGTGAAAATAGGAGTCCTGCCGATCCAACGCCAATATCCAGTCTTTGTGATCTAGGACAGAGAGACAGGGCCAGCATTAACATCTAGAATTTGTCAGTGCCCAGGAAGGCACTGACCGGACCAAGGCTTACATCCTTCTTTAGAATGAGGAAGTTGCTGGAATAACATCCAGTCCCTACTTCCGAGGCAGTCAACCTCTCTATGGCTCCTTTGGCTAAAGAAGCCTGCAGCTCCTGAAACAAAATAGGTCCTCCAAGAGCTGCTCTGATGTAGGCAGCAGGTGCTGCAGATCCAAAAGGAATGGCAGGGTGTAGCCCTCATCGCCAATTTGGAGGATCCACCTGTCCGATGTAATGCTCTACCACCATGAAATAAAATAGCTACCCTTGCCTCCTACTGGATAGTAGTGTTCCACTAAGGGTGCACTAAAGACGTGTGTGGAGGTTGTTGCCAGAGGGTCAGGGGTTTGGGATGTACATTGTCCCTGATGACCTGGTCATTGTCTGTTGGGCCGACCCCAAACACAAAAGGGCTGGAAGGACCATAGCAAAACGGCTATCAAGACACTGGAAGCTAACCGGGAGGCACTCTCTGGGTAAATGCAACTAACAGAACAAAGCCTACACAAATCAGACCGATGTACTGGCTTTCTTGAACGAAACACACGTCACTTACCTTTGGTAATGCGCTTTCTCACTCACGATCTAGCTACACATAGATTCCTCACCTTGTGAATATCCCCAGGCACCAAACTTGGTCCAGAAACTCAAAGGCGTCAACATTGTTGCATTCTAAAAGTTGCAAACAGAGCTGCAAATAAGTACCAACCATGCGCTCAACAGCAGATTGGAATAACCAGTGAGCACACTCTTAAAATGGGACCTTTTTAGATAGAAAAGAAAACCACAGAACGGGGAGGTGGGAGGGCAGTGAGAAAGAGCATACCGAAGGTGAGAAGCTTGTTCTTCTGATGGATACTTCTAACTGCAGGTTCCTCAGCTTGGTCCCAAGATGGTGAGTCTGTGGAATGGCTCGGATCAAAAAATCCTGCAAGACAGAACAGGCGAAATGCAATTCCTACCGGACCTGGCTGTTAGGTAGTGGTGTTTTGTGAACGTGTGCATTGATGCCCACGTAGCAGCTAGACAGATTTCAAAGACAGGCAATTAGCGTGCCAATGCAATGGTAGTAGACATAGCTCTGGTAGAATGAGCCCTCAGGGTTTCTGGAGGCTGCTTCTTAGCCAATGTATAGCAGACCTTGATTCGGAGAACTATCCATCTGGAGATGGCCTGTTTCTGCACCCCCTAGCCCTTCTTTGCACCAAAGAATCTCACAAAGAGCTGATTGTCCGCCCGATGTTCCTTGGTGCGATCTATATGGAAGCACAGCACTCTCTTGGAGTCCAAGCAATAGAATCTCTTACTCTTTCAAGGGATGAGGCAGCAAAAGAAGGTCGGAAGAGTGATGTCTTGTCCAACATGAAAAGGGGTCGCTACCTTCAGTAGGTACGCTGCTCGAGTCAGTAGCAGCAGTTTGTCTGGAAAAAAAGGTGGTTTAAAGAGACGGGATTGAGAGTGCTTGAAGCTTACTCACAGAGAGTACAGATGTTATCAAAACCAGAAAAAACTTTTAAAGGTGAGGAGGTGCAATGGACAACTGTGAATTGGATCAAAGGGGGTACACATGAGGAAAGTGAGGACCACAAAGGGGTTTGGCATTGACATATATTACAAACCTTTTATTAAACGCATCAAACAAGGGTGATTAGAACAAAGACTGCAGGTCTAGCAAACTTAAAAAGGCCAAAAGGGCCAACATAACTGCCCACACAACAGCAAGTCCTTGATGTGCCAAAGACAAAACATAGAGCAATATATTTGACAGTTTGACCTGCAATGAGTTTGTTTGGCGGACATCCCAACAAGCCAAAAACGTATCTCAGCACCCAGCATAAACTGATTTTTTGGACAAACGCTTGGATGTCAAAATCACATCAATGACTTCAGGAGGAAGGTCGAAGGAGATCAACTGCCACTGCTAAATCTCCACACATGGAGGTGCATATTACGCAGGCCTGGGAACAAGATCCTTCCCTGCTGCTGCGACAAAAGATCAGCAGTATGATCGGAGGGCAGATGTTCAGGGCCAGAAGTTCCAGGTTCCACACTTTCCTGGCTCATTCTGGAGCCACTAGGATGACTTGGGCACGGTCGTTCCTGATCTTCTTCAAAACTTGAGCCTAAGGGGTAGAGACTGGAAGGCATAGGGGGGTCCCAAGCTCCACTGTAGGCTGAATGCGTCTCAGAAACAGAGCATTCTTGAGATCTATAAAATGCTAACATAGCATGTCTCTGCCAAAGAGATCAAGCCAGAGTTCTCCCCATGGCTGGAAGATGCCCTTTGCCAGCTCTGGGTGTAACCGCCATTCGCGATGCCTATGGCTCAGCTCACCCGCCCTGGTGTATAAGATCTTGCCAGTTGTTGTACCTCCAAGGAAATGCCCCGATGGCTCAGCCAGTTCCAGAGACGCAGAGACCTTCGGTACAGGATCAAAGTCTCAATCCTGCCCAGCTTGTTATTGTATCACATGGCACGGTGTTGTCCCTGTGAAGGTGAACTAGCATGTCCTTGAGGGTCCGCAGGAAGGCCTTCAGCACCAAGCAAATAGATGTAACGAGCCCGAAAGCGCACTGTGTCCAGGATGGCTTTGATGAAGGGGACCCTCTGACAAGGAGTCAGGTGTGACTTTGGCAAGTCGATTGAGAACTTCAACGATTTCAAGAGGCTCGCAGTCATCTAGAAGTGGGCAGGGACAGTTTGTAGTGAACCTACCTTTATCGGCCAGTTGTGGAGGCAAGAGCGGACTGATACTCATTACTATCACAGATGGGCAGACACCAGTGTCATCACTTTCATGAACACCCAAGTGACACTAGTGAGACCAAAAAAAAGCACAGCAAATTGAAAATACTTTTGGCCCACCTTTAGACACAGGTACGACTGAAGGCCCGCAGAACGGGGATGTGAAAATAGGAGTCCTGCCGATCCAACGCCAATATCCAGTCTTTGTGATCTAGGACAGAGAGACAGGGCCAGCATGAACATCTAGAATTTGTCAGTGCCCAGGAAGGCACTGACCGGAGCAAGGCTTACATCCTTCTTTAGAATGAGGAAGTTGCTGGAATAACATCCAGTCCCTACTTCCGAGGCAGTCAACCTCTCTATGGCTCCTTTGGCTAAAGAAGCCTGCAGCTCCTGAAACAAAATAGGTCCTCCAAGAGCAGCACTGATGTAGGCAGCAGGTGCTGCAGATCCAAAAGGAATGGCAGGGTGTAGCCCTCATCGCCAATTTGGAGGATCCACCTGTCCGATGTAATGCTCTACCACCATGAAATAAAATAGCTACCCTTGCCTCCTACTGGATAGTAGTGTTCCACTAAGGGTGCACTAAAGACGTGTGTGGAGGTTGTTGCCAGAGGGTCAGGGGTTTGGGATGTACATTGTCCCTGATGACCTGGTCATTGTCTGTTGGACCGACCCCAAACACAAAAGGGCTGGAAGGACCATTGTGTGGGCAGCTGGACAGGACACTGTTGATACACCAAGCCCTGGTATATCCCCAAAAAGGGCGAAACATTTGGGAAGATTGCCAGGCTATTGCCAAAAGGCCCAAGGGGTTGCTTTCCCATAACATGTCCAGGGCTGAGTCCCCCATTTTGACAACCAGCAAAAGGCATGTCCATTAAGGACGCTTGCACATGCCCTTGGAAACCTGTGGATCTCATACGTGCACGACACAGGATCCTTTTCGGAATTGAAAAGCTGGGCCTCTCTATAGCAAGAATTATTGCCTTTGCACACAATATAAGCAACACTTACTACATATTGATCTCAAAGTACAGCCATGATGATGTATGTACTCACTAAGTGTGTCTGCCTTTCTTATTTTTATTTCCATTCATGTTTGCACTTTACTTTTTTTGTCAATTTACTCAGTAAGAACTAAGCCCCACAATGAATCTTGTCCTGATGATGGTCCAATATTTTTAGGGGATCGAAATGCTGTCAACAAACATTACAGACACAGTCACAAGATTACTTTGTAATAGACGGGCTGGATCTATACCCTGTATATTGTGATACAAACATCGGCTAATTTACACAGATGCATCGCTCCTTCCTGCACACCGAGAATAATTTTCTTCACTTCACGTTTGCAACACCGTTCTGTCATATTTGTAAATATTGTGTGATTTGCATTACTAAAACATTGTTTCTGAGTTCATCCTTTTTATAAATTAAGCTAGTATTCAAATTTCAAAAGAAACAACTGGTCTTTGAAAAATACTTATTAACCTAGGTCCCTATGGAATCCAGAGTATAAAATATAGTATGCAAAACTGACTGAATTGCAAGGGTCTCTTTGAATTACCAACTAAAACAGTTGGTTGCATAGTGTGTTCTGTTTTTCCACCATTACCTCCTAATGGTTCTTAAGTACATCTTACTGACACACTGAGCATGTTGGATTTCACTCAGGCCTTCTCAAAGGAATATACTGAACATTTTTGAAGATCCATCCCTATAGTCTCTGTGAATTCTGAAACTTCTGCTACTTCCACAACCATTTGAAAAATGAGTCTTGTCCTGATGATGATCCAACATTTTTGGGGGTTAAGTCTGGACAGTAATGGTTTGTAATTGTGAGCATAAATGTCCATATTACAGAATGACATAGCCACCAATACCCCTCTAAATAACAGCAAAGAAGCTGCTTTTGCCGCAGAAGAATCCCTCATAAAAAATGTTGATACAAAAAACCACCGCCCTAGAAATTGTAGGTTTGTCGATAGCTGTACCTTTCTTCAGAACTGCATCCATGTGCATTTCCTTCCATGAACTAGTCCTAGCCACAGAAAATCTAAGTGCCTACTTTGGAATCATGCACACAATGGAAGGCTGCAAGGGGTCAGGTGAAAAACAAGAGCCTCTTCCTGGAAGTTCAGATCCTCCCTGAGTGGCAACAACATTGAAGGCAAACACAGAGTGCCAGCAGTTCTAAGAAACAGACCCTCATTGCTCAATTCGGACGAGTGAGGACCAGCTGAGCCCTGCCCAGCTTCTCTTTTTGAAGTGCTCTTTAAATCACCAGAACTGGTGGAAATAAATAGGAGGAGAGGTCTTGCCCGATTTAAAATGCATCTCCCAGGGACTCTCTGATGGAAGACTCAAGGGTGCAATAAAAAGGACACTTTGTATGCACTTAAGAGGAATATGAGTCAACACATGGAAAACTCCACAGAGCAAGGATAGCCTGCAGTACCTCAGTGTGGCAACACTCAGGAGTTGTTTATCCAGCACCCCCACTCGGAAAAATTGTTTAAGCGCAACTGCTTCCTGGATATGCGGAATGCACTATACCTCAGGTTCCCTAAGAGAGAGGTAATAGAGATTCTATGTCAAAAGTGGTAGGCAGAGCAACGTTGGAGGGTTGCCTAAGTGAATTGGGATTTCGGAGTGGGTGGGAGGTGTTCAGGGCCGGGATTGTGGTTGGAAGCAGAATAAAGTAAAAGAATAGTTTCCTTCATTATGTATTTTAGATGTAGCACTGCCTAAAGTTCAACCTAAACGATCTGAAAACTCAAAACAATTACACCCCAAAAATGCTCACAAAAAATTCAATGACTTCCAATTAAACAAGGCATCCATCCATAAACTATACACCAAGCATCCAGTGAAGAAATCCTACAAGACAAAATGTGACAACCTTTTTGCTGTTACATATGTCAAGTAAAATGTATTTGTGATATGCAAAATAAACAAAAGAAAATATAATTCTTTGGCAAGGCATGAACCATGAACTTTCTCTATTGAAGGCAAGTGTTAAGTAGTAACTGAGGACATCTTGTACTGGAATTTCAATTTATTTGAGTTTATATATTTGGGCAGAAAATGGCGGGACGTGCACCTACCGTGTGAATATGTGTCGCACAAGGGGAGACGCGACAAACATAACCTGAGTTTTTGCTTAGCAGTTCAAGATTTTGAAGAAAATACACTGTAAAGAACCTCCAGCAAGCATGGGTAGAATCCATGCTAACCTGCTAATCCTTATAATAATAATAAAAGTGAAACAGAGAAGAGGGTGGGGGAGGGGCTTTTAGTTTATATCCTCGCGATCCAGCTTTGATGGGAAGTAGGATACAGACTTGTGGCTGCTATGGCAGCTTTCACTGTTATGAGTAGGGAATGTAAAATGTAATAGCTGCATTCACACTAGTCTAAAGAGTTGACAATTTTCAGGCAGGCACTGGTTTCTGAGAGGACCATGCTTTAATGCACATGCCAAACAGATGAAATGGGGAGATGCCTATACTAATAGCACACTAACTTATGCTCTGTGGAGATATGGAAAATCTTGCATGACCTATTTATTTTAATCAGCTCTTACAAACTGCATTCCGCAGACTATCAACCATGTGCTTATTTTCATGAACGCAATTAAATCAAGCCACACACTAAGCATTGGGACCAATGGAACCTACATGCTCTGCCAATGCTTTTTCCCAATGCCGTACAGCATAAAAAAAGCAAAATGCTTTTTTGCTGATGCAGCAAAAAACCACAACACAACTGGTGCCTGAATGCTTATTGATGTATGCCGATATGCGTCACCACCAGTGCTTGATTTGTAAAAAAAAAAAAAACAGTGCCAGGGCTCTCTTCAGGAGGCCACTGAAGCTTGCACCACACATTGCTCCCATCATGCTGCAGATGATAGTAACAACCCATCTTCTAGCCATCACATGCCTACAACAAGTGTGACAATTCGGACTATTTCAGGCCCCAAAAATATAAGAATGGCTTGGGCGGCGGGTAAAAGTTTTAATGCATATGGAATTAATAATTAACTGTTGTGGTGGTCCTCTCTAAATTAGCCAGACAGCGTCACCTTGTGGCAGACTGTAACAGACCCTGGTGTTGACAATTAAGTGCCAGTGCCGAGCAATGGAAACCACCGGCTCAAATTAAGCACTGGTCACCATTCATGATACAGTTACTAAATGTTGCAGCACCATTTTATTTATTTATGATCTAGGATGGTAGTTGCCACTTGACAAGGTAAATAAAAAAAGTACAATTGCGTGAAGCTCATTTAAGCAGGTGGAGTGGCCTGGCAGCCTATGGGAGCTGCTATGTCCCCCAGGAACTTTAAAACTGAAAATAAAAAATATTCAAATAGGCCACAAGGGTTCTGATAACAACAGAGGAGCAGGTGATGTGAGGAAGTAATGGGGAGAGATATGAATTAAAAATAAAACTGGTGGGGGGAAAGGAAAAAAGCAGCACCCGCGGGAGAAAGCAACATGGAAAGAGTGAAAAAGAAACTCGGCGGGGAGGAAGTACACAAGAGAGCAAGCCCCCAGCACATGCACAGGGAGTTTCCCTTGTTTTTGGAAAAAGGCTTGTATCAGGCTGATTTTGAAAAAGCCCGCCCTGGGCCCGACTGAGTTCAAAAATTATCGACCGATATCGTGCTTGCCAATAGCAGCTAAAATTCTTGAAAAATCATTGAACAGTGAGTTAATTTTTCTTGACTCCAACAATCTTTTAGATCCCAGCCAGCATGGCTTCCGACCACGCCATTCTATGGAGTTGGCCCTGATAATGGCCACAGAGGAGATTTGCAGACAGGTGGATGGGAGGGGGGGAGGACGGGGGGGGGGGGTGCAGAGCCATCATTATCCTACTAGACCCATCAGCAGCATTTGACTCCGTGAATCATGCGGTGTTGGTGCGGCAGCTGGAGGCCATGGGGATTAGGGAGGCGGCTCTGGCCCTCCTCTCCTCCTTTCTAGCTCTTAGAGAGCAGAGGATACACTGATTTTTTCCATCTTCCATGCGGTGTACCGCAGGGATCGGCCTGATCACCAACCCTATTTAACATCTATGTTACCCCGTTGGGCAGACTCATCAGAGAGCATAGACCATAATTGTCTGACTGAAATCATTAGATGGATGAATCAAAACTTTCTTAAAATGAACACCGATAAAACGGAGGTCATTGGGTTTGGTAGGGGCCTAACCCTGTGGAATCAAACATGGTGGCCAACAGAGGCTGATGAGTGTTCCTGCCCGACAACGAAGGCTAGGAACCTAGGAGTGATCCTCGATAATCAGCTAAACTTTGCAGGCCAGATCAATGGCCTAACGTCCTATTGTTTCTTTCTACTGAAGATCCTACGCAAGATCCTACCTTTCATCCCACAGGAACTCAGGAAAACTGTGATAGTAACTCTAATCCTTTCCAAAATAGACTATTGCAATGCACTCTTCCTCGGCATTGACAAGGCGCAGATGACTAAACTACAATCTTTACAAAACGTCGCTGAACGACTACTATTAAACATTCCTTAAGGTCATTCCACCTCCGCTAGCATTCGCTTATTACACTGGCTCCCAACCCAACAACAAGTGTAATTCAAGTCCCTCTGTCTGGTTCACAAGGCACTGTACGGAGGAGGTGCCGGGGATATGCAGAAACTGTTTTTACTGTATTCACCCACGAGAAATCCAAGATTCACCAACGCGGGTCTCGTACAAATTCCTAAAATTCGCAGAGCAAGATGGGGAGGCAGGAGTCTATCCCACTGTGCAGCTAAACTGTGGAACAAGATGTCGGCCGCTATGAGGCTGCAACCAAACAGGCAGCATTTCAGGAAATTGCTCAAAATCTGGTTATTTCCTTCTAACTAAGTTCTGGTTCGAACTGAGACGCTCCCCCCACACCTCCTAAGCACCAAGACGCTGTGGCAATCGTGCGCTTTATAAATCTACTTTACTTACTTACATGAGGTAGAGAGCAACACTGAGCATGGGGCTGGTATTTGAAAGGGGAGAGAACCACACGATGGAGAGAGCTGAAAAACAGGAACTCTCATGGAGTACTTAATAAAAAAAAAAAGAAAACAAGTAGTTCCCTAAAAGTAAGCAATGGAAGGATACAAGTCATTCAATCAAAAGGTTTGCAAATGGCCAAGCAGTATATGTAAAAAGTAAAGTTCGGACTGTAACATCTCCGATCAGCATTTCCATTCGAGATACAAATACATAAAAACATGAGGACACCTCTTCGCTCTTTTCCTGCTGTGCAATATTTTTTTAAACAACTTAAAACTGGAGCATTCTCTTGCATGGAAGCCTGTCTGTGCCAGTAGAATAAAGCATTTTCATGGCTCGTGCCGGGACCCAGACCTGGGTGAGCGAAGGGTCATTGGGGATGTGCTAGATTCTTCAAGATTTCAGTGTCTATCAGATCAGAAATTACTGATCAATATTAGGGAACATTAAAAAACTGAGGCCAAGGAATGCAATGAAGATGCTTGTTTAGAGGTAAGGTTTCAGCAAAAAACCATATATTAAAGGGGTGAGGGGAAAAGAGCTTCCAAGTTTCCCAGGCCCATGCGTGAGTAGCATGGCCAGTTCTGGCTTTATCTGTGCATTCTGGGACTTTTTAGTCCTAGTTATCCCATTATAAAATCAGATCAAAAATATCAATGCCAGAGTGCAATGTAAAAACCGGACTGGCTCATATACCCGCACACAGAAACAGGAGACTTGTGAGCTCTGGGGGAGGGAATTGACTGCATGCATTTGCCAAACCCTCCCAAACAATGGATACAAATCAGCGATCAAGTATTTTAAAAAAGTTGGGGGGCGTGGCTTGGCGCCCGCTGCGGATGGCGGCGTTCAAGTAACGCTCCACGAAACGGGCTGGGATTTCCGCATAATGCGGCTCGCTTTTTCCTTGTGGTGAGTTGTTTATAACGTCGGAAGATGCCCTGACCTGCACCGCCTCTATTTTGTAAGCTTTGACAGCCTGCTTACTTAAATATTCGAGGCATGCGCTTGTGAGTTTGGCACCCCTCTCTTCTTCTCACATATTGGGCACTTGGGAATACCTACGTTGCCCTTTGTGAACCACCATTTGCCTTTGGAGGTTTGCTAATGGCTAATTACTGTTCTTTCTGGCTTTACTCCTGACCAAAGACATTTTGACTGTTAATTTATGATGCAGCTCCAACAATTTAATTCCTCTGGATCTAGACAGGATATTCTTTGTGATGCATTTTTGTTGGTCATGTTTCTTTTTACTCTGCCTTTGTTGCTGCACCTAAAAGAAAGATGCTTCGGCTCTGGTGATTGCCTGCTGTGAATATATTCAGCTGCTGTGTTTTTAGACCTCACACAGGTCGTTTTGTATCTTGCGAGAGCAAATGTTATACTTGCCAAAGCTTTCACGGAAGGCAAATCGTGTCGGTGATTCTACATCGATAAAGAAAAGACTACCTGTGCTGAATTTTGTCGCGATTTACTCATTCATATCTTTTCACAGGATGTAGTTTTGTTTTTCATCAGATTACAATATCCTTGAGTCTCAACGTATCATGTATGTGTCTTTTGTATGGGAATATTGAAGAAGCTGCGATCCTCTGCGTCACGTATCACGCATACATTTATTACAAATTCTAGAATTTTCTCTGAATTTTCTAAGATGGAAAACTCGCTTACTTCCGCTTCTAAAACTTTCCCTTCTTTGAACGCAACTGCTTCCACAACTGGTAAAGTCACCACCAAAAGATTCAACAAAGATCCACCTTCTCCATCGAATGCTTCTTCGCCTGTCTCCCTGGATGTGCTGCTGGAAGAGATAAAAGCGCTTTGCCCCTTCATGGAGGATACTTCCACCAAGCTGCAGTTCTTAACGGTGAATTGGTCTCAGATGAATGAGCACCTTACTACAGTGGAGCAGAGTATCTCCTCCTTCTCTCACACACGAGAAAGTTAATACTCTTCAGTCTCAGGTTGCATTGTTGCAGCAACAGGTCGAGGATTTGGAAAACAGAAATAGAAGAATTAACATTTGCATTTACGGTTTACCGAAAGGCTCAGAGGGTCCTGACTCTCTATCTTTCTTCAAGTCTTTTCTTCCTAAATTACTACATTTGCCTGAAGGAACTTCACTCAATATTCAAAGAGCCCACAGACTTGGTCATCAGCCCACAGGCACCACTTCTTCTCAGAGACCGAGAGGGGTCATCATGTACTTTCTCGAGTATACGAATCTACTCAAGGTACTTTCAGCAGCCAAGTCTATCCAACGTATTACTTGGTCCGGATCTATACTATTTTTTGCCCAAGATTCTGCTAGGTCTACAGCTAACAGGTGCAAAGATTTTTGGAATATGAGACCTGCTCTACGTGGTATGGGTGCTAAATATGGCCTCTTCCACCCCTGCCTTTTCAAGGTTACCTATAACAATAAAACGACAACCTATGAAGATCCTGTCAAACTGCAGAGTTTCATCAACTTTAGCAAAACTGACTATGGACGTTTCTGGAGCTTCCTCTTCCCAAGCTATTTAATTGCTTCTCATGTTTAATATATTGACTTCTGTCCTTGGTTTTATTGGTTCTAAATATTAACGTCTAGTACTTCTATTTAGATTGTTTGTCTGTTCTTAGCCGTTTGTTCTGTTGGCTCTTTTATGTATCTATATTATGCTTGTTCTATTTTCCTGTATGATAAATATTGTTGTCCTTTTTTTTCCCCTCTTCTTCCTTATAGGTCCTTGGATATCTCCACTCATTATGTACTCTCACCGTATTTGATTTGCTGTGGTTTGTTCTCGTCCTCATTTTGTTGAGTCTGGACGCACCATTTGTTCCTCGTGGCTCCACCTACCCCCACTCCTATGTAATGTCTTTTGAATTAGGTATGTTGTTTCTATTTCACTGTCATTTTTCCTTTTCCCCTTGTTTTTCTTTTCTTTACATTTTCTATTCTTGTATCACATCTTCCTCTTCTACTTCCTCCTTGCTTCTCCTTCCTTTTCTGTTTCATTGTTCTATCCTTACATGATTATCCACTTTCTTCAGATATCTTTCTCTATTGTCTTTCCTATTTTCATGACCTTCTTTCCTCCTCTTTTTTCTCTTCTTCTCCTTTTTTCTTCTTGTCGTATTTTTCTTTTTCACCTAAGTTTCTCACTTCCTATTTTTCTTGGTTTCTTTTCTCTAGCTCACTTCTCTATCTATGGTTCTTAATTTTTCTTCATTTTTATATTTTATGCTCTTGTAGTTGGAATGTTGCAAATCTTACTTTTTGCTCTTCAAAGGTCTTTATAGGCCTTCCTTTTCTTGACATTTTCTTGTTCTTTTTATGTCCTTGAAAATCATATAATGGAATGTCTGAGGTCTGAATTCTCCCATCAAACGACAAGGTGTATTAATGCATTTATCCAAGTTAGGAGCAGATATTGTTTGTTTGCAGGAATCCCATTTAAATGCTATAGAATCTTTAAAGTTGAAGAAGGGATGGGTTGGGAATGTCTTTTTTTCTCCAGGTGATGGTAAATGAAATGGAGTTATTACTCTTTGTCACAAATCGTTAAATATCAATTTGCTTTCTCAACAGTCTGATGAGGATGGCAGATGGGTATATACTAAACTACAAGTGGGAGGTGTTCCGCTATCATTGTTTAATCTTTATGCACCCACTAATGGAGATCCTTTGTTTTGGTCTTCTTTATCTCAGCAAATTTCCACATGTATTGATGACAATTTTATCGTCGCTGGTGATTGTAATTAAGTGATGGATCCCTTTACAGATCGAAGTTGACTGGTTTCTTTTAAACCTCATAAAGCACATAAACTATTCATTCAAACCATTCATCAATATAAACTCATTGATGCCTGGAGAATTTGTAACCCCACCACTAGAGAATTCACGTTTTTCTCCCCAGCCCACCAAACTCAAGCCAGATTAGATTATTTTTTTTGTTTCACACAATATATCCCAATCTTTAAGAAGCGCTGACACTGGCTCTATTCTGATTTCAGACCATGCCCCTATTTCCATTCAATTGGATATAGTTTTAAAATCTAACTTACCTAGAAGTTGGAGATTTAATACTCCCTTCTTCTTGATCAAAATGTTCACTCCTATTTTGTCTCCTTTTTTAATGAATATTTTTCCTTTAACCAAACGGATAATCTTAATTTTTCTCTTTGGGATGCATTTAAAGCAGCCGCTAGAGACTTCATCATTGGTTTTGTTTCTAGAAAACGTAAAAATGCTCGTAAGGTTACTAGTGACCTTTTGCCTGAGATAAAGAGGTTAAAACACTCTTATTACTCCTCAAAATCCAAGAACTGTCTCTCACAATTTATTAATGCAAACTTTCAATTTAATAAGGAATCAACTGCCAATGCCTTGTTATATTTGTTGAAATCAAGCGCAAAGTTCTATGGTGGTCAGAATAAAGCAGGCAAACTCCTGGCGAATTACTTAAAAAACAAACACAACAAGTTTGATATTTATGCTATTTTTGATGAAAACAACACATTATGAACCAAAGACCCAGAAATATTAAATGAATTTCTTCTTTTCTACAAATCATTATACTCTCCTGAAACTTCACCCTCAGATTCCGAGATTACTCAATTTCTCTCAGATATTCATAAATCCTTTAACACTCAAATAGATTTTACCCTCTTAGAAATTAATTTAACACAACAAGAAATTCTTTGCGCTTTACAATCACTCAAGAAAGACCAAGCCCCGGATAGACCAGATAGATTTACAGTTGAATTTTTTACTCACTTTGCTCCTATTTTTCTTCCCAAATTACTCAATCTCTTAAATCTTTTTACACAGTCCGGGAAATCTTCAGGCTACTTTTTAGAAGCACTAATATGTCTAATACCCAAAGATGGGAAAGATTTGAAATACTGCAAGAACTATAGACCCATTTCTCTTGTAAATATTGATTATAAAAATGTTTCCAAAGCCCTGTCTATTCGTCTTGAATCATTCCTCCCCCAACTATTAGGCGCAGAACAATCTGGATTTGTTAAAGGCCGTCTCCTCTCTGACAATACCCGATTATTCTTCAATATTCTATCAAAAGCCCCACACTTACCCCATTCATTAGCTGCAATAGCATTGGATGCAGAGAAGGCATTTGATCGAGTAAATTGGTCGTACCTCTTTCACACATTGAAATTGTTTGGTTTTGGACCCAAAATTACTTCTTTGATCTCTATCCTATATTCTAGCCCGCAAGCAGCCGTTTTTGTGAATGGTACTTCATCTCCTTATTTTGAGTCAAAAAGAGGGGTACGTCAGGGTTGCCCACTATCACCGTTCCTCTTTAATCTAGCCTTGGAACCTTTTTTATCCCGGATTCGTCAGAATGTTGACATAAAGGGGTTTGAAACTAAAGATGCCCAATTTAAGTTAGCAGCTTATGCTGATGATATCTTATTATTTCTTTCTGAACCTCAATCCTCTGTCCCTGCCTTCTTACAGGAAGTGGAACCTTTTTCTCTATCTCTGGTTATAAGCTTAATCATGATAAATGTGAAATACTGCCTTTAACTAAATATACATTCAAAGATGATTTTAGTTCTTCTATCTTTGCTTGGAGCCCACATCACATTAAATATTTGGGTCTTTACTTTACTCCTTTAATTTCGACAACAATATCTCTCTGTTTAGAGCAATGTTTACAAAAAATTTCCTCTCTAACCACTAAGTGCCATCCGCTATATCTCTCTTGGTGGGGTCGTCTAGATACCATCAAGATGATGCTGGCTCCATTAGTCTTATTTACCACTTCTAATATTCCTGCCCCCATTCCTTTAAAAAAATGTACAAAAATTAACTCTTTATAATCATCCTTTCCGTGGAACATCTTGCATGTCCTTGTTGCGGTTAACAAAAACTAAAATGGAGGGTGGAGTTAACTACCCTGATTTCCCCACTTATCATAGATCTTTCCTACTTCGCCAAGCTTCAAGATGGCTCTCTGATTCCTCACTCGATTGTCCTTTGTGGGTAACACTCGAACATTCCTTTATTTTCCCTTTTGCTTTTAAGGAATTCCTCTCCTTTACCCGTAGACCACCATCTTTATCTACTCCAATTCTCAAATATACTTGCAAACTTCTGGGTTTTTCTCCTTCCCCATCGCCTACTGATAGAAATTCCTTTCTTAACTCCTTGTTAGGGCATGACACGTCTATTTTAATTGGCGGGAAACCTTTTTATTGGAAATCTTGGAGAGACCGAGGTTTAATTTGGACGCATCAACTGTTTTCTCAAAATAGGACCTTGTCTTTTTCTGAAGCTAGTCAACTTTTTCATTTACCCCCTTCCTTTCATTCCAAATATAATCTAATCTCACAGGCCCTTTTAACTGCTTACACTCAAATTCAATTAAACCCGATAACTCCCAATGTTAATAATTTATTGGTCTTTCATCTCCTAAGGCATCTAATATTTATACTCATATACGATCCTCGCAGCTCGTTAGAACAAAGACCAAAGTTGAAATGTCCTGGGAGGAGTTGACTGGCCTTCTTCTCTGTGGAACAAAAAGTAGTCTAAAATTAGGAAAACGTCTAGAGCGGCAAATGTTACGCAAATGTTATTTTTTTTTATCCATAACAGGCTTTTGCTCCACCCGGCCATATTGCACAAGCGGCATGTCACAGTACCAGACACTTGTTGGTCCTGCTCCTCTCCATTAGCTGATTTAAAACACCTGCTTTTTACTTGCCCTCACTTACATAACTTCTGGACAACTGTTTGGGGTCAAATTAACTATCTTCAATTCCAAATTCCCTTTCTCAATCACACATTTATGTTTGGGTAGTTTAAACCATATTTGGGAGGATCATACTTCTAGCACCAAGATTATAGACGTATTGTTAGCAATCGCCTTTCAATAGATCACTAAAAATTGAAAGGACTTCACAAAATTATCTTTCCCAGCGTGGTGGTATGCAGTCTGTTATCACAGACTGGATACAGCATGTGTTCATCCCATTCATCTAGCTATGAAACACTCTATTGTATGGTCACCTGTTACATTGTTCATTGCCCACAGTGCTAAACGCTCTTTATCTTTAACTCCTGCTCAACAAGAGGTTGCTCGGCCTCCATGATATTCCATATCTTAGATATTACTATTTTATAGTATGTTGTTATATTTTGGTTAATGCTACTTTGCTACATGGTTGTTACTTGAAATGCAATGTTGTATTATATTGATATTTTTATTGCCTTTTCATTCTAACTTTGATACGTTTACACAATATTTTTAACTTTTATGTTTCCCTCTTCTGTTCTTTTACCCCCCATATTATACTGCACTGTATCACTTGTTTTCTTAATAAACTTACTTTTGAACTTAAAAAGTGTTTTCAAAAAGTCAATTTGGAATGAGACTTTGAAAAACAGCTACTTTTTCATTGTAAAAACCTTAAACGATTCCTTACGTTTCAGGAAATTATTGAAGACAAGAAAAAAATATATATTTCACTTATGCAATGAATGTGCAATTCTTCGGACATATGCAAATAAAACCAGATTCAACTAATTCCATAGCGTAGTTTGCAGAACACTTCTTAAACGTGTTAATATAAGTCACATAAACAATAAGAACGTTCAATAGAAACAAAACTTAACCTTTATTTATGAAATGACAGTTGCAAAATACAAGCAGAATAATCTGATTTGGCACAGCCTCCAACAGAACAGATTGCTTGTTAAAGTCTTTAACATGCTATGTTTACAGAATGAAAACAAGAGAATAAAGCCCCACACTATTTGAATGAGCATACAGACATGCTCCAAACTGAAACCACCACCCAAGGTGAGCTCAAAAGCGCCCCCACACAAAAGCAAAAACTACATATCATGAGTTACTCGACTATCCGCACATTACCAAAATCCTGTAAACTGTGGTGAACTTTCACTTTACGCTCCTGAAGGCAACAGAACCGCAAAAGTTCTGATTAGCCTGGGTAAAAAAAAAATCTTTTCAAAAATCTACTGGGCACATTGTGTACAAAGAAGCAACAGCTATGGGCATGACCGTATGTGCATTAGCGCCTTCTTTTTGAAGAGACTATTAAGATACAACCAGAACTAGCAACAGATTTAGCCTGGACAAATGGTTGAACAAACCCAGTCAAGCTTAGACTTGCACTTTGTGTCTTGTTTGTTACATTACAAAGATTTGATGCACTTGTCTTAAGCAGTTTCTTCCATTTTAGAAAGCCTGGATGCTGTTAAAGTAAAAACAGTCATTATGGCATATTGGTATAATTAACTAAATGAAAAAAATGGCAGCAAAGTACAAGAGGAAAGGCGCCCCTAGAGACATGTCACATATTTACTTCCTTATCGACTACACACAAAAATGTATTCCACAGCTTTGTTGGAGGGCCCTTAGTCAGGTATCACTTGTACTCATGAAATAAACTGGTTTGTGTTTTTAATTTCTGCAAACTAAAGAACAGTTAAATATGCTACCCAACACAATTCTGTGATTTAGTGTCAAAGAACAAGCCAAACGAAGTGTCATCGGTTGCATACATAAGTTGTGAAGAACTCTAAAAAACACTTTAGAGGATCATGTTTAGCCCTATTATTAGCTTTGTTACAAAAATATAAAAATATCACACTAACCGTCAATTTATGTCTGAACAAGATTAATTAAAAAAAAGAAAAAAAAGTGATGTTTACTTGACACCTTGTAACCAAAAAAAAACCATGTGCTAACATCTATTTTCAAATGTAAAACCCCAGTGATCTGTTTAATGTACAATTCAACATGATTAACCTGATTCAAGCTTGCATTCCATGGTCACCTTTGTAATGCAATGTTTTACTAGCATCTGTTGATCTCATGTTGTCATCACACAATGAACTTCAGTAGAGAGCAAAGAAATAAAATGTTCAGAAAAATAGTACATGCCAACAGTCTTGAATGACCTTGACTTAAATGACCACAATGCACCCAACATGACGGTGTCCCCTGTCCTGGAAAATATTTTTCCACATGGTCAGTTTGTGCACTTCTTTTGCCTCTACGGCGGCGGGTCAAAAAGGAAATCAGATATTCAGCACAGAGCACGTCTTGCTTTATCCAGTGCATTTGATGTTCTTTTTTTGTGTTTTTCAGGTTGTTCCTTCAAGGGCCAGAACTGATCATCAGATGATGGATTAGAAGAGGTACTGGTATCCAGGCGTTTCCAGTGTTATCCGCCAGCCTTCCGCTATTTTCCGGAGAAGCACCACTCACCAAACAAATCAGTCTGGGTGGTAGTGAAGCTACTGTAGAATCATACTTCTCTAATTGTACCTAGGTCTCGAATGCCAGACCAGTACGATGTACCGTCACTGCAGTTACGGCAGACATGATCCAAACTCCTGCGAGAGAGTTCACAACACTGCTCAGAGCCACAAGGTCACCGAAAATGCTCTTAAAACACTAATGTATTTTGATTTAAAAAAGCACCATCTGGACATTAGAACAAAGGAATGGTCAAGACGCAACCAACCTCAGAACATTGAAATCGGACATTATTCCTTTTATTGCCATATTTGGCACAATAGCATTCTATGTTCAAGCGAACGACAGCTTCTGAAATGGCTGTTCTAATACTACTGAAAAGCAAACAAGCAAAATCCAAGTTTTTACACGCAGTTTCACTTCCTCTGTTCATTTAAATAGTCACTGAGAAGCAGGAGGACTGTTTTTGCAAAATATCAGCAACCAAATCTTTCAAAAATTAAGGACGCGTAATGTAAATTAGCTGCCACTGGTTTTTCACCAACCATCAGATACACTCCGTAAACTGAAACTCCCTTTTTATGTACACAAGATATACAATCTCATTAAAAAGAAATAACAGAGAAAACGTAATTGTTAACAGAACAATGCATTTTTCTTCTAGTGGAATTTTTTGTAAATAACTACGTCCAGTAAAAAAATACAAGATTCTGAGGAGTTACGGTTTGGGCATTGAAGAAATGCCCCAATTCTGCTCAGTGGATTGTGTTACATGTGTGTTTAAGACAATTTGCGTTGATATGGAACAAGGAGCCTTTTGCTAATTTAGAGTGCCCTCATACCTTCCTATTTTCTAGATCCCAACTAACATACGGCAAAGACTCCGGTATCTTCATGCTTAAGTGGTCTATAAGCATGTGGTTCTTGCTTATGTGCCCGCTTGAAGCTGCTCCACCTGTTCTGAATCTTGGCTCAGGCTTGCCCAGTTTAACCTTAAACATAAAGGCAGTCAAACATTTCACTCATTGGCACCGTATTGGAAACAAACCATAGGAAAGCAGGTTTCAAGACCATATACTGTCGCAGGACCATTTTATCACTTATTTATATGACAACAGACAGGTTAGATCAATCATTGTATGAGAAACTCCATTTTTGTTTTAACACGTGGATATTTGTCATTGACTCGAAGCTGTAAGTACTAAGTTACAACTTTCTGCTACATGATCTCTAAAAGCCATGTGACGGCAGCAGAAAGGCATCCACTTGGAGAATGTTGCTGATGCAAGCTGATAAACCAAATAGGCACAAGTGGGAGATCAAATGGAACCCACAGAGTGAATGAGGACAGGGATTACTGCCATCAACCCTAGCTATGGTAGCACAATGGTGTGTTACCATGTCCGCCAACGAACCAGTGCCCTGTTACACTACCAAATCAGAGTACACAGGTCACCACGGTCAAGAAAATATACTGGCTGACCCATGCCACTGACAGTTCACTAAAGCGGATGCTTAATATGCAAGAATTTACTGCACACGGTAGAGGAGAGACAGAGCATGCCTAACAAGGCTGCATTTTCTACCGACCAAAAATCTTGTCATTACTGCTAAATCTAGATGGTTTCTATTTTTAAGTCACTTTGAGGTTTATGGAGAACCCAGGTTTTGAATACTACCAGGTAAGCAGCAAGAATTACTTTATGAAGATATGAAAATGTGATTATTGTGCGCATCTCATAATGGCAAACATATTTTGTGACCATGCATGGCACTGACTCACTCACTGCTTGAGGCACAAAAAGCCGCACACACTCATTCCAAAACATACACACCAGAACAGCTGTACCTTTCAGGAACCCAAGCATGAGGTCATATAAGTTAGTGTGCGTCTCAATAGAACAGCAATGCCTGTAATCGGCAGATTAAAAAATTGCATGGAAACTTTTTTTTCTCCCCACTTTTAAGGTACAAAATAAAATAATCTAAAAGAACCACCTGTAAAGAAATTAACCAACACTCTCACAAATTAAAAAAAAGAACAAAACACAGGCACGATGTTCTATTCTGTTTTCTAGAACACCTGTCTTAAAACCTTTTTGAAAAAAGTGAGGTATTTTAAACAGTGTCTTACCGCACACCTGAACCAAAGTAAAACAAAGATCTTTCCAAACTACAAGCATCTTCTAAAAATAAATTACTCCCCAAAAAAATTCAACAGACTTTAGAAAAACTGAAAACAGAAAAACATATAAAATGAAGTACAAAAGTGTGAGCAATATCAAGCCCTAACTATTTGCCTCTTTTTGAGAGGCAAGGCACAAAATAAATTTTCTAGCATTACCTAATCATTCTTCAAATCCTCTCTAATTTCCACTTTGACACTCCCTCCCCAAAATGTCCTAGCCAAACTGTTTGAGAGCTCCATCTTTGTTCAAGAGTGCATTGCATCCGAGGCTAGCACACTAGCATCACAAAGTGTAGCTATTCGTGCACAGGGTGACCAGATTTCCTTAGGCATACTCTTCCAGAAACTTCATGTGGAAGGCCTTCACTTTTTCAAGGAGTATCACCAGCTTTTCAGAAGGGGGAAGAATGGTCATTCTATGAAAGTAAATGGAAAAAGACATGGTTAGAAAATGTATATGATGCTGTGTTTTTTGCTAAATAAAACGACTTCTGGAGTAAAAGAGAACAGCAGCAAGCATTAGACAGCACAGGCCTTTTGTTGAGACTACGGGGCTTATTTACAAGCTCCTTGCGTCGCCGGTGCATCACTTTTTGTAACGCACCGGCTGCGCATTTTGCACAGCCAAAGGGCTTGCGGTGCCACGCTGTGGCACTTTCTTGTAAATGAGGCTTTAAATGCCTAAATGTCATACAATAGTTATGTATAAAAAATATCTTCAGAAAATACAACCAGATATAAAAGGACACGTTTGAGGTTACACCATTCTCATTCGTGATGCCTTCAATATTACTTTCAACGTTTCAAAAATTAAAAATCACCACACTAATTCGGAGCAAGTATCATTAATGCTACATTAAAACAACGGATTTCTTTTTAACTCTTCACACAACGCAAGCATTTGCAGGTATGCTTAAGATAATACTGTACCTAAAATGGTAGGTTCCATCGCGCTGGCCAAACCCGCTGCCAGGAACAACGCATATTCCAGTCTCCTCTAGAAGTCGCATGCAGTAAAACATATCTGGAGCCATTTCATTATCCTGATCAAAGGAGACAGATACTGCGTTACATTTCTTAGAAAAAGTGGATTTCAAAATCAGAAGGGCTGGGGGTCTATCATTAGAACAAATAGATTACTTCATAAACTCATGATGATGGATGTTGATGAGGATGAATCCAAGTTACCTTCGGAGCAGCATTCTCGCATTGCCTGCGCCACAAGTTACCAATGCAAACCGTGGTGATCTGAGCTTCAGACCTAAGTTGCAGTGGTTTTGTGGAATACGGATTCATGATCCAATAAACACTTCTGTAGTAAAAGAAAATCTTCTAACTGATGGAGTCCTAAGAACAGCCCACAGGCTTGCTTGCAGATTATGTATTATACTAATCATTTTTTCAAACTACAGAATGGAAAACGTTACCTGACTGCACTACTCGGTTCGCAGCCTGGAGTGCTGTAGATTCATAGGCTGCACACACTCGTGCCATCTAGTGTTGGGCTCAGGTAATTGCAAATTTCAATTGGAAGGTGAACAGAGATACCTCCCTTAAAACCCACAATGCATCAGAGGACATAGGCTCTACCTCAGAGTGTGCCCCTCCTCTACCCAAGGGTGAGAGGGGGAGAGGGGGAGAGGGGGAGGGAGAGGGAGAGGGAGAGGGAGAGGGAGAGGGGGAGGGGGAGGGGGAGGGGGAGGGGGAGGGGGAGGGGGAGGGGGAGGGGGAGGGAGAGGGAGAGGGAGAGGGAGAGGGAGAGGGAGAGGGAGAGGGAGAGGGAGAGGGAGGAGAGGGAGAGGGAGAGGGAGAGGGAGAGGGAGAGGGAGAGGGAGAGGGAGAGGGAGAGGGAGAGGGAGAGGGAGAGGGAGAGGGAGAGGGAGAGGGAGAGAGAGAGAGAGAGAGATTAGCTTTGTTGAAGCCAAGTGGAAATAATGCGTTTACTGGAAAAATGATTCCATATAATCTGAAAACACATAATGTGTTACTATGCCTCCTTGTGAGGTGGTGGGTAGGGCACGTGGAAACCTACAGTACTACAGACTGTCGAGTGCTACAGGTATGCTGGTGACATTTTCCGTTTGCAACATGTGGAGCTGTAGATTACATACAGAGCAGTGGTGGCTGGTGACATTTGAAAGTGGTAGGGCGAAAAAATGCAGGATGAGTGCCCTGTGGCAGGCAAGCGTAGGTAGTCAACATAGTTACATCCCACGCGATGGTAGGAATGATGTGGAATAATTACATAAGACGACGGAGATAAAAACTGTTCTTGCAGCACTGAGCTTGAAACTCCTTTTTTCTTTTTTGTTTAATGTGGTTCCCACTTGATACATTTTTCTATGGGTTTAAACTGAACAGTGCAAATTGCGTTTGAAAAATACATGCTGCTTCAAACTTCATATTCCAGACAGGAGGCAGCAGTCCAACAGAAGCAAAAGTCTTGCCAACTAGTTGTTGCCTCGAAACCACGGGGAATAAAAGTGGCAGACTGGCTACCTAACAAGTAAAAAGTAATAAAAAGGCAAAATAATATGCAATTAATCTCCATACGGTTGTCTTTCTAGAGAACCCCTCATAAAGCCTGTAGCTTGTAAAGTATTTGCTACTTCATCTCTTTATAAATCCTTTTCAGTCACTTTGCCCATAGCTTGTGCTATGCAACTTATTGTACAATATGTTATAAATTGGGGGGTTTCTATAGCGCCATCAAAGCCTAAGCAGTCTCTTGGCACTAGGAAGAGGGCTCTGAGTGGGTTAAATAATCCAGTCATGTGCACAGGAACTATGAAGGGGAATCGACTTGCGTAACTTCTTACATCAGTGTGTTCTCCTTCTCTCAAGTAGTGTAGGACTAAACTCGATGATGTAGTTGCAATGGCATGAAGAAAAAGATCATCCTCCTGTTTGAAAACACTTACACAATGTTCCAGGAGGATGTGTTCATTTTGCCACACAGACTTCTTGTGATCACTGCGGCTAGCCTCTGCTTCATATGCTCAGAAAGTGAGGGCCAGAATCGTGATCAGTTGCAACTTATTGAACCAGATATCAATCCTATACTTTTTTCAGGTGTTGTAATTCTGCCAGCATGTCCTTGGTAGTGACCAAATACGTACTACGAGCGAAATCGAGACTGGATAGTTAGAACATAACATAACACATCCATTGTTAGTGTTCATAATAAGGAAACAAGTAATTCAAAGGTATACTACAAGCAGACATTAAAGGCTGTGGGTATCCCTACCTCTGAAGCCTTGAACACAGAGGATTATTACATGGGAGACAGACTTGGAAACGCAGCGCTAACAGGAAACCAGGCAGGATAATTGGGGAGCGTGTGGCAACACATTCTTAAATACATGCACACTTGAATGTCGCGCACAATCACGAGGCCACCTCCTAGTGCTATGATGCTAAATGCTGTTAGAAAGTCTAGAGCTCAGCTTGGTGTCAGTGAGGGCGCACCCAAGGTGCGGCGATACTAAGGCTACCACAGCGTCACCGAGTGTGGTGTCATCGAGAGAGTTCAGCCTTGTGTCAGTTAGTGGTATGAAAGCACAGAAGCCGCCATTTCTAGAAACTAGCCGTTCTATGAACTCTTGAATATGGGGCCCAGGCGCAGATTACTAAACATCACACGGTTTGGCGCCGCGAGCCAAGTTTCTTTCATCAGAATCTAAATTAAGTCGGTCAAATTCATTCCCTGGTTTCCCCTACAAACCCCCTGATTGTGGCATTTAAAATCCCATATTTTTAAGAGTCACGGGTGATATGGTTTCATATCACGAGAGGAGCCTTTCCCGTGAGGATAATCCTGCTGCAAGAACCCATTTTTGAGAAGTACATTCCTGCTCTGGCAGCTCACAAATATGCCCCCAGCTGCCAAGCATATTCCTCAGTCATCTCGGATAGAGATGGAATAACTGCCTAATACCTGAACACGCGTATCCACGCACGCCGCACACACATAGTAGATTGAGAAACTTAAGTAAAAGAAAAGCTGTAACGTCCCTGCTGACTGATTCCGGAAGCGTCTCTTCCCATCTCGCGGATCACGGAAATCAAAGACTTCTGAAAAACAACTGCCTCGTGCATGTGCATTTCATCATTACCCTCACTCCTGCCCCAGGTAAAAATACACAATGTACGCTTGTTTGTAAATAGGCTAGCACTGAACAATCATTAAAGAAGGTAGAAGATAGGGTTCTGGATTGTCAAACTAAGTGTTCCTTCGAAACAGTCTTGGAAAGGAGAGACTGCCATATTGGAAATCGCAGTCCTCTCTGCCCTCCTTTACGCAGGTTTGCAAAATGTCAAACCTGGTTTCCGCGCAGATCTAGGCACGGCCCTTAACATCCTGGAATTAGGAAATCTCACGTCAAAGGTTATGGCTTCCTTGTTAATCGATTTCAGAAGTGTTCTCACCAGGGCCTTCTGCTGTGACTACACACTGCACTGCAGTTATACTTTGCGCGCCAGTGCTGCTTTCCCTCCTGAACGATAAACAGCCAACACGAACACCTGCTGCATGCTCATTATCACGGAAAAGAAATCGGAGCTACAAAGACCAACTCTTCCACAGCCCACTACCCCGCCTTCCGTTGTCCAATAGGAGGCTTAAACAGTGGTGCAAACACGAAGGGGGTCCTTCAGTTGTTGCCACCTACTTCACTTTGTCGATGTACGCCAGCCCTGCCCCTTACCATTTAGTTCAATGGCGCTCTGTTGAAAACGTAAGCGCCCCATTTAAAAGTTAATAATTGCTGCTTCCTCCGGCCACTCCCATCATGCGACATCACTCTCCTTGTGTGTGCCTCGCGGGCGAGCACTAGCCCTCGTCCCCGGCCGGCACATGCGCAGGAGGACTCGTCTCAGTCTGACCTCACCCTTTACTTAAAAAAAAACAGCAATATAGAATTTGCACGAAGCAGTGAGCGGAGCGCTTTATTTAAAGCTGCTGCTCCACATGGTGTACATTCTCTCTTCTTCTCCCGGCCACTGGTAGGGCAACGCCCCTTTCGCCCATTAAAACCAGCCGCCACTGATACAGAGCATAGATTGAAAAGCAGTACCTAAGTCCTTAATGCGGGCGTGTGAGAAGAAATAGTCTTGCGTGGAACACAGTTTTAAGTGCAGTTTGTCAAACTTACATCTCTTGCCTGGCGTGAATATCAACACTGTAAAGTTTAGATAAAGTGTGGATGAAGGCTTATGTGGCAGCTTTACAAACATCTGCTAATGGAATGCTTCCAAGGAATGTCATGCTGGCTCCCTTCTTCCGAGTGCAATGTGCCCTGCGCGTAAAACTTAGGGTACGTTTAGCTTTGGCATAACATATTTGAATGCATCTAACAATCCATTTTGCCAGTTCAGCTTCTTGAACTAGGACTTACAAGATGCACTTGTGCAAAGGCCACATAAAGCTGTTGTTTTCCTAATGGACCAAGTACAGCCAACACAGAACACAATAGCTATTTGGATATCTAATGATTGCAGAGATTTCTATGCTAGTGATTGTGGAAGTTGAAAAACGAAGGGTAACTCTGTACACTGGCTCACTGAAATAGTGACACTATTATAGAAACGAATTGTGGGTGTGCGTGCAGTTCCACCCTGTTACTGTGCACCTGCATTAAAGCTTTCTTAACTGATCACGCTTGAAATTCGCTCACTCTCCTGAGGGAGGTGATTGTTAATACAAAGACTACATATTAAAAGATAAACTGCAGAGAACACAAGTGCTGTGGCTCAAAAGGAGCTCCAAGGAACCTGGTGAGAACAATGTTAAGATCTCAAGAGGGAGTCTTAAAGACCTGGCATAAAAGCTTTAATAACAGTAACTCTAAATATTGATTAAGGTTTCCTATTCTGTAGGTATTCAATTGCTGTGAGGTGTACTCTTACAGAAGTATAGGCTAACCCTGACTTTTGTAGGTGAAGGAGGTAACAGACAATGTTTTCTATGGTAGCTTCTAAAGCTAATCTGGTGATTGGTACAGTAAACCACAATGCAGTTCCATTTAGCCGCATAGCACATGCGAGTAGTAGGTTTTCTAGTCTCTTTAGGACTTGCATGCATTCCTCTGATAACTGCAAGTATCCAAATTTAGGACCTAAGCTGCCGACTCGCAAAGATGATTGACTTAAAGGTGGTTGCAGTATCCAAACCTCCACGCCTGGCCATCACGAACAGTAAAGAGGACTATGGCTGACAACCACGTTGGAGCAATTAACACCACTACCTTTGGAGTCTGACACATTTTATGCACAACAAATGGATGCGCGGTTGTAGCAAATGTCCCTGACCAAATGACCCATATGGTATTCCATAAGGACTGTCAGTGCACGTTCCTGGAGGCAAAGCTTTGCCATTTTGCATTTGGTGCATGGCAGACAAGTCAACTTTTTCTTTTTTTTTTTGCCTTTTAAACTTTTTTTTATTTACTCGCTGCTAGCTCTTAAAATGCTCAGAATGGCACAAGGGGTGTAAATCAGTAACATTACAATGTTGTAACAGTGCTGTAAATTCAGCATTCACGTGTCGCCTTACAGTTTTTACTATGTGGCCGGTTTTCTCTGAATTTATGCACAGTTGTATAAAAGCACAATGTAGCTAGTGTGAACTGATAGCGTTGAAATGCCACTTCACCCATTGATGTTTTCTTTACACATCTACTAATTTCAGAGTGGAAAGTGAACAGACATACTCTTTATTCTTAAACGTTTCTGCAAATGCTTTACAATGTTTTGAAAATGTGGGCTCCATAATGTGTGAAGATTTTTCCTTTAAGTGACGACCCGTTGTAAAATGTGAAAATCTCTGTATCCTCTCTATTTCATGAAAAGATTCATTATTGCTTCATTTCTGTATCCCCTGATTATAACGCACAATCTGTAATGTAACTTTGTAAAACTATTTGATTTCCTCCGTCTGTGTTGTCAGTATTGTCTAGTTATATTTTGGTGTAGTAAATGTTTTTTTTTTTTGTCCTGATGTTTGGATATTTTAGGTTTAAATCTTTTTATTTGCATTTCGTAAAAAAGGCCAACAGTGCGACACACTTAAGTTCTATAGCGCTGGGTAAGTGAACCAACCATAAAATGCAGACAGGTCAACCTTTGGGGGTCTTTCAACAGTAGCTGTTGAGCATATTTCCCACTCCTGAGTTTACAGGTACATGCTGCTTAGAAGATCAGCAAGCTTGCTGTGCAACCCGGTAGGTGTTCCTACAACAAATATATTCTGTAATGTATTGCCTAAGGTCAAATGTTTTGAGCCAACTTTGATAGTGAATTTTTCCCTGTTTCTGTAGATACACACTGTGGTCCTGTTTGTGTGAATTAGGACAACTGTGTCCTGAAACAATGTTTGAAACACTTAGAGGGCTAGATGTACAGCCCTGGGATTCAATACATTGAAGCTTAGAGTTTTTTCCAGAGTGGACCATTCTCCTTGAATGGTTGGATTCCGATAGTCTGCTCCTTAACCTGTGAGGCAAGCATTTGTGTTTAAAGTCTTAGTGGCTGGGGTCCACAATGATCGGCCCAGTAACTAATACGTTTGTCCCACTGCTGCAATTTGTGCTGAACACTGGGCTCTACCAACACTAGATCTCCCATTTCTCAGTCGCGTGTGACCTTTGTCTGGCTAGGCATTCTTTTAAAGATGGCATATGTTGCATAGAGTTCTGACCCAAAACAGGACGCCATCTTTCCTCTTTCATAATCATTCTCACTGTCAGAGAACGCGTCTGGTGAAGCCTTTAAAGTGCAATCAATGTCTCACAGCTGAGGTAAGCTTTCACTGCCACTGAATTTAGTATTGCTCCCAGAAAACGGAGTTTAAATCAGGCTTGGGCATATTTTTTGCCCTTTATTGCAAAACTTAATTTTTGGTGGCACTATCTCTTTTGCGGAGCATGGGCAAGGCAATATGGTCTACTTTTTCCCTAGTCCAGCCAATCGTCTAGATATGGGAAGACTTGAGCTATTGTTACTCCAAACTGCAGAAGTTTGAATTGGTGATGTGTTCCTTTTAACACAAACCTGACATACTGGCTTGATTTATGGGGAAGTGCGCATCTATTAGACTGAGCTTTGTCAAGTTGCCTCCCATTGTTTAGAAGTGGGGTGACATCTTGCAGGGTGACCATGCTGGTGTTATGAGATTATCTAGCAGTTTAACACATTCAGTTCCAAAACTATTCATAAAGTCTAATCCATCTTTTGGGATAAGGATGCAAACAGAGTAAGTACTCTCCTTGAACATGTTGGTCACTATTCCAATGCCCCCTTTCACTAGAAGTGCCTACATTGACTCTAATAAAAGACTGAGGGGGGCCCCTTGTTGATTTTGGTGGGGGCATATTTGGAGGAACAGTATGAAACTCCAAGCAGTAACTGTGGGCAATGGTGGATAACACCCACTGATCTGAGTTTATGACACACTCACACTGGCAGGTATGACTCCGATCTGACCCCGACTGATGTTGAGTGATTTGGGGAACACCCCATGCTCTGCCTCCGCAACAAAATGTTCCTTCTAACGTACTGTGTTTGTCTAGATTGTAGCTGCGTTTCTTGAAAGGACTGTTGTGGTTGGTGTGCTGGTTTACTTCCAGCCCCAACTGCCTTTGCTACAGACATGCCTGCGCTTTCCGGAAACCTCTCCTTTGCTGGTGGTGTTGTACAACACCCATAGGACGGGCAGTATTTAGGTTTTCCCTACAGCACGCATGTTCTGTTAGCGAAAGCTATTGTAAAAAAAAAAATTTAAAAAACATTAAATAGCTTAAAGTTAGTATTTTCTTCAAGTTCATGGAAAGACTTGCTGAGGTAATCGTTTTCCTCCTCCACATGCAGTTGGACATTATGGAGTCGAACTACCAATACAAGAACCACATAAGTAGTGGGATTAATTGGTGGGGTGCCTTACCTGGATATAGCTCTAAAGCGGTGTCACCTTGAGTATCTACACTATAGTCATTCCAAGCTTCTTCTTTTCTTGCTTATGAGTAGGTCATTGTTTTGGTTATGGTGATCTCCGGTACGAAGTCTCCTCCTCAGAGAGCATGGACTGTGGTGACATGGATGGTGGAAAGGTAGATGGAGTGCCTGCCTTTCTTTTCTTTGGTATTGAAAAATGCCTAATGTTTTCATAAATGGCCTCCACACATATGCTTTTGAGCTCTTTTGGAAGGGCCGACGTCTCTTGCGGCCATCTAGTAGTAATGCTTCCTATGGCAGGGTCAAAGTTTATGGTTCTCTGCCTTACATCAGGCACTTCAGAACCTTCTTGCTGTCCCTGTGGGCTATGCACCAAAGTCTTGCTGTGCTTTGAAGCGGATTTCGTTATCAAGGAGATGCCAGCATAATCTCGGCTTCGAGAATCTTTTCAGCTGCGAGGCTTGTCTCCTCAAGTACAGCATTCCTCTAGCTTTGAGTGTGTCGTACAGCATGGAGCAGTCCTGATTACAGTACTGTCAGGCCTTTTTCAGTACTGGTTCTTTGGATAAAAGTATGGTGCTCTCTAGGCCGTTCCTTTCACTGGAGTTGTGATTTTCCTTTGAAGGCTGATCCCTTTGAGAGAGTTTCCTTGGTGTGAGATAGTGTATCTTTTTGAGTTCCTTAATGGGTAAGATGAATTTTTTGTCCTCGGTGTAGGCTTCAATGAGGGCCTTGGAGGCTGAATTTCCTTGAAGTCTTCGACTCCAGACAGGGACTCACTAAAGTCCTGGTGCTGCATTTCTGAGCAGCGCATCCAACTTTGGTCCCATCAGTTCCACATGGTCTTCTCTGACCTAAAGGAATTACAAGCCTTGAAGGCAGTCTACTTGTGGTCCCGCAGTAAAAAGAGCTTGCAGAACCAGTGTTGTCTGTGAGAGCTTGCTGTTGCAATATGGGTTAAACTAACAGTATTCTACACACACTTCCCCCGCAACAAATTATTTTCATGCATGCTGGTTGTTCGAGTCAACAGATGTCAGTGATGTTATGATATCTTTTCCCAGTAGTGCAGTAAAAACATTTCCGTTTGAGTCACAGCGGTGACTAAGCACTAAAGGCACATCAGAGCCTGATGATGGAAGAAAATATTTAATGTGGAGTCTGTGTCCTAGTGCATTGTGGATTTCAGTAGCGGTACCACACTCACGTTGAAACAGGCATTTCTTTGAACAAAAACTTATACTGATCTGAGCTCAACAATATATTGCAGGAGGGTTCACAGTGTGATCTATAGCAAAACACGCTTCAAACAATAGAGATCAGAAAGTACCACGGTGTTGCTAAAACTACCCTAAAAATTGACGCCAAATCAATGAAAGAAGCCATAGCAATTTGAGAAGGCATGGATAGCCTGCTCTAGGGTAATATTTTAGTGTGAATTGGATCCTGAATTTTGGGGCCCTTTTATTTACTACTTCTCACCCTGGTTCTAGTCCACCCAAAAACATAGAGAACATCAAAAGATGGAAAATGCAGATTTTTAAATTCTACAAATTTGGTCATTTTTTCTGAGCACTTCTACTAAAATGGCTGATTTACCAAAAAGTAGAGGAGTATTCAAGTGACAGCAGCAAAATAAAAACAAGTTATTCTGCTAATATATATTGCTATAAACTTGTTCACTGGGTCATATTAATACTCATTTTAATAGAAGAGTAAAAACAACGCGTTTCTTCCCCCCTCAACCGGGTTTAATAAAGGCTGCTGCCGGAAGCAACATTATTTGCACGCAACTTTCCTCCGCTTTCCTGAGCGTCTTATTTCCTTGATCAGAGGCTTTTGAATTTGATACCTGTGTGAGCCCAAAAATGTTTACAGAAAACTTTAATGCGAATAACTCATCTGAGGATAAGGATTCAGGATCTGAGGATAAGTAGAACTCTGGTAACAATTAGAAAGGAAAATCTAAACTGAGTAACATCTTGACAAGGCATCCACCTAATCTATCCGGATCAGTTAAACATAACTGTATAAATCCAAGCGGCCAAAAAGTCAAAACGCATAATTTAGGCTACAAGCTCGAACACTCTAGAACTGTTTAAACGAGGAACTCCAATACAACACAAACCTGATATGTTCAAAGATCTGAAAACACAACTGTTCAGAAGAAATTTGTAAACGCCAATTCTCTAGTCCTATCACCTGTTAACTGTGTCTGCCTTACGCCTGCATTTGTACTTTCTTGCTATATGTGAAGCACTATGTTACCTGTGGCTAAGTCTGTGCTATACAAACAGCACTTCTATTGATTCCACACCTCACAAGCAAAGAGTAAATATAATCATAAATTCACACTGAATATTAACATTTGTTTGCTTCCAAGTCACGCAACGAATCCCTAATCCCACCAACTCTATTTGGTTTTACAGTAAATGCTTCAGACATTTTAAAAAGGCAGATGATGCTATGCAATATGTAAACAAAACAATGAATACGTTTCCAATTAATGTCATAAAATTACTAATGGAGGGAACTGATTAAGTAAGCACGCATGCAATTTTGGACAATTTTACAGCCATTACTCATACTTGCAGCAAGTATTCCGTGCACTTGGTAAAAAAGTGGCAAGACCACCAAACCATATATAAAGGGTGGCTGTGTGTGAGCAACATACATGCCACCTGTGCTAAATAATACAAGTTTCAGCAATGCTCTCCTAATGTTCGCATGCAAGGAAGGGGCAGTGCAACAAGAAATGCTATGATGTGTTGTTGAATATCTGGCAGTATGTACACCTTCCACTCACTAACGTAGTCTTTTTACAGCCCCTTTTTGATTAATGCATCTGTTAGGATGACTGTTCGATGCACCCTGAAATAGCAGTTGAGTCCAATCCTAATAAGCATCTTTATATGTAGGTATGAAATTATTAATAATGGCCATGTATGAGCTCCAAAACAATTGCTGGAGCAGCAGCATCACCACTTCTACATGATGGAAGGTCATCATCTGCTCAGGTCTTGATACACAGCGAACTCTGTCACAAGCACACCTCAATGCATTAAAGCCCTACCAAAAGACATAGAGCAAACAACTGGAGCAATTCTGATCCAATGAATGTCACCACAATATCTTGGGCTGTAAATGTTGAATAGCCATGAAACTGACGCACATCCATACCTTTAGGGAAAACAAAGAATATTTCTCCCCAACTGCAAAATCCTTAGGCTTTACTATTGATAGCACACGGTCTCTAGCACCACCATTTATCAAACTGGGGTAATCTGTAAATTACATCTTTCAAACCCTGGAAAACAAAGCACCTTCTTACCACCAGAGGCCCATGTCCTAATCATCTACCGCCTGGACCACAGCAACGCATTCTTGCGGAAGTTCCACTGCCCTCTCTCGCTTTCATCTATGAGGTCTTGCATCTTACAGAGCAGCTGATCTCATCAAGGAAATGTAATCACATGACTCCAAAGTTGAAAGACCTCCACTGGCTTCACATCAGAATACAATGCAAAATTGGGATTCTCTCTCATAAGGCCATTCAACTGAAGAACCCTAGGCACCTTGCTGGACTTCCCACCATCTATAATGGTGATAGAGGATTCTGGGGCAAAAACTCACTCCTCCTGCAAACACAGCATTAACCACCACATCCACACTAAAACAGTCTTTCTTTAGAGCTGCCCACACCCCTGGAACTCCCTACCTTCCTCAGTCAGAACTCAACAAGACTTGTAAGAAATCAGAAGTTATAAAAACTCACCCTTTCCGCTTCAACCTCATATAACTAGTGCTATAATGTGCCCAATTGTCCCGCCTGCCCTTCGTTACCCTTACAATTTTAAGTTGTATTTTTATACCTCTTCGGCAGCACTCCTTCTTGCATCTAGTAATTTATAAAACATACTTTACATTTCACTGAATATAGCCGTGCTATTCGAAGACCATAAATAAATAAGAAACACATTAAATTGCCTTATAGACTGTACTTAGAGCTAGAGGAATAACAAATATGTTCAGAGGAAATGGTGAACAAGAGGAGACAACCAACAAACCTTTGCTATTTGGATAGCTTTGAGAGGGATAAAGATCCTAGGGAAGGCATACATAGCACCTTGAAGAGGATTGCACTTGATACCAGGAACTTTATTAAAAAGGTCTTCGGTTAATTTAGCTTTTGTGGCCAGGCTGCTCAAAACGGTTTCTTTTTCCTGGTGAAAAAAAGCACAACGTTTAGACATAAGCATAGTTCATGAATTATTGCTAAAAAGGTCAAAAATAATTTCTATTTTCCTGGTGAATTGGAATTGCATGTCAAAGTCACTCAAGAACAGTAAAAGATCTAACCCCTGAGGCACAAGGAGTACAAATTATGCACCTACTACTGAAAAGAAATTAATGATACCATATCACCAGAATTAGGGTTGTTACATGCTTATTGCCAGACCTTCGCCCACACGAACACGAACACAAGCATGCTTGCTTTATTAGCATCCATTTATTACATGGGAAGTTTCACCATATTTGTGGCCCCCAGTACAAACGCCAAGAGTCATCCCGCCATTTTACTTTTTCTAATGCAACGTACGTTACTTTTTTCAGCTTTAAAAGCGAACACTTGCAGTCAACAACTTTCTCCTTCCTTGCTATTCTATTTTTTGGACACAATTCAAGTGGAAGAGGGGCACATAGTACTTCATGTAGATACACTGGCATGAGTGCTTCGAATTCTCTAATGTTCGGTATCCAATGGAGGTGCAGGGGCACACCAATCATCTCTGCTTTCAGAAACTGTGCAAGACTCTTTTTATTTCACGTGATATCACCTACAACTTCTATGGTTTCAGTTTATTGCAAAGCATATAAATGCTAACAGTGAAGTAAGCAAGTTTTTATGAAGTCACAAATTAGGGATCTAAGACATAAGGTTACAACTATGAGGGAGTCTGAAAGGGGCCTGGATGGACTATCAATAAGCCTTGTCTAGTTAAACTAAAGCAATAATCCAGAAGTGGGTGATTTAGACTTGGTTTTATAGAGCGTACCTAGACTCATGACTTTGGTACAGATGGCAGTTCAAAAATAAATAAAAGATCTAATATACTGACTCTGATAAACTGTTCATACGATTCTTCTTCGGGTCTGGGAGGATTTACAACCACATCCATAGCTGCCTGACCAGACACTGGAGGACACAGACGAACAGAGAGCATCTTGAGGATTTGTTCCTTTATTTCTGGGTGGAGATTCACCACTTCCATATAACCCCCTCTGTATCCGCACCTGAAGCCAAAAATAGGAACCATTAACAATTGTCACCCTTTCTGATAATGCACTTTGAGTAACAAACTAATCAATCTACTGGCATGCATATGTAATGGCACAACACACGGGAAGCACTATCAACTACTTTCCTTCAAGTTAAAGCAAAGTAATAATACCCAATGAATACTAGCAGAGGACAATGCAATATGTTATTTTAGACATATGGGGTTGTACAATTGCTCCGAATAAGACAACCATAGATTTATGAAGCAGACAAAACATGGCAGCCTGACATAGACCATGGAATTGGTTACAGGAGAGAACAAGCATTGGCAACCTCAACAGATCTGGCTCTGGCAAATGTGCCTAGTTTGCAAACATATGCCATAAGCAATGTTTGCAATGATTTAGACCAGTTAATTTGTAACCAGGAGTATCCCTCAAATTGCATCAGATCTCTGATAATGGGTGCAAGATGTTGTATGTACAGTATAATACTGTCAGCGTACAGTGAGATTATTAAACACATGTTTCCAAGAGATAAGCCATGGTATGAGTGCAACTCCCGTTTGTAGCGGGCCAGTGGCTCTATACTTAAGGCGAAGATTAGGGTGCCCAGGGAACACCCCAGTCGGGTGCCCCTGCCAATCTTGAAGAAGTTAGAATGCAAAGCGTTGACACAGACCCTCGTTGTTGGAGTTGTATATAAAAGGTTGATGAGCAACAAGAATTAGCTCCCTAAGGTTCAGCCTACGTGGCTCATGAATGACCAATCAAGAGAATCAAATGCTTTCTCGGTGTCCAAGAGAACAGCAGCAGATGTTAGTTGACGGTCCATCCTATGCAGCATGACCATTAAAGTACGAAGATTAAAGGAGGTGGAGCATTGTGGGTTGAAGCCAAATTGATCAGGCAATACTAAGAATTGAACAAGGTCCGGAGGGAGTGAAGCGCGTTATTTGTCAGATTTTAACCTTTCTGAAATAAATTGAATCATACCACCCTACTTGTGAGTGTGATTCATTAATAAGGCAGAATATATGTGTGTGCGTGTAAAAAAAAAAAAAAAAAACCTTTTAGGGTTGGAGTGCTGCAAACATTATGCAAAAAAGAAGAGAACTCTGGGTAATTCCCAAATTAGCAGCTCCTCTATAGAGCACCCTACAACATCAGTAGCACTCTGAATCTGCTCACCTTAAATATCTGTTTTTCTAGCAAAGTTTTTAGGATTAGCACAGTGCCATCCACGCTGAGCTAGAAAGGGACATTGCCATTTCTACATCCTTAGTCTTTAAACATAGGATCACACAGTGCCAGTCACACAGAGCTGTAAAATGACAAAAGCCTTTTATCACTTCAGGCACAATATTACAACTTTGGACTGGTATAAATACCATCCAAGCCAACCTGAAATTAATAAAAGAAACCAGACACATGCTTCGCTATCATTATAGCTCTTCAGAGAGCTATAGCTTTGTCCAGACACAAGGGAACATACAATACAAGTCAAAATGAATCCCTTTCAGGGTTAGAGTGATGCATTCATTATGCAAAAAAGAAGCAGAGAACTCTGGGTAGTTAACAAATTTAAGTAGAGAGCAGCTCCTGTATAGGGCACCCAACAACATCAGCAACAATCTGGATCTGCTCACCTTAAATGTCTGTTTTTCTAGCAAAGTTTTTAGCATAGGATTAGCACTGTGCTATTCATGCCGAGCTAAAAGGATAAAGTCTTTACCAGTTCTACAGCAAAGTCTTTAAGCATAGGATTAGCACAGTGCTATCCACACAAATATATGTGCATATATTACCTACTGGCGGTCGCCAGTAGGCAGTTATAGTTAGGACCTATCTTCTATAGGAAAAGCATTTTTTGTTTTGCCAATAACTTTGTTGCTGTTTGAAGAAGTCTCACACATTTTTCAAAACTAGTTTGCCACTCACTTCAGCTGCTGTCTTGAAAGTTTGAGGTGATCCGTCAAGTGGGGGCTGAGAAAAAAAAAGGGGCGGGGGTCCCAAAACGCATTTTCTACATGCAATTTCCCATCTGGATTTTAGACACAGCTACAGCCCGAACTGCTGAATGGAATTCCACCAAATTTAGCAGAAAGGTAGACATTGGTCCAGAGAAGTGCCCTTTTCTGATTTGATGTAAATAAAGTCAGTAGTTGGAGATATTAATGGAAAGGGAAATCCAAATTTGTATACATAGAGGCGAGGATACTTCGAGGATCCAACAGTCCCCGTGCTCAAATTGGACTAGCTGCCAACGCTTCAACCAGGAAGTGTTGGCAGCCATCTTCGAACGGCTTCAGCCGAGCCCTAAAAAGTAAAAAATAAAAGCAGGGGGCAGTTCTAAGACTGTAATTGCAACCAAATAAGCCCTGATCGAGGACAACTGCAGGTTTGACTGTGCCAGGTGATGTAAAGACTATATACAGACGTATTGCTATCAAATAGCATTGAAGTTCTTTTCCTAGCATCACAAGTAAAGTATTTTACAACTGAAAGCATAAGATCTTTCGGACAGCCTACTGGCTTCTTATCATACAGGCTTATACATGGCTTAGATACCCATATTTTATGAACTTTTAAGCCTTATTGTTAAACTAATGGCTGTCACATTAGAATGATTGTATTGTCCTTGCACCTTAGAAAACAAGTTTGGTTAGCATGGAAGCCATCTATGTGGTCTTAAGGAAAGATGAATGAGGTAAGGAAACTATCATTGTTCAGATGCAATGAGAATCATCTTTGCTATGGAATGTTTCAGCTTCAGGAAGACAGTCTCAATGAAACTGGTGGAAAGTGATCTAGAAATTTCCCCGATCAATCTAATAAAAGGGCATAGTCCATCGAGACTGTTTCTTTTAGTCTAGAGGCAAATTTTGGGCATTTTGCGAGGCTGCTGACAATCTATTCACAGAAACCCTATTTTGAAAAGATGTCTAGCACCATGTAGTCAATGAGCACCCTATTGCGATTTTCCTCATGGAACCTACTTAGCAGTAGCGATTTGGTTTTGTACTCTGTGAGATACCCGATAAGCCGGAGAACCGGAACTCTACCGAGGTGGACCGCGACTCTACGCAGGAAGGACGGAGCGGTCTAGTGGCGTAGACCCACCTCATGAATCAGCCAACGTCATACGAGACTCCGATGCGGGACTGGTGGAACGAAGGAAAGGAGGCGGAGTCAGGGGCTGTCCCAGAGGGTAAAGAGGCGGAGATGGGAGCGGAGAGGCGCACCCGACAGGAAGCAGCTGGAGAGGACGAGGTGAACGACGGGAGCAGAGCGGAAGGAGGATCGAGGTGGAGCGGAGTGCCAGCAGAGCGGGAGGAGCACCGAGCAGAGCCCAGCTGTACCGAGGACCGGAGTATCGCTGCAGAGCCCAGCTGTACCGAGGACCGGAGTATCGCTGCAGAGCCCAGCTGTACCGATGACCGGAGTATCGCTGCAGAGCCCAGCTGTACCGAGGACCGGAGTATCGCTGCAGAGCCCAGCTGTACCGAGGACCGGAGTATCGCTGCAGAGCCCAGCTGTACCGAGGACCGGAGTATCGCTGCAGAGCCCAGCTGTACCGAGGACCGGAGTATCGCTGCAGAGCCCAGCTGTACCGAGGACCAGAGGAGTACAGTAGAGTGGAAAGCGGGAAAACCCAGAGGCACAACAACAGCAGAGGACGCCCCGGGTCCGAACGCCGCGGCCCAGCCCCTGGGTCGTGGCCCAAGGCAAGTGACTCAAAGTGGATCGTTTTGGTGGTGGGCTGGTCGGGGTTGCATGGGGCTATAACCAGGACACTTGGCAGTTTTGGATATGTGGTTTTCTTTCTCCTTATCACCGCAATTAGCCGCTGCCCCACACGTGACCCCCCCCTGTTATCCAGTCCGCTATTGAGTTAGGTTTATTTTTACTTGCGAACCACGATTGACGTATGCACCTGGTGGCAGTAGCACTACATATAGAACGCAAGGGCAAGGCTATTAATCCCGGCTTCTCTGTTGTCTGTTTGTTTTTCCGGGGCCGGAGTCCTGTTACGAACAGCCGGAAGAGGAAACACCGCGACTGGGGCTCCCAGATGGTTTTCCGGCTCCCTCAAGGATAGACGACAACCTGCTCAAACAGACTGAAAGATCCCTTGCGTTTACTCAAACGCGTTTGCATATTGTCTCTTCTGAATCAAGGGGAGAAGGCAAAACGATAATAAAGGAAGCAGTGACTTCTTTCAAAAATCCCACATCTGTTTCAACCTTTCTTTGTCTGAACTCATCACCAACCACGAGGTTGCTTCCTCATACCACCCCCCCCCGGCCTCCCTGAGATATCACATACTCTTAGAGGTGGAATGCTTTGAGTGACAGTTTCCTCACCACAAGCCAATCCCAGATCGCTTGAGCCTCCAGTGAGAGAGTTCTAAATCTGCCACTTCCCTAGTTGGCACTTGTGGTCATGTTGTCTGAATCAGCTGCATTTCAGAATATTGTCTCCAAAATATCTTCTGACATAAATATTGTTCTCTAAATATAGCTTACCCAAATATAAATTCAGTGGGTGTAGATTCTAACACTAAATCCAATTGTCGGATATGTTTTGGAAACAATATTTTGGACTGTAGGAAACTGGGTTTTTGGTGCAGTACCTCCCCCCCACACTTTTTGTCTGGTATTAGATGCAACTTTGACTGAAGTGTGCTGGGTTCCTGCTACCCAGGTATCCAGTACTGGTGTTCTTTCCCTAAATATGTACAATTGTTCCCCCAATTGGACAAACCTTTAGCACCCTTTGTAAGTCCCTAGTAAATGATACCCTGGTACCTAGGGCATTAAAGTTGGCTCCTCAGGGCTGCAGCACAAATTGTGCCACCCGAAGGGACCCCTCACCAAGCACATGCACGACTGCCATTACAGGCTGCGAGTCTTGGTGCAGACAAAAGTGAAAACATGACATGTCACACATGCATGTGCTGTGTGCCATGTCCCCTGCCACTGCATATGAATATTTGTAAGTCACCCCTACAGCAGGCCTGACAGCCCTAAGGCAGGGTGCTTAATATTATATGTGAGGACATATCTGCATGAGCAGATAAGCCCCTGTGCTGTTTAGTTCTATTGCTGCCAGTGCATGTGATCAGGGAAGTCATCTTACAGCCTGTACTGGACACTGGTGAAAACGAGTTACCCAGATATATGATGGATTCACTGAAAATAGGGATCAATCAATCAGGGGAATTGTAAGCGCGCTACTCACCAGTGAGGGTCTCAAGGCAATGTGGGCGGGGGTGGGGGTGTTTGGGGCTGAACAGCTCCGTTCAGTCGAAGAGTAAGGTCTTGATCGTCCCCCTGAAGATGTTCAGGAGGGGGCGCATCTGTAGTTGAGGGGGAGCTTGTTCCAGGTCTTGGCTGCGATGTAGGAGAAGGTTCGTCCACCTGTTCTGGCTCTGAGGATGCGCAGGATTTCGGAGAGGTCAGCGGATTGGAGGTTTCTCTTGGGTACGTGGAGGGAGATTCTCTCGTTGAGGTATTGGGGTCCGGTGTTGTGGATGCATTTGTAGAAGTGGGTGAGTATCTTGAAAGTGACTCTCTTCTCAACGGGGAGCCAGTGGAGGTTCCGTAGGTGTTGGGTGGTGTACTCGTGTCGAGGAATGTCGAGGATGAGCCTGGCTGTGGTGTTCTGGATGGTCTGGAGCTTGCGGATAAGAGACTTGTTGATCCCGGCGTAGAGGGCGTTGCCGTAGTCCGGTCTGCTGGTGATGAGTGCGTGGGTGACAGCCTTCCTTGATTCGTGGGGGATCCACTTGAAGGTCTTTCGGAGGATTCGGAGGGTGTTGAAGCAGCTGGAGGTGACGGCGTTGACTTGTCGGGTCATGGAAAGGGAGGAGTCGAGTATGATGCCGAGGTTTCGGGCTTGGTTTGTGGGTGTGGGGGGGGGGGGGGGGCTGCCGAGGGCGGTAGGCCACCAGGTGTTGTCCCATGCCAAGGGAAGGGTCCGAGGATGAGGACTTCTGTCTTCTCTGAGTTGAGCGTCAGGCAGTTTCTGCTCATCCAGGATGCAACGTCCTTCATTCCTTCCTGGAAGTTGAGTCTTGTGGTGATTGGGTCCTTGGTGAGGGAGAATATGGCTTGATACCAAACATCTCGTCTTGATAAACCCACACTAATGCCAGTGTTGAATTCATCAAAACATGCACTCAGAGGGCACCTTAGAGGTGCCCCCTGAAAACCTACCAGCCTCTGGTGTGCCAGCTGACCGGATTCTGCCAGCCTGCCACCGAGACAAGTTTCTGACATTATAGGGTGAGAGCCTTTTGCTCTCAGGCGGTCAGAAAAAACTCCTGTCCGGGAAGAGGGAAGAACTTCCCCTCTCAAAGGATGATCTGCTGATTAGCCTCCTTGGGCTGGCGAGCTTTAACGGAACCACCACCTTAGGAATGCAAATCAGGCTCCCCTCAGAGAAGACAAAGCCACCCGGGCAGGCAGGAAAATTAGCTAGTCAGGTAGGCATGCCATCCCCAGGCTAGTATACCCCCTCCCCACCCTGTGCCTTCCCCTCCCCAAGGTGGGCTAACTGCGAGGTGGACAAGAATTTTCAGAGGTAGCCATCTATGTGATGGCATACCTAAGATTTCTGGGACATGGTCATGCCCACTTCCCACAGGAAGTGGTCATATAGGGGGCGTAGTGGTCAGTAGCCCACCCCACCAAATTCAGTATTTAGGGGATCCCTGGCAACCTAAGAACAGTGAGGACACCAAAGAGTCGCAAAAGCAGAGAATACTGAAGGGAGTCCCTGACTTGGCCCCAAGCCCCGCTGGCCTGTCTGCAGCTCTCATCAAAAACTGTGCCAAAGTCGACTCGTCCTGCAGCTGTGAATCCAGGATTTTGAGAGGACTGCCTCTGAAAAAGACGCAAGACCTCCAGTGAATAGCGAACCTGTTCAGCAGAATCTTCAAATAGAAGCCTCTGAGGTCTCCGGAACCGCCAAAACCCGATACCTGAAGCAACCACTGCACCTGTCGCCTCCAGCCCAAGTTAAAGTGGGCCAACGGTGCCAACAAGGTTCCCCAGCCCTCCAGAGCTCGAGTCCATCGTGGTTTCACCCCTCCTGGACTCCCCGACATCACATGCAGACTCTGCACTCAGGACCCCTCTACTGCAACTGCTCCGGTAAGGAAATATCCAACGCCCCTGCACTATTGCCCCTGGGCCTTGAAGAAGATGACCAGAGGTGCCCCCCTCGTCCCCAGGCATTACACTGCCTGAGCCCACTTGCGGGATCAACCCGACAGGCTTCCTAGCGAGAGCCTGCAGCCTCTTTTTACAGAGACCGATCCCTATTTGTATTTATTTTTTATATAGGGCAAACTCAAACCGAAGGTATAAGAGCGCTTTACATGAGCACTAGTTGCGTTACAGATGGACACATTCATTTTGTTAGGCACTGGGAGATTAAGTGATTTGCCCAGAATCACAGGATGTCGAGCATCCCTGCAGATACTCGAACCCGTTTCCCCAGTTTCGAGGTCGACTGCTCTGGCTGTTAGGCTCCACTGAAACGCATTGGGCTCCCTATGCTGATTTGCACCCTGCACCTACCCGCTCTCCCTCCCTCACGCCGCTGGTAGTGTACTGTTGGTGCTGCCTTGGACCTTGCCCACCATTCACCTTAACTCCTGGAGATTGGTCCGGTAAGTCGATGTACTGTACCTGTTTGCAGAACTTGTTCTTCCTTCCATGGGATAACGTTGCAGAACTCAGAAATTGTACTGTTTCCACTTTTTAAAGTGAAAAGAATTTATACTAAAAACTTACTTACCTGAATGATTTTTCTCCGATGCCTAAACATATATAAAGATACTTGCTATTTTTTATAAATTGGTGTGGATCTCCTTCTTGAGTCGTGTTGTCATTTATTGATCATTGTGTGTATTTGCAAATGTCTCATACTCCTCTGTGTTAAGCTTGAGGCTGCTCGACCACGCTACCCCCTAATAGAGCACTTTGGGATTGCACAGCAAGCCCTGTCCACGAGTAAGGGAAACCCTGAGCTCTTTACACAGTGTATCAGATTACTGATATATATAATGAAGAGCCAGGTTTCTACAAGGACACTATATTTTAATCAGACAATATTTAGGCCAAGATATTCTGGTACCTTACTGTCAGAAACAAAATCTTGCCCGTCGCCTGAGACGGTGAGAACACCTTGAGAGCTGGATGGACTGCTCCCACTTGCAGAGAATTTAATGCTAGAGGCTTCCTTATCTGAACAATGTCCCTGCACTGTCCGTTTCTGTAGGTGAGCTCCCGATCCTATCAAGGAGGTATCTGTTACAACAGGAGCAAGCTAAAGCCTGGCATCCACGTCTCCTTTCCAATGATACCACTAATCGTCCTGGCACTGATGAAGTGCCTCATGTGAAGCCTTGTATTTTTAACAATAAAGACACATGATGCCACTGAACTCCGAGAGGTGATTTTGGCCAAAAATTGCGAAAAAGTTGACAGCATTTGGCGGCATTTCTGTAAAATTGCAGATATGTTCACAAAGGAGACATTTCCTAGATGTGTGTTTGAGGTGGTTCCTAAGTAAGCAAGTACTTTTACTGTGGTAGTGGAAGTAAGTGACAGTGTGCCAGTCAAAGAAGTACAGGCAGAAGATTTTCGACTAAGGAGAAAAGCTGCCACGCATCTAAAAAAAAAGTGTTAGAAGCTAAATTCAGACCAAAAGGTAGGGAGGGTTGCATATTACCCTACCAAGAACTGTGAATGTTTTATGTGCTTACTCGCAACTGAAATGTGGAAGAATCCATCTTTTAAGTCCATAGCTGTCATCTAGTTTTAATTCTTCAGCTTCAAGCAACACTGATGAAGAAAAGCATTTGGACCCATTCTTGAGCCCTGCCAGCAGGTCTAGGATCCAAGAATGATCTGAACTCCCTCTTTGGGCATTTTTCTCCATACCAAAAATATCCTGAATAAATACCATTTCCTTGAGGTGAAGAAATGGGCAAATGTCTCTTTTTTCAGCAGTTTTGATGAATGGGTGCAGATTTCAGTGGAATGGACAGAAGTGTTGTCTTGAACTGAATGGCATAACCTTTCTGCACTATATGTAGCACCCATCTGTCAGTAGTAATCGTTTTGCACTCCCAAACATAACGGAAGACATCCCTCCCATTGTAGTGGCATATAAATGAGAAGGAGCAAGGGAGTCACTGCCTACAGGCTAAGAGAGCCTTCTTTAAGAGGAAAGCTGCTGTTGGAAATCTCTCCCTCTAGATCTCAATTGGTAGGACTGTTGCTGTGCAGTTGGTTAGGCCACTGGCAGTATCATGCTGGGGTGTTGCCAGGAAACTGGTGGCTGATGACTATAGCAGCCATATTTTGATGGGAATTAAATCCTCAAGAAACTTGACAGACACGATCATATATGACTGTCATTTTAAAGCTTAATGGGGATTACATCTAGAAGTCGAATCACTAAGAATAACTTCTGAAAGACAGAACGAAATCTGCATCAGAGAAGTGAGAATCACTGGTGCAAAGTGAAGGGAAAGGAACCTTTTCAGTACAAAACTGAGATACAGCCTGGGCAATGCTTCACCAGACTGTCCATCCACCCAGAATAGAGACCCAGGTAATGCTTTGAATGCAAAATTGATACGTTTGGGCATACGTCACTTAACTGAAGGGTCAAACAGTCACCCTTAAATGTAAGGTAGACAGAATCATTCAGCAACGCGCTCAGGAGCCGAAAGGTTGACGAATATAAAAAAAAAACAGAAGCCAGCTCCAGACACTGTGAAAGTGATAGAAAGGCTTGAAAATGCAGCTGACCAAACCAAACAGGATTCTTAAGGCTACCTGAAAAGGTTGAGAGTGAAGCAAGCTGCATAATGGGTGTATTTTACTTGACATAGGGGAAACCCTTCTATGTAGGCAAGTGTTCACAGATTAGTTTGCTCCAATTATCTATTCAGGCTAAGGAAAGAGAGGATTCAGCATTAATGTTCACACTTGTACACACAAATGATGAGGACAAGATATTGGTGTTAATGACGTTTTAAAAAAACAGACCCAAAGTACAACAGACAGAAGTGTTTGCTATTTCCTGCCCTAGCACCTGAGCCATAAAGAATCCACCCCTGCATTTGTCAGTTTGTCTAAAGCCTTCATATAGAAAGTTTGCCCATGAGTGGCTCATAATAAAGTGAGTTAAGAAAACAAGTTACTTACCTGTAACTTTAGTTCCCCAGTATTGGACCTTTCATAGATTCACATGCCTGAATCATTCCCCGTCGTCGAGACGGGAGTCTCCGGTACATAAAAAAGCATTGCTTAGTATTATAGCAAACTGAAAAAAGGCCTAGGCACATTTTCCTTTGCAACCCATAACCTTCGTTATGTAAAAAAGGACTAAACTTGTACCTGAACCAATCAGAGCCTCTCACCCTCTAGAACACTCCTGAGAGAACCTTCTGCCCCTCAGATTTTCGTGCACTTGTGCAATAACACCCTTTGTGCTAAATCCGAGGAGAGCCTCTCAGGGGAGGAGGGTGGGTTGCATGTGAAGCTATGAAAGGTCCAATACTGGAGAACTACAGTTACAGGTAAGTAACTTGTTTTCTTACTCCAGTATTGGAGCCTTTCATAGATTCACATCCCTGAATCAGAATAGTGAGCAGTAAATAAATGCAAATTTTTTGTTACCCAGAATCTGAATCCAGGAAACATATATAGTGTGATAAAGATGGTATCTGTAAACCAAATTCCACATATCAAAAATACTTTGCAAATGGTAATACAATAAACAACAATAAAATGTGTCAAAGTACATAATAAAGTAAGGAGGGATGGTAAAGAAGGCTCACCGTTACTGGATAAGCTTCCTCAGCACCGCTTCTCCCACCGCCACATCTCTCCCTGTGGCTGCATCCAAGCAGTAATGCCTGGTGAAGGTGTGTGTACTCGTCCAGGTCGCCGCCCTGCAGATATCCTGGATCGGTACTCCTGCGAATAGAGCAGTAGAGGTGGAGACTGCTCTTGTAGAATGTGCACGGACTCGTGCATTCAGAGGTCGTCCAGCTGCCTGATGACAATACTCTAGAAATCCATCTGGCAATTCCCCTTTTTGACAAAGGGAAACCCTTCCTGGGTGCGCTGACGGCAACAAAAAGCTGTGAAGACTTGCGGAAAGGCTTAGTTTCTGCAAATAGAACTTCAAACAACGCTGGACATCCAGCGAGTGGAGAGCTCTTTCCGCCGCTGTTGATGGTTGTGGAAAAAATCTTTTGAGAATTAATGGTTCGTTCAAATGAAAGTCAGTTGGAACTTTAGGGATGAATCTTGGATTAGTCCTGAGTATTATCCTGTCCTCTTTGAACTGCAAGAAAGGCTCTTGAACCGTGAGAGCCTGAATCTCCCCCACTCTCCTGGCTGAAGTGAGCGCAATGAGTAGCGCAACTTTCCACGAAAGAAATTTCAGCTCCGCCCTGTGAATTGGCTCAAAGGGCTGTTTCATCAACTGGGAAAGAATGACGTTCAATTGCCAGAGAGGTGGTGGAGGTTTTATTGGAGGGAAAACTCGGAACAGACCTTTCATAAATTGTTTGATGACTCTAGCAGACCACAGAGATGGACCAGAGGCAGTTCTTCTAAAGCGTGAAATTGCAGCTAGGTGTACCTTTATAGATGCATGAGCCAAACCTGACTTAGCCAAAAACAAGAGGTATGGAATAATCTCGTGAGCTTCTGAATACAGCGGATGAATGTTAGACCTTTTGCACCACAAACAAAACCTTTTCCACTTCATATGATATGTTTTGTTTGTACTATCCGCTCTGGCTCTAGATAGAATCTCCCTGCACTCCGTAGGGATGTTCAGATGCTGAAATTCGCAGTATTCAGGAGCCAGGCTGCTAAATGCAGAGATTTTGGATCCGGATGAAGAACTTCCCCCTGGAACATTGTCAGCAGAGACGATATCGGCTGCAGGCAAATCGGGCGCTCCTCTGACAGTAGAAGAAGCTCCGCAAACCAATGTTGTCTGGGCCACCACGGAGCTGTCAGGATTAACCTGCATGGTTCTTTCTTGATCTTCATAAGAACCTGCGGCAGGAGGGGAATTGGAGGAAAGGCGTAGGCAAAGATGCCTGACCATGCCATCAAAAACGCATTCCCCCAAGATCCCCGTTGGGGAAGCCAGCTTGCGAAGAACCGGCATTTTCTGTTCTCCCTTGTCGCAAAAAGATCTACTATCGGAGTTCCCCATTTCTGGAAGATGTTGTTCAAAATCTCGTTGTCGATCTCCCATTCGTGACAGACAGACTTTATTCTGCTTAGAGTATCTGCCTTGGTGTTCTGGTCCCCTGGAAGATGTTCCGCTGTAATGGATACTTCGTGTCGTAGAGCCCATTCCCATATCCACTGGGCTTCCCGAGACAGGGAGAGTGATCTTGTTCCTCCCTGTTTGTTCAAATAGTGCATTGCTGTTGTGTTGTCTGTTCTTATCAACACGGCTGCACCTTGAATCCTTGGCAGGAACGCCAACAATGCTAAGCGGACGGCTCTGAGCTCCAAAAGGTTGATATGCAATTGCTGTTCGTTCGCTTTCCAACGACCGCTTACCTGCAGATCCTGAAGGAATGCTCCCCATCCTTCCAAGGACGCATCTGTCGTAACCACCAATGGAGCTGGTTGAGTCAGGAAAGAAAGACCCTGCAAGATGTTTTGTTTTCGGGTTCACCATGTTGCCGCGTGGATCATGATCGGCGTCACTTTGATTATATCCTCGAAGGATCCTGTCGCTTGATGCCACTGAAGATCCAACTGCTCTTGTAATGGACGCATCCGTAGTCTGCAGCAAGGTACGAGGGGAATGCAAGATGACATCGTTCCCAGCAATGACTTGAACTTGCGTACTGAAAGAGACCTTCTTTTTATAAACGCCTGGGATAGAGGCATTATTCCCCGCTGTCTTTCCTCGGAGGGGAACGCTCTGTTTACCTCCATATCCAGAATTGCTCCCAAGAAAGTGATATTTCTGGACGGTTGCAGAGTTGACTTCTCCTCGTTCAGAGTGAGGCCTAATCTGGCAAATAGTTCTATGCAAGCCCCTGTTGATAACCGGGCTGACGCTGCCGAAGGAGCCTTGACTAGCCAGTCGTCGAGGAAAGGAAACACTTGGTGTTTCTGTCTCCTTAGAACCGCTGCCACTGGAGCCAGGCATTTTGTAAAAATCCTCGGGGCTGATTTCAGACCAAAAGGAAGCACCTTGAATTGGTAAAGATCCTCGGACAATACGAACCGAAGGTACTGCCTGTGTGAAGGATAGATTGGGATATGGAAATACGCATCCCGCAAGTCCAGTTTGGTCATGTAATCCCCTGGGTTTAATAGCAGCAGAATATCCTGGAGGGAGATCATTCTGAAGGTTTGATCCTTGAGGTAAGTATTTAGGGATCTGAGATCCAAAATGGGGCGCCATTGAAGAATGTTTTTCTTGATCAGAAAAAAACGGGAATAAAATCCCTTTCCTTTCTGGGAATTCGGTACCGGTTCTATTGCTCCCTTTCGGAGCATTGTCCGAATTTCTTGACGCATCTGATGTAAATACTTGACCTCTTGAAATCTTGGTGGTCTACAAGGGGGAATTTCCAGAAACTCTAGAGTATGACCGAATTGTATTATGTGGAGGACCCATTGGTCCGTCGTTATCTGCTGCCAATTTTGTAGATAATAGGAAATTCTTCCACCCAGGGGAATATGCGACATATCACATATAAGTGTCACCAGACTGTCATTTTCTTCGGGTGGTGTCTTTCCCTTGGCGACCTCCTTGACCTCTAGGAGTAGATTTTGTGAAACCCCTGTCTGTCTCTGTGAATATTGTTGACGATATGGCTGAGATGATGTGGAGTAGGAAGAATAGCGGCCTTGTTGATAACCCCCTCTATAAGAGGTTTGGCCCCTACCTGTTGAGCCACGAAAAGGAACTTTTCTATACTGTAATGTTCCCAGAGATTTTGCTGTTTCCGTATCCCTCTTGATACTCTGTAAGGCCTCATCAACATGCTTTCCAACCAGATCTTCCCCATTGAACGGAAGATCCAAGATCTTATTCTGGACTTCAGGCCTAAAAGATGTTGCTCTCAACCATCCTTGTCTGCGTAAAACAGCCGCTCCTCCCAGAGATCTGAAGCCAAAGTCCTTTCACCTTCCTGGAGGATTTTCCTGGCCTCTTGTCTGTCCGCTTCAGGTATGCTGTCTATGTATGGTGATAGGTCGCACCACATTTGCCTATCATACCTGCCCAGGATGGAAGAGCAGCCATGGACGAAAACCTCCTTCCTGCATTATCCAAGCGCCTACCCTCTCTGTCCGGTGGCGCTGAAATTGGAGCAGACGGATTCCTCGATTTTTGCTGCGCCGCTTGAGTTATAACCGAGTCCGGTTTGGGGTGACCTAATAAACAAGCCGGAGCATCCGAAGGCGCTTTGTATTTTTTGTCCAGCCTAGCAAGCACTGGAGTAACCGTTGTCGGCGTCTCCATAACTTTGAGACCTTCCTCCCATAGATTACTCACAATTGGAAGAGATCTAACCGTCTTGCGAAACGGTTCTTTGAAATCATATAAAAAGCATCCTGCTTTATCCGATGACATATTGAGCGCAAATCTCTGCGCGGCTCTCTCCATCAGATTATGGAACCCTCCAATGTCCTCCGGAGGGGAATCCACAGGTCTCGGTGACGGAGATGAAGGGGACGGAATCAGATAATCATCCCATTCCTTACTAGGATCTGTTATCTCCCCTTCCTCCTGCTCTTCATCGTCAGATGTGTCTCGAACCGGTTGTGGCAAAGGTGATAATGGCCCAGGAACCGGTACCTCCTGTCTTCGCACTGGTGTACATGCAACAGAGTGTGACGGAGCCACTGGAATCCTTTGGGTAGAATGAGGCTGTGATGGTTCCCCTGTTCTGGGCTCCCTCCCCCCCTTTTTGCCTGACAAAACAACGCGGGCCGCTTTGGGAAGGGATACTCTTTTCCTTTTTATTGGCAGCGTTTTGTTAGAGTCACACACGCTAAATATAGCACCGTAGCCAGTCTGAAAGTCGGGGAATGAAATCGAAGCTTCTTGCGTGATTAAAGATGTCGTCTCGGGGAGCGAGGTCTCCGTCCAGCGACCGGCACTCGAGGACCCAAGAGAAAAGAAACAATAGGGTATGCTTAGGTCGGTTTCCACAATGAAAACAACAAGGGGGGGGGGGGGAAGGGGGGGGAGTGCACACCGTCACCAAACCCTGGTCTCTGTGCTGTCACTATCGTGTAGGGGAATCAGTGCGTTTATCTAGGTGCGCCCCTCACGCGTGTCCAAAGCCCCTGTAAAATGGAAGAGCATACGCCCGTCACTTGCCTGCTTCCACGACCCCCATGGGCCGTGGCGAGGGGAGACCCAGTCTCCTTGGCTTCCAGGAGATAAGCGGTCCCGAGCGCGGTGCTCCTTGAGCTGTCTCTTTCGTTGTCGGCTCCCTCACGATCCGGAGGGCGATACTCCTGGGTGGTCCCTCTACGCCAGGCGACGGTCTCGTCTCTCTCGTCCTCTCCTTGGCTCGTTCTCCACTCTTCACCGGCTTCCGTCTTCTCCCTCCAACTCTCGCTCGCCCACTCCTCGCTGTCGTCCGCTTTTGCGGGCACTTCCGCTCTGCCCCCGTAGTCCGCTAGACCGCTGCCTTCAATTCCGGGTGGTTTGGCGGCGGCCATCTTGGGTTGGGCTCCGCCACTATCGGACGGTCGCACTCCATCACAGAAGCAAAGGATGCCTCCTATTGTAATCATCCAACATGAACTGCAAATCCGTCAGTAGAGAAGCTGGAACACTCACCATCTCTTCCTGATCATGTTGTCGGGGCGGTCCTGATAACCCCCATACTCATCCTCCCAGTCATCCTTCTGACATTTAACATGTAACTGAGAGGGGCTACTTGCATAACCAAACGGACCCTCATTATCATCCTCCTGCGAATCCTCCTCCTCCAATAAATGGGATAGAACCAGAGGCGTTACCTTACTAGGAGACGTAATGTCCGGGGTAATCCTTCTTTTCCTGGCAAAATCCCGCTTTTCTGGGGTTTTTTCCCTCGTCGACGAGCCCGTCGACGAGATTGCCATAGTAACCGCCGACGCCGCCGTCGTCGCCGATGCCGCCGTCGACGCTGTAGACATCGTCGTCGACGACGTAGTTGTGGTCGTCGTCAGTGTCGTCGACGCTGTCGTCGTCGACACTGCCGTCGACGATGCCATCGTTGACGAGGGTATAGGTCTAATAATGACCTTTACCTCACTTTTCTTCGTCGACGACGCTACTTTCATCGACGATTGTAGATTTTTCTAATTTCTCCTCAGGTGAAGTAGACGCTGGCTTTTTAAGCGTATGTTTAATTTTAAGGGGTGATTTTGAAGGCTCAGAACTTGTTTTCTTTGAATGGTTCACCCCTGAAGCATGACCCTTGCTCTCCTTTTCCTTAATTTGAGGAGATTTTGAGGGACTGCGCTCTGAAGACCCAGAAGTGGTCTTTTTAAGAGCCTTCTCAGGTTTCTCCCCTGAGGTATGAGCCTGAGGAGATCTACCTCTCTTCTGAGACCTCCTTGAAACAGTTGACGCCTCATCACTGTCACTAGACACGACGTCCTTCCTGGTTTTAAGTTTTTGGAGCCAAATTAACAGTCTGCCTTCACGATCCCTCAGAGTCTTATTAGAAAAGGTACGACATACCTTACACTCCTTCGCCTGGTGGTGTGGGTAAAGGCAGTATATACAGTCTTTATGAGGATCGTCAGTATATAATCTCTTCTTTGAACAGGTGGCACAGGCCCTAAACAAGTCCTTCTTCTCCTTATCAGCCATTCTCCAAAAGATGATGTAGAAAATTCAGTTGAAAATCTCCTCAATCTAGAACCAACTGTAGAATTTGAGCAGAGCTCAAAGGAGACTCCCTAGCACAACGTGCGGTAGAAAATCTGAGGGGCAGAAGGTTCTCTCAGGAGTGTTCTAGAGGGTGAGAGGCTCTGATTGGTACAGGGACAAGTTTAGTCCTTTTTTACATAACGAAGGTTATGGGTTGCAAAGGAAAATTGGCCTAGGCCTTTTTTCTGTTTGCTATAATACTAAGCAATGCTTTTTTATGTACCGGAGACTCCCGTCTCGACGAAGGGGAATGATTCAGGCATGTGAATCTATGAAAGGCTCCAATACTGGAGTAACTGGGGCTTCCATCTGGCTTTTCCAGAGACAGATCCTAGATTCTGCAAAACCATAAACAAAATCTCAGTGAACCGAGCCCCTTCCTCAGAGCACTGTTGGATGAGAGATGGACCCTGAGGTACATAGTACCTGGGGTGACCTGCTTGGAATCAATAGTTTATCAGCACCAAGGTAATATAGTCTTCTTCCTGTATTTCCTGATTGTTTAGATAATTGTTGGATAGGACTGCCAGAGAGTGACGAGTGAATGTGTTGCATGGGAGAAAGGGCAGAATACACATCGAAAGGTACAAAACGTATTATTGAAAGTAAGGAGAGATTCTTACCAGGCTGATGAAAAACCTGTTACTAAAAAGAATATTACACAGTAACAAAATTATTCACTATAAGCTGGAATTAAATTAATATATTCTGAGTATGGAATTTTTGAGACACTTCAGCATAAACTATTTGTTTTTGTCCTAAGTAAATACAATTACAGGATAACTTACTAGTGGTTATACAAGTGGAATCATAAGGGGCGGATGCAACAGAATCAATTCAGTGACAAGGGAGGGGGCTTCAGCAGATCGGATAGGAGTATTGTAAGTAATAATGCGACTGTAAGCAATAACGATTTACAGTTTACAGGTTTTCCAATGTAAAGCCCACTGCTACGACTACATGGCTGATTGAGGCAAATGGTGTTATATTCAGAAAGAATGATATCAAGAATAACTGATAAAGCCAGCACTGGTCAACCAGGGATCTGCTCTTAAAATTAAATTTAAAAATCATCCTTCAACATGTCAAATGTCAAAAGTATGCAATGGCGCTCATTTAAATCTGGGCGATTTTACACCAAACTTTTCAATTTACAAAACAATTCCACAATAAACAACATAAGATATATTTTCATTACTAATTCACTGTAGCAAAAGCTACAGGTGCAACTGGCTACCCAGATATTCAACAACACAGGATACATCCCTAAATTCTGGCAGTGCACAAACAGAGGGGTTTATTATGATGGCGGGCAGACAAACCGTACCGGGAAACGGGACTGCCCGCCATTGTCGCGGCGGTCCCGCAAGTGGCATTAGGATGCGCCCGCCGGACTGGCGGGTGCATCCCGCATTTTAAACATTGCGGCGGGCGGTGCTGCAAGCAGCACGTGCGGCAATGTGAAAAATGCATGTTGTGCATTTGAATGCACAACGTGACAGGCACCGCGCGGTGCCTGCCACCTTGAGCATGCAAATGCAGGGGGTACCATAGGTACCTCTCATGTGCACCCCCCCCCACCCCCGAACACCCTGGGGGCCCGCAACGGGCCTCCAAAGAAAAAAACGCATGCCTTTCCATGGCGGAGTCTCCGCCATGGAAAGGCAATTCACCGCCATGATGCTAATAAGCAGGCACTGCCACCATATTCCTGGGCTTTTCTGCCCGGTAGGCAATCAGACGGATTGCCTACCGGTGGAAAACCAGCAGAAAACCGGCGGATGGTCGTCCTGTCCGCCGGGGTCACCCCCGCCATCGAAATGTGGCGGGGGGAAATGTTATGCGGGCAGTAGATTTCGGCGGGCGGACCGCCATACGGGCAGTGGCGATCCACCCACTATCATAATGACCCCCAGAGTATCTAAAAGCTCCATCCACAGGTATTGGAAGATATTTGCCATCGCGGCAAAATGTTCCCCTAAAACATATACAAAACAGATGTTAAACTTTTAATTGGAAAGTCACTGTTTAAATCTTCCATACCAAAATAAATTATCTTAATACAAAAAGGAACAAGAAGCAAACCAAATATTTATGGTATTAGAGCAGACATTACACTAACCGATATGTGACCCATGAATAAGTGCAGAAAATATAGAATGCTATTGTTCAAAATTATAAACAGACAGTAGTGCTGTTGTACTCATGATACCAGTAATCTTGAGTTTGGCTTTTCAGATTCATGTGCGACCCATTTAAGTTAGTGCTTTTAAATATTTGTGGTTTGGAAGCAATGCTTATACAGAACTACATACATTCAATTCTTTCTTCAAGGACAAGAAGCAAATCACGTTTCGGAAGACCTACTCGCCCATGTAGCCTTTTGAGGTGGAGTGGAAGGATGCTAGTTCCACGTTGTTAAAGTAGTCCGGTCCCATCTCATACAGAACTTTTTTGAAGGAATGGAAATGACAATCCTCAGGGTACACATTGTCTTGATAGACCTATGCAACAACAAAAATATTCAAATGTAAGAACATAGGTCCAGCTTCTTCATTACCCAAATTCAGCAAATGGAGATAACGGATATTGTAGCCTGTTTAATTGCCTGTTCCCCTAGGTTATGCAGAAAATGAATTGGAAAACCTGTGATCCGTTCACATGCCCCGTGTGGTATGCTACCAAGTCATTTTGACCAATAGTGCAGCAGTAATTAGTAATGTGACGTAGTGCTCAGAAGGACAATGGTACATACAATTTTCAAAAATGCAGTATTTATATTCAGGATTTTAGGTACTTATCCTATAAGGAAAATGTTTCTTAGGTGTAACAAACAGTTTGCAGCTGGTTGTACGGCTGCTGCACATGATGTGAACCCTTGAACAATCTAGTTCGCATTAGATCTAGGCACACACAAGTTACTACACTCAAAAACATAGATTTGACTTTGGCCATGATTCGAATGACTGATCCCTACATCCCCTTAAGACCACAATGCATTAGAACACATATTCCACATCAGATCAGTTTTAATCTTGGCATTCCATGGGTCTGCATTCTTAGGAAATTAATATAATATTTGAATGTTAGCTTCTACTTGCACTACCTTTGAGGGTCACATGAATCAACAGAATAATCTGACAACCGATGGTTAAAGATAAGGAACACTTTCTATTTATAGCATGCATCGATTGCAGAGTCACATGAGGTGCATAGACTATTAGCAATTCCTGTAGGTGCTAGAAACTGGTGGTGATAGAAGCGTATTGAATACTATTACTGGCTGAGAGGGTGGTGGTGCGTGGATAGTTTCTTGCAACTATTTACCAACATTTCAATTAGCCATGGACGTTCAAGCCCCTTGAATTGATGACGACTACATAGGAAAAGCTTGGCAATGAGGGAAAGAATGTGCATGTATTAAGGACCATTCTGTACATAGTCCCTCTACATTGGGGTTAAGGATACTATGAGGTGAAATTATAGTACTTTACATACTCCATTGCAACAAACATATTTGAGTCTGGTGCTCCCTTCCAGCACTCCTTGTGATTGAATACATCTTCCATGTGTGTTCATTGCCGATGTTACTCGGAATGTCTGCAGATCCTTTCCCTTGCCTGGATCGCTTTTCGGACAGAAGCTTCACATGTCTCTTAAGAGCCTACTGCCATATCTCTTTCACCAGCTATGCAAACTGAAGAGGCTTTCACGTTTTCCTTTTGTAAGGAACACATGGCTGCCATATTGCCTGTTTGAATCACAAAAGGTCTGCTTGTGATTTGAATTTTTGAAAAGCTGCTAGAGCAGAGGTTGCTGTTTTCAAAGAAACAAATTGACATACAAGTCTACCTGGCCTCTACTGACGAGACCATAGTTGTGTTCACCACAGCCCGCCTACGATCATTCTGTAATAACAGCCACTGGCAGAGGTTCTGCGAAGGTACAGGCCTTCACGAGGTTCCGAGAGATTCCCTTATTCTGAACATTGGCCATATCCAACATCATTTGTTCCCGGGATCTGGACACGTCTTCCCACTGCCATGATAGTCACTCCTGGTGAGGTTTTAAATGGGAGTGTGGTGTTGGTACCAGTGTAAAGCACAAGGTTGCCTGATATGTACCTGACCTTCTTGTCGCTAACCATTATTCTCCAAATAAAAGTAACTCATCGTGACATCTGATTAAAAAGGAACAATGTTCAGAAATACCTGCACCAGTTTATGTAGGATATGCCTACATTTCATGTGAATCAATGTTGGCCCTAAGAAATTATTTTGGCACGAGATTTCAGCACATTTATAGTGAACCTGGGTTTGTGCAGCAATTGAATCATTCTCCTGGTTTGGTACTGACATTCGTGAAACGTCTTCCCCTTGTCTAGTCAGTCATCCAGATATGGATATACATGGAAGGCCTTGCAGTGCAAGTGGGACACAGCCAGCAGCTAATACTTTGTAAAGAATATTGATGCAGACTTTATTCCAAATGAAAAGTTTCCATTTATCAGAAAGATCTGGCATTGCACTAATGTGGGTCGCAAGGGAGTGTGAATGTATGCATCCTGGAGGTCAGCTTACCATGGAGTTTTCCTCCTGTAGCAATAGAATGACCTACTGTAGAATGGTCGTATTGAAAAGTCCTCCTGTATTACACACAGAGAATTGGCCTTAGTGATACATTCTTCTAGGGCATGAAGAAGCACAGAGTATGTCACATCCATTTTCACACATGGGAAATACCTTTGTGTCCTTCTACTGCAATGAAGCAACTCTAGAGAAGTGGTAACTTATGGAGCCTTAAAAGGATTTTGAATGGTGGGTGATAACATGTTTGCTGGTTGAACTCAATGCTGCATCTGTCTCTGCATGTATCCAACACTCACTAGGGGTCTTCTGATCAGGGTGGTTAAAAAGCTATATGTTTACTGCTAGGCAGCAGACCATGCTCCATCCTAAGGGGATGTGAGAAAGTGTGGCAAATTGTCTCACTAGTATTGAGAGTACAGAGGCCTGGCTGTGTAAATGCCTGGTGGCGCTAGAGAGGAAGTATTTGATCCAAGGCAGGACATCTCCTAGGGGGCCTACAAGCTTAAGGGGAGATGCTGCTGCAGTGCCCCATTGACGTACCTGTCTCAATGTCCTTGAGGGTGTCCAAAATCACATTCACCTAGTATCCAAACAAGGATTCAGTGCCAAAAGTAGCAAGTGCATGTGAACCTGTGGAGAAAGCTAAGCATGGCAATGTAACAGAAAGCTGGCAGTGAGCAGATAGCCGTTCATGTCTGTTGCACTTAATGCAGTGTAAATGGTTGCTTTCAAAAGAGGGTTTTCCTGGTGTATATGTCTCTGTCCTCCTGCTATAATAGCAAGGGCTTGGAACTTCTATATGGCAACTCATGGCCTCCTCCGGTGCCATACATTTCCCTTCTGTGTTAATAAGGTTTCCTTCCTGAACTGGAGGGTATCCATCAGCAGTCGCATTGTTCATAAAACACTTACATTCAGCACTGATAACCAACGTCAGGTTCACCACTATTTTAAACTGGTTTGTGAGAAAAAGCTTTGTACTTGCATTCAATACTTAGGAGATACAGATATTGTCTACAAAGGGCGGTAAATGTTATTCTTGGCAAGCTTGAATATGCCACGGTTCCCTGATCTTTATAAGTCTGCATTCTACACAGATATGGTGTCAATGTTCTAATGGCATACAAAAAAGCCCTTCACCAAGGAAGTAGGATGGACAGGCAAGGAAGAGGGAGGATGGAAGTCTATTTAATAGTTACTAACAAGCTCCTCCTTAAGATGGAAAAAATTGTGATATTTATGGTGTCACTGAGCAGGGGCCTCGGGGCATTTCTCTTGCAGCTTCAGTGTCTAACATGGAAATTCTTTTTGTGATTAACCAGAGCTTACGTTTACACCTTCGGACCCAAAGGTTGGAAAAAGTTTTCAGAGATGCAGTCTGTGTCACCATGCACAGTGTATTTAAGAGTGATAAAGGGATGAGCCATTTAAGTCATGTCCAAAGCTGATTCAAACATTTGGGGAAAAACAAATTTCACTTGTCCAAGCCCAATCCTAGACAGTACGCGTGTGCAGCATCATGCAAACAAACAAGAGATACAGCCTGAAAACTCAATATTCTGTTTTCACAAAAGCTGTTGGTTATAGTGTACATCATCCAACATGTGTCAATTTATTAATCAAAGAGACCTGATCAGTAAGACTATCTAAAGCAATTTTTACAGCTGATGTTTTTCAAGCTGTTGACAGGGTACATTTATGAGTCCACGCCACTCTGTAACTGGAGACAAGGCAAACATTAAAAGTTCAATCTAGTAACATTTCACACATTTGATCATGAAGCAAGTTTGTAACATTTGAGGGATCGATGGGGTAGATAGCTCCGCCCCTAATGAATGCTTCTTTGTAAGAGAACCTTTCAGATAGTCATACTATCCATGTACGACAAGGTTGGACTAGTTCTAAGTGGTGACTATGTTTAGAGCCTATGTTACTCTGCTGCATTAAACTGGCAGCCACTAGGTACACGGAACCCCAGGTGTGGATCTGGGGCTCCACTGATTAATTCATCCACTCAAGAAACTTGTGCCTGACCTCATGGCCAGCGGGCACACTCACCCTGACATCCTTCCGAGGACAATAAAACGAGTATCAGTGAATTGGGTAAGAAACACCTGTTCTGCAGTGCCAAGATGCCTCAAACGATGAATGTGCACTTTACAAATACATCTGTTATCTTAAACTGAGGGTAAATGAAAGCAACATACCCCTGAAAAGAGTTTTCCTAAATGTGTATCTTCCTCAGAGCCATACAACTGCTACATGGTTGCCCACCATCGGTAACAGAATCTTTGGTGAACACTTAACAACGTAACTTTTGGTAGCTGTTCCACACCATTATTGCTAAAACAATTTTTATGGATTCTTAATAATGTTTAACAGATTCCAAAATCCTTTGCTGCTTAGTATCTCCGTTCCATGAAGCAGCCTTTTATTCAGGCAGTCCATTACCAACTAGAAAAGGCGGGGAAACTCAAACATGAATTTATAAGGCATGAATGAAACTGTATTCAGAACTGCATTCCAAGTCCAACTGCACAGTTTGAATTGATGCATGTGAACTGTCTTCCAAGGGTAAGAGAAACCTTGAGCAGAATAGTGGCTAAATATAGAATAAAACCCCCAGAAAGAGACATCTATCACCACTACTAGATGATTCTTCACAAAAAAGAAATATACCTGTAAGTATAATCAGTAGCTATATGCTTTCAAACCTAAGACTTCAACACACTGATTCTGCATACACTCTGGCTGGAGCCTCATCCATGAACGTATGCTACAGAAAATGCACACATTCATGAGCTCTAGGGAGATGCTGACTCCCATTATGCCCAAATTTACTGTTAGATGGAATTGTCAGGGTTCAAGCAAATGTCATGCAAAGCAAACAACTCTTACCGGCGGCGCAAAGTATTTATAATGCTCCGCACCACTGGGCTATGCTAAAGAAATCTCCTGGATCACTGTGACCGACAACTAAGAGGAGGGATGAAACATCGATAATGATAGCCTCTGGCATGTATTTCATTTTCAGCATTACTTTCAAGTCAAGGGAAGAAGGGACGGTAAAAAAAAAAAAAAAGTTACTTATTTTTTGTAAAGGTGTATCAAGTGGAGGCCCTATCTCCCACAGAAGAGTTTCCATAGTTCCTGCGCAATTGTAGGTGGAGCCATCGACATCAGCCACAGCTCTGTCCCTTTCCAGATATGACCACACAACAGTATATAGGAGCTACCCCTGTATGTGCACGTCTGCTCTCATTTTTCCATGCCCTCAGGCGCAGAGACGAAAATGACAATAACTGAGGTGAAACAGCCAGAGTGCAAAACTGGCATCTTATTAATCTACTGAAGTACACTCCGCAGAGCAGGTAGGTGGAAAGGTGGTGAGGAATATGCAAGTAGATAAGAGTATCACCAGAAACAACACTACCTAAAGTGCCTAAGATACCCTATACTTACCTAAAGTACCTTATTCTTCTAATGGATACCTCTACCTACAGATTCCTCACCTTTTGAATCAGTGACAAAGTACTACCTACCCCCTCTAGTATAAGTGGACTTCCATCAGGAAGTCTTGCAGGACAGAAAGGACAAGATGACCCTACCTGTGGATCTGAGAATCAATGCAGCAGTGCTTATTGAAGATATAAACAGAAGACCACATAGTAGCTTGACAGATGTCCAAAACAAGAACACCCAGAGCTAGAGCAAACGTTGCAGCCTTTGATCTAGTGGACTGAGCCCAAAGACCTTCAGAAGGCTCCTTTTTGGTCAGAACATAACCCAGCTTAATACAAAGGACAATCCAGCCGAATAAGTTTGCTTCTGGACCACCTTTTTCGCTATGGTGAACACATTAAAGAACTGATCATCAACTTGGTGCTCCTAAACACTGTCAAGATAGAAGTCAAGGACATGCTGCAGATTCAACCAGTGTAATCTTTCCGACTTTTGGGATGGATGTGGAGGAGAGAAGATTGTGGGAAGGGTTATGTACTATCCCACATGATTAGTGACACAAACTTTAAAAGAGACACGTCTTAAGAACCAACCTCTCAGTGAAAAAGCCATATAAGAAGGATGAACCATTATAGGTTGAACCTTGCTGGCATGGAGAGCAGAAGGGACTGGAACGAGGAATATGGGTTTCAATGTAAGAAGCATAATATTACAGCTTTGAAGTGGCTTATATGACACACACATTAGGAAGGTCAAGAGGAAAATAACAGTGTCACTGGAAACGTGGGACAACCCCTTTAAGAGGCTTATCACAACTAGTGATTTAAATTACAAGGGTTGGTCAGGCCAATGAAGAAAACTAAACATGACCAAAAATTTGCCTTTAACTGCCCAATTCAAAACCTTACCAAGCTAACAGAACAAACAGTAGGATAGCAATAACTTTGCTTGCAGAGATCAACTGGTTTGTGTGAACACCACAAACAGTGTGCCCAGTAGCCAAAATTTATGATCTTGGTAGAAGGGAGACGCACAGCCAAAAGCACTACCACCACATCAGCTGGCAGATCTCTTAGTTGGTCCTGCTCAATCTCCACACATGAAAGTCAAGCTCGAGATTTGGTTATCACTCTACCTTGGTGATGGTGGCAGACGCTCAAAGCCTAGTCTAAGAACACCATCCAATCCCTTTAATCTAGAATCAACAGAACCCAAGCAAAAGATAACAGCCTGAATTTCTCCTTGCAAAGAAGCTTAAGACCACAGGGTCTTGGATGAAACACAGACTTTCATATTTCTTGGGAACCAGAATACAGCCAAAGTAGCAGATAAGCCCAAACACTGCTTCTAGCACCGGTTTCGGCATGAACTCGATTGCACCCTTGCAAAGCAAAGTCAGCACCTTCCTAGACAGGATCTTGGAGTGGTCTGCAGAAACCACTGAGTAAACCGGTGGGATGTGGTGAGGAGGGCCATGTTAGAGCAGTGCATACCCAACCTGAACAAACTGTAGGACCTATAGATTCAAAGTAAATCCAACACCAGTGATATAAAAACTGGCATATGCGCCTCTCTGAGCACATGTGCTCGCACAAGGGCGAAGCCATGAGTTTTTGCTGCATTACCCGGGGAGAAATAAGAAAATGACTTCTGCCCCTGGCCTTCTGCAACTCCTCTACGCTTGAAACTCTTAAAGATTTGTAGAAGATGTTAAATGAGCTGCAACTGCTGCTGATGATAAGGGGAAGCCTTTAGAGTAGCCCTAGAACCTCTATTGGTGAAACTAATGCATGAGGGAAGCAAGGCCCAGTGAAGACACCACAGCATGACTTTGCTTGAACTTCTCTAGAGTACAATCAGCCTCATCATTGAAAAGTTGACTGCCATCAATGGACATGTCCATCAGGGTAGAGCGGATGTCGCCTGAAACTCACAAAGAGCACATCACCACATGTCTGCTGATGATTACATCGATTCCCATGCACGAACCACTGAATCAAATATGTCCAGAGCACAGCACAAGATTTCCTTGACCGCATCTCAGTCATCTTGTAAAGTTTGTGATGAATAAAATGAGTAGGTTCTCCAGGACAGCAGGAAGAACCTCCTGCACAATCTCCCAAAGAGGGTGACAGTAGTAGCAGGAGACAATCATTGGGCGCAATGCCAAACTACCAGAGGAAAAGATTTTTTTGTTCCTGCCATTAACTTGTTCAACTACAAGTCCAAGGAGTGAAGGGCAGACTTTATAATTCTATTTACTTGAAAAAGTCTACACCAATGGCATTTCCAGAGAATTGCGTCAAGTCAAGAAATCAGGGTTCTTAGGAGCCAGTCTGGGACATCTAGTAATTTGACATCTAACCATAGAGGTACGGAAGGGCATGGGCCAAATCGCCAAAATGGGGTCCACTAGGGCATAATAAAAAGGGAGGAGAGGCTCAGGAGAAGATGGCCTGGCCTAGATGAAGGATTTCTAGGAGCAAGTTTGACTTGATCTCTTCCACAGGAAATATAAATTCCACGACTTTCACAGCAGCATAGAAAATCAAAACAAAGGAAGTTCTCTCCTGTGTACAGGGAGCATGAGATTTTTAAAATCCAATTAGGGATACAAATCTGGCAATTTACACTCCGATCCTCCTCATGTTTTTGTCACTGTGACTTGAAAGGGTAGGAAATTTCGCAGTGGTGACTCATCAGACTTGGATTCCGAAACTTGGAAAATTTGTCAAGATGAAGCATCCAGTGTAGAATACTACACACCTTAGCCTACTTCTACTTTCATTATTTGTGTTTGTGAGGAGAGGTGGCTTAGGGCCTGTGCCTATAGCATTTGCCTTTTTTGAACAGGGTTTGATACCACAGAATAACAGAACACATATTGTTTTAGGAACTTTTACAAAATTTGTGTCCCTGAACCTAATATTCAGTTTAAGAGTCCATCAAGTCTTTAACATAACAACCAAACTCGTGCTCAAATAGTCTGCAGTGGACAAAGTATTCCTCTTACTTGTGTTGCCATTGACTTGTGGAGCAAGACAATGGCAACATGGGTACTGCACTTAACAGGTTGCCCCTACGAGTTGGCAACAGTGAAAGTTATGCAGTAGATGGGTTGATTACAAATTTCCCATTTTCACAAATATCTGGCTCATGTGAGTCAGACAATGAGGAAAAAAGCAATAGCTTTAAAAGTTTGTAATCACGTTTTGACAGTTGTAGGTCTTGAGGGGGGCAGACAGCTCGTCTGCGACTGAAATGTTGAAATGATACGGATGATACTGAGGCAATGAACAGTGCTACAAGGTCATACTAATTCAAGAAAATGCCCTATGCAAATGCAGAAACTAAGATTCCAGTGTTCTTTACACAGTAGTACTGGTCATACGTGATGTTGTTACATATTACATTATATTTAATAAGCTAACAGAACAGATGTATCTTGAAAGGGGAAGCTAGCAAAGAAAAGCACACCATGAAAAGAGAAAAACGTGGAGCAAAAACCCACAAGAGAATGAGTTCAACTAATAACAGTGTCACTATTGAGGCACCCATGCCATCAGCGTTTTTCCGTGCATAATGGTGCTATCTTTTTGTCTGCTAAACATCAACACGATTTAGAATGGACTTCACTTTGGAGAAGGATAATGTTACTTACCCAGTAAGCATCTGTTCTTGGCATGTAGAGGTGTGGATTCACATGCTTTGCATACTCCTGCCATCTAGTGTTGAGTCCGGATGTTTGAAAGTTTTTTTCTTTGAAGACGTTTTTCCAGTCACGAGGTAAGGGGACTCCGCCTTTAGGTGATAGTGCATATGGGCATCGACTCTATTGTTAGATTGTTTTCCCAAAGAAGGTGAGAATGGAGTTAGTAAGTGTAGAACAGAGGTGTCAATGCGTATGTATGTACATTGAGAACTGCAAGAACTACAGGAGACCGGGGAGGCGGGTGGGCGCATGTGAATCTATAGCTCTACATGCCAAGAACAGAGGCTTACTGGGTAAGTAACATTAACCGTTCGAGACATGTGAGCTGTGACTTCAGGAGCCAAATCGGCAGGTTGAGTTCTCCATGGCTCTGAATGAGGAGCCTGGAGATAATAATAAGATTAATAATACAGCCATTTGTAGAGCGCGAACAGCTACCTCCAATGGAGGTGTCCCGGCGCTATAGCAACAGGTTGCATGCAAGAGTCTCACAACAACCGAGGCTCCCCGGAAATTAATCTAGGCTAAAAAGCCATGTTTTAGCTGCTTTCCTGAATTGTGGGTCAGAGGCAATCTGGCGCAAGGCATTAGGCAGGGCGTTCCATAACATGGACACCCGAGCATGAAAGATCTGCCACCCATCCAAGCTTTCCTAACTCGTGGGGTGCAAAGCAGGTTCTGAGAATTAGACCTCAGTGAGCGAGTCTGCTTGTAAGCACCTAGCCACTGTTTCAAATAGCTGGGGCAAATTCCATGGATTGACCGTCAAGCTAGGGTTAAGGCCTTAAATTTGATTCTTTTGGCTTCCCGGCAACCAATGTAGTTCCTTAATATGCGGAGAGATATGATGCTGAAATGGAACACGTCTAATCAATCTTGCAGCCGCATTTTGAACCATTTTGAGTTTCTTAACAAGGTAGGCCAAAGTAGAGGCCATTTGCATATTCCAGGTGAGAAGTCACTGTGGCATGGACTACGACCAGACTGCAGTTCTCTGGCAGCAGATGAATACATTTTTTCAAGTTTCTCAATCTGCCGAAGCAGGCAGCTGTCACCTGCTGAATTTGGGCCGAAAAGGATAAGTCAACCTCCCACTTTACTCCCAAATTTTTGGCAGTGCCTATTGGAGTGGGTGGTGAGCACATTTCCACCGGCCACCAAAGGTCTGCAGCAGGGGGCTTGTTTTTACCAAAAAACATCACTTCCGTTTTTTCGGCATCAAGTTTAAGTTTGTTGTTGTTCATCCAATGGGCAATATCTTTTAAACAGCCCTTAAAGCTCTTAAAAGAATCTTCAGACTGATCATTAAAGGGAAATAACAGCTGGGTGTCGTCGGCTTAGAAAATCGCCTGCACACCCCAGTTGGCTATCAGTGAGAACAATGGGGCCAAAAAGAATTTTGAACAACAACGGGCTTAGGGCCGACCCCTGCAGCACCCTGCACCATAAGTGCTTGCGGCTGGACTGATACGGTTATAAAGCCACCCTTTGTGTACGCTTATGGAGGAATGACTTCAGCCAAGCCAGGGCTGTACCCCCAACACCGATGTCCAAAAGACCAGTATTGAGTGGTCTACCGTGTCAAATGCTGCTGAAAGATCCAGGAGCACCAGCATAGCTGATGCCCCTGAATCCAACGCCATCCTTACTGAATCTGCCACCTCTAATAGCGCTGTTTCTGTGCTAAAGCCAGCACGGAAACCAGATTGGGTGTTGTGCCGGATGCTGTGGCTCTCTATAAAATTGGCCAAGTGTTACTGCACTACCTTTTCTAGCATTTTTGCTGGCTCTGGCAGCAGAGAAATAGGTCTATAATTATTCAGTTCACCCGAATCAACATTAGGTTTCTTCTTAAGGGGAAGGAGAGTGGTGTGCTTTTGGTGAGGCTTTCGGTGTGGAACTACTGACGGCTCCAACAGGGTGGTGAACCAGGGTTGATGGGCACATGTAGGAGCTATGAGGATTAGTGTGAGGGATGTTTGCCTGAGCTTCCGAACTACCAGTGGAATGAGTGGGAGAGGCGGAAAAGCAGAGGCAAATATCCCTGACCAGTTCATCCATAGGGCATTGCCTTTGGAGAGTGGGAACCTGGATGCGAAGCTTGGGCATTTTGCGTTTTCTGCTGTGGTGAACAGGTCTAGCTGAGGAAATCCCCATTCCTTAAAGTAGGGGAGGAGAACCTGAGGATGAGGTTCCCACTCATGGATTTGCTGCCTTTGTTTGCTGAGAAGGTCGCAATCTGATTGTTTACTCCTGAAAGGTGTTCTGCCAGGAGATAAATCTTGTGGTGTATGGCCCATTTCCAAATGGCTTGTGCTAGGCGAGACGGTTGGAGGTGGTGTGTCCCCCTCTATTTCGGTATATAGTACATAGCTGTCATGTTGTCCATGCAACTAGGACAGCTTTGCCTATGAGGTGAGTTTAAAAGGCTTTGAGCACTAGAAACACTGCAAGTAGCTCTAGGTTGTTTATATGGAGATTTCTGGAGATTTTTGTGCTTTAGACTCTACAAGCCTTGGATTGAGCACCCCAACCAGTGAGCGATGCATCTGGTGTTAGCACGGTCTGTGGAACAGGGTCGATGAAGAGCCACCCTTTGGATACATTTTGTGGATTACCCCACTGCAGAGGGCAATGGGTGCGGCCATCTACCAACACTAGATCGGTTAATTGACCCTGCCACTGGTTCCACTGACATGCTAAGCATTCTTGAAGGGGATGCATGTGAAGTCTTGCATGGGGTATGGATTATGATGCAAGACGCCATCATTCCCAGCAGTTGCATGAAGGATCTGGCTGGTAAGGAGTGGTTGGGCTGAACTGAGTGAGAAGAGACTGAATACTGTGAATTCTGGCTGTGAGAACGAGGTGGAATGTTTAGAGGATTGGTGGTAAGCTTCAGGCAATAACCATGTTGGATAATTCCTAGCACCCATTTTTCTGTTGTTATGGATTGCCAAATGGGAAGAAATTGTAGAATACGTCATCCAACAGATGTTAAATGATTGGGGGGAATGGTAGGTAGTCACTGCTTGTTAGGGGAAGGGGAGTTACGGGGAGTGGAACGTTTTCCCCTATCCTTGACATTGTTTCCTCTTGTGGCGGAAGATTGATTGTTGCCTTTATACGAGGAAACATTGGTGTCTGAGGATGTGGTCTTGGACCCCCACGATAAAACGAGCAACTTCAGTGTCTTTTTTATTTTCTCTAATGCTTGATCCACTTCAGGCCCGAAGAGATGCTCTTTATCAAACGAAGTGTTTAAGATAGAATTGCTGGACTTCAGGTTTGAAACCGGGAATCCTCAACAAGGCGTGTCTCCTAAGTTTCTCACTAGTGTTAATCTCCAGAGCTGTTGTTTCAGCAGCATCTAAAGCACATCTAATAGAAAAATTGGAGATGAGCCTTCCTTCCTGTATTAAATCCTGTGCTTTAGCTATGTGCTCATCTGGGAGATATTGGAGCAATTGCTCCACTTCGTCCCAACGCGCTCTATCATACCTGGCTAAAACGGCCTGGGTGTTAGCAATGTGTCAATGATTAGCCACCTGGGCAGTTATTTGTTTGCCAGAGGCGTCTATTAACTTTGACTCCTTGTCTGGAGGAGAGCATCCCCAGAGGTTTGTGAATTAGCCCGTTTACAGTAATTAGACACAACAAGGGTGTCTAGGGGTAGCTGCCCCTTAATGAAGACTGGGTCAGATGGAGCAGGCTTATAATTCTTATCTATTCTGGGAGTCAGAATACGATCCCAAATAGGATCCTTGAAGAGGTCATCGGCATGTCTCATCATGCCTTTGATCATAGGGAGAGTTTGACTAGACCTGTGTGAACTACTCCGTTTCAAACAAGAAATCTTCCTCTAGGGAATCTTTGTGTAGCTGTACACCGTGATATTGTGCAGCTCTAGCAAGCAGTTCTAAATATCCTAGTTGTCGTCAGGAGGGAAAGGCTTTGCAGGGTAAAGGTCTGGGTCATTATTTGTAGGTGGATCAATGGTGTTATCTTTCCAGGAATCTATAGGTAATTGAATATCCCATCATCTCCATCATCAGGCTGTGAGAGTGGAGAGTCCTGGGGTGTGATAGGTAATGGTTCTAATGTTGGAGAAGGTGGTGGAGGTGTAGAGGAACGTGGTGGAAGAGGACGACGAGAAGGGTTTGTACCGACATTCTTCTTTTTTAAAGGTATCTTATATTGTATGTCCTGTGACTCAGGTTAGCGAGGCAGTTTGGTAAGAAGATGTCCTGTCTCAGGATTAATGTAAAGTTAATTTTGCTTAGGATTCGGTTAGGAAAGTCGAAAATGGGACCCTGAGTTTTGGAAGGAACATCTTTCGGTTTCGGCACCGACGACTTCGGTACCGGGACGGAATGATCTTTGGGTGCGGAAGATTTTGGCTCCGAAGGCGTTTTCAGTTTCAGCTCCGACACTAACTTTGGCCGACTCGATCTTGAGGGGAAGGCCTTGATGATGTGTTTCGGTGCCGAGCTGGGAGGCGGAGCGTCAGAAAGGTCATCTCGGTGCCGACCTCGGCCTAGAGGCGAAGGTGGAACCGAACCCTTAGGCTTAATTTGAGTTGGATTTTGGGGCAAGGGGTATTCGGTACTCGTGCGACCGTGACCCTGCGGTATGTCTTCATCCATCTCCGGCACAGATAAGGGCTGCTGCTCCTGTTCCTCTTCGGCCCTTTGTTCATCGAAATCTTCTTGCTCGGACCCTTCACAGAAGATGTCCGGCGTGTATTCGATGTTGTGGCTTTGCATTTCATGATGTCGAGCCCAACAATCGCGGAGAGTTTTCTAGGATTGAAATGATCTGCACGTGTTGCAGTCTTGTTCGTTGTGCTCCGGAGATAAGCACAAGTTGCACACTTGGTGCAAGTCGGTGCGCGGATACTTTGCGTGGCACCGAGGACAGAATTTAAATGGAGTCAGTTCCATCGACTGCGAGGTGGACCGACGTGGTTAGGCCTGACAGCCTTCCACGAGTTTTGCAATCAAAATTGAAATTTTGTTCGACCAACACGATACGCGGAGAAGTGGGATATGCGTATGAAACAATACCGATGAGGGTAGAGTGGATTGCGCACCGAGGGGAACCCGAAGAACGGTTTCGAACCGGAGCACAGCAATACACCTCCGAACTGGATGGTGAACAAACAATCTGACAATGGAGTCGATGCTCATGCGCACGATCACCGAAAGGAGTCACCTTACCTCGTGACTGGAAAGAATTCTTTGAAGAAAAACAACCTGCAAACATTCAGATCCAACACTAGATGGCAGGAGTATGCAAAGCAAGTGATCTACAGCTCACGTGTCTCGAACACAATCTTTACACATGTAATTACATCACCAAAGTAAGAGCCAAGAAGAGATTCCACCCCTTGCTAATAGTAGACACCTACAAACTATCAGATGTTGATACTTGATACATCCAGCTTGAAGCTAGTCTGCTATCAAGCGGAACTGTGACATAATGTAACGACTAAGTTGTTGACTGCCCGATTCCTATGGAAGTAAAAAAAAATATGCTTCCAGTCAGAATGGCTGTCAAATGAAGAGTGTGGGGAGGAGCAAAGGGCACTGGTCTCAAACAAATCATCTCTTGTTAACATGCTGATTAACGGAGCAATGAATGAGAACCATATGCATAAAACTACTGGAATCCCACTTATACCAAACAAGGGAAGAGCCTAGTAGGTTGCAGATATAGTCACTTGCTTCTGTTGTTATTATCTTTATGAGAAACAGCAGGGAAGATGTTTTAGGAACAAGGAAGAGTGTAATCAGTGTCCATGTGTTTGTTACAGGGAAACAAGTTACTATGCAACCAGCATCTTTATTGGAATAAAGAGACTTTTATACATAAATATCATTATTAAAACGGACTATGATGATTCAATTATAATGAAAATACATTTCAATCATCCTCACCTATACTAACCCATATCTTAATGCCAACCCTAAACTTACCCTTGCGATCACCCTATAAATATTTATCCTCATAGTGATTTCTTTATAACGGTATTCCATCATAATACTTTCTTCATAGAGACATAATCCCAGAGAGTGTTGCAGGGTAAAGTCATGAGCTTTATTAGCTGTATATACAAAGATGTGGCATGTTGGAGATGTCCCCTCAATGAAGTGATGTTGCCTGGGGTGGGAAGGGACATCGTGTACACTTCAGTAGTGGGCACCTAATGTGTCAGTTCCAAAATGTCTTGACGAAAACAAATTATATATACCTACGGTCTTTTCTATGCAATGCAAATTATCAATTACCTCATCAGCAAGTAAGAAAAGGTTCTCTTCCCAGGCAAAATGAATAACATCTTCTATGCATCGCCTGCTCTGAACCTGTCCTGAGGAGCAGAAGAAACAGAAAAGGAACATACAAAGTTTCAAAGCGGAGAAGCAAAGAAAAGCCCATCAGAGAAAAGTAAATCATGGTAAAAAACTTATTTTCATTTGATAGAAATAAGACAATTTCAGAATCCATAAGGGAATAACTGAGCAAAAGAAGCAAAAAATAATACTGTAGAAACCACTATCAATTTGGCATGAAGACACAAGCTTGTGTAATAATAGTCTAGTGGGGAACAGATGGGTACAGCTTGCTGGCATGTTTGAGAATGGGGGGAAATAATGATTTGCATCAGCAGAACTGGATGAATCTTCAAGCTGAATGGACAAGGAGAAGTGTCACTGTATGTCTCCGCCATCGCCACCCTGCTTTGGGTTCTGAGAACTGATCAGTAGACAAAGGGATGTTCTCCCGTACAGCCACTTTACAGAGACTGTTACGGGTCATTAGGAGACCTGGGTTATCGATACACTTTTTCAGGTCACCACTGTTATCAAATACAGTGCTTCAGAAACCTGTAAATAAGGAAAGTCTACTTAGGCACATCCACTTCGCTTTGTGTTAATATGTAGCTACTAAGGAGGCCCAATACATGAGATCGACAGGAACAAATCATGTGTCTGTCCTTCAGTTTTGTGAGATGGGAGTACATTGCAGGAGGCATTTGTTGTGATACACTGTGCTTTAACGTCAATGCACTAAGTTGCCTTTAAGGATGCCGGCTGAAAAACAGATGTGTTCCATATGCATTAAAAAATAGTGACCGAAAACAGACCATAATAGCTCAATAAGTAAAACCAGAAAATTAAGACAATTCAACTTTTAGCTGGCCTAATGGAAATCATGATCATAATTGTGCTTCCCTATGCACATGTAAGAGGTTGGGCAAGGTAAGGATTTTCACACATGAAATCTCACATGGTAATGTTTGTGCACCTTATAAACAAATAAACCCATCAATTTGAGCAACAGCATAAAGGTACAATTTTTTAACAATGTAAATAAATACTATAATAGATTTGGCCACTTTGTTATCCAAATATTTCAAAGGCATTACCGTGTCAGGCTCTCACTTACCAATTACTGTAGCTATAAATTAAAATGGCCAGTGGGATAGCCAGCTTACTGTCCATTATGCCAGTATTTGGGATCAAGTTCTTCTGGTCAATGTAATGCCATCTTGCTTTCTGGCAAAATATTCTCATAGTGGAAGGTTGCACTTCATGTACCAATCAAAAAAAATGTGTTGGACCCGCACAGGTAATTGTGGTCCAATTTCACTAATTGATGCAACAGGTGATGTTTTAGGGAGGACAATATGAAAGGGCATTATCAAGGAGGATAAAGATGGTAATATTCTCTCCAAAGTCTGGGTGGATATTAGGTCAGTGATAGCAAAAATAAAACTGTGTTTTCAGGTCACTCTTTAATCATGAACCTTACCATTTTAATAAGGAAGCAGGTCTTCATGAGTTTTGCAGAACTTTGGTCCATGCCCAATACCATAGAAAGATCTGTTCTATTGTACGCTATGTCCGTTTGCATTATGCATGCCATCTTGGTGATCAGCACTGTAAACTTGAAAAAGGACAATTTCGTGCTAGCAGGTTTTGGCCTTAAGTGGAGCTATTCAGCCTCTCCCAGGATCTAAGGTGGTCAACCTGTTCTGCTCCTACAATATTAAACCGGCATTTGAACGATTTCCCAGTGGTTCCTAGTTCAAGTACAGCACCATTCATTTCGACGCTCTTAGTAGCAGACACTGCAATTCTTATTGTCTCATTCTGGAAATTTTATTAATTTCTTCTTCATACTTTTGTGGCATACAAGGAAAATAGAAATCTCCCCGTAAACAGCAGCACAGCAAAGATGATGACTTTAACACCAAAATAAGTTATTAACAATGTTGACTTAGAGGTATGTACTAGATTTGCCTCCTCCAGTTCATGAAATCAACAGGTTGAATTCAGCAGCACACCATAGGTAGGCACCAGGCTTCATGGCTAGATTAACCAGGAAATCTCAGTAGAAGAGCTGCTGGAAGGCCACCTAGGTAAGGTAATCTTGGTTGTTGTTTGTGGATGTCAGGTTTCACCCAAGAAAACACTGAAGAGGCATCGGGTATTACAAACAGGCCATGGGAGTGATCCGGACTACAATACCCATGAGTCTATGCAGGGGCCGCGTTAATGACGTCATCGCGTACCCGGAAGGAGGGTATTTCACTTTCATCACGGAAGCAAGGGGTGCCGGTTACTCTTGCCGCTGAGACGCCGAAGTCCGTAGAGGTCCGGTAAGGGTGCACTGTGCACCATATCTCCTTGTTTCATGTTGCTCAGCGGATGCGGCAACCCTTGACGATCGCTTAATACTCTGCTGCTGTCCCGTTGGCTGAACCCATTACCGGGTTCTTGCAGGAGAGCAGAACAAACCCTGCTTGCTCTTTCCTGGTTACAAGCTGGGTGCTGGGCTCTTTGCGATACGGAAGGGAGGCGGCTGCCTTCCTTAAACTCTTGTGGCATTCTCTCTTGTTTGGCAAACCCTGATACTTGTGCAGAGAGAACGCGTAACTGTAATTGAACAAACAGCATTTCCCTAGGCTTGTTTTTCTTTATGGTGAAACTTTTATGAGAGCTCTGTTGTGGATCTTCCTTGGATTCCCATGCAAGGAGGACGAAGAGAGTGCGTTGTGACAAGCTGTTGTTGTGAGAAAACTATCTCTGCATAGAAAGCACAATCAACAAATGTATTCTTTATGGTTATATTCTGAGAAGTATCAGACACTTTGAGTTCTTATTCCACTACCATATACCTTGTCTCCTGAAGAGTTGTGTAGTTACTCATTCCTGATTTGAAGGCTTTCTGTGTTCGTTCACCATATGATTAAGTGCCTATGCGTGGGCGTTCTTTGTGTTATTTTACTACAGGGGAACGTGTATTCACACAAGTCAGCCCTGCACCCCTGTTAAGCCACGCACAGCACATCCTTGGGTAGGTGTTAGCACCGAAAATAAGCGAGAGGTCGGTGAGTTAGTGCGCTCTTGGTGATAACGTGTTTTTTTATTCATAGATGTGTATGAAGCCCTGATAACTACTATATGCCGACTAGAATACGGAGGAATTTTTCTTTACAGGTACATAGACAGAGTACAATGTGTATGTAGTCTATTCATAGGTTCCTGCATATATGTGTGTTCACTGTGCCTTACCTGGTTGTTATTCTTTGCAGGTCTCCCTCCCCGCTGTTCCCATCCTTCCCTTCCCCCGCTTGATCCCTCCATTGAGTCTGTAATTCTAAACCAGACCGTGGTGGTATCGAGAGGTGGACCGTAAAGAGCAACATACGACCCTGAGGATCCAAGGCTGCGACAGTGGAGCTAATATTTGGGGTGCCTTAAACTGTAAACTTTTAGTTACAGCTGAGAAGGCCTTTTTCAATAAATTACTACCCTTGTCTTCCTTCTGAAACTGGAGTAGTCTGGAAATTCTGTAGGAGTAGCAACTGGGTCAAAAGCTCTTATGCTCTGGATTTTTCTTTGCCTAAATTCATTTCCAAGTGTATTCTGGGCTTCAGTATAGCAGTGTAAGCCCTGGATCACATCTTGTGCCTGCCTTGAATCAGACATACTGCTAATATACTTGAAAAGCCCAATTTAAGCTGTGCGAGGGAATCACCACATCGCTTTTCTTCTCAAGCCAAACCAATCTTGAAACAGTTTAGTGGGAGCATGTAGAATGCAAGACGTTATTGTAGTCCCTAGAAATGAAGATGAAGTGGTGCCTCAAAACTTACTTTGAGGAATGTGCACTCCTCCTACCCCTACAGATATGAGAAGGTTTCATACCATGCCTCGATATGGAACCTAATCACTTGCAGCTATAACAGCTAGACAGGAAAATGTGTTGAAGTATTCTGCAAGAGTGATATTATAAGCCATGAAACAGTGCTGCAACTATTTTATTCTTCTCTCTTAATGCTAACTTGTATAAGCATTGACGAGCTAGGAATGTTCAAACTTCTTGTCTGGTCTTAAATCAGAGGGACCAGGCTAAATCAATTTTTCATGTAAAGCATTTGCATCATGTAATTATTTTTATATTTTATGCCGAGTGGCAGTTTCTTGATATGCTATGCTTAAGGTGGCAGGTAATCAATTGTCTTTATAGTATGTTTAAGTGAATAATTGAGAGAGTTATGTAATGTATTGTAACAGATATGCTCACAATTAAATGAACTACACTGCATGTTAATTTCCCCAATGAGAGACACAGTTCTTCTTGCTTGGATGACTATCAATGGCATGCTGTTCCAGCAAGGTGACAACATGCCAACTCAATAAGCACAACACCTTTATATCATATCCTCCTTCGCGCGCGGCCACCAGCATCTGTATCTAGAATGCCTGAATTAACCCATGAAACTCTCGGATATCAGACGGTGAACTATACTATCCATAACTATCCTAAGGTGAAGTGTCCTGTTGGTTGCCTTCTAATTAGAGGTAAATCTTAATTTCTGCCCTTTATTGAGTTACATCAATTAATTGCAAAGACTTTTACTGGATCTCCATCTCTCCTTCAATGGTTAGCCCACAGAGGACCCAAATTTGCAGAACTTGTTCGGTTTTTAAACCACCCACCATTTTGTTCCACTGACTAAAACAAATTGCAACACACTGTTAAAAGCCTATGACTTTCCCTTTAAACCCAGAACTGCTCTGAGCTTCATTCGCCAGATGTTCAGTGATAACTTCAATTTAGCTGAGCCGGATCATATGTTTTCAGTGTTGGACTCTTGCAAAACCAACTAGGTTAGCTTTATTTTTTGTGCATGGCCTCCATGGAAGGAAGCAAGACACTCTACTATAGTAAGATCTAACAACAAGGTTATTGGGCAGTTGATACTTAAGTACGGTACTTGGTGTGTATTCAAGTTATTGAAGGCTTTTATTTAATATCTTGTGCTAAAATTTATTTTATCGCTTACTTTGCTAACCATTGCGCTGGGTTTGAGCTATAGTGAAACTAAATATACAATATAATATGTTTTCACAAAAAATGAAGTCAAACGTTTTGGGGTGCGAAAGCACTTGCTCACCGTCACTGACTGATGAAAGGCACAGAGAAGGTCAAACACCACACTAATGGTGCCTCAAGTTGTCAGCATGAAAAACCTCAGCTGGCCAAGACTAGACCTACTCATCTGATATCGGTGGCAGAGACAATAGACTAGATAAGGAAAGAACTACTTACAAAATAACAATTATGTAATGACAGATTCACGTCCAGTCTATCCAAAAGGATCCACATCAGTTTACAACCAAAAAACGAGGGAAGAGTGCAAAAGATTAAAACACCAAAAACCAAAAATGTCTTTTGTCTAGCAACAGCTCAATAAAAGCGAATCTAAATGGAAACATCTTGATACACCACAGTCTTGAGTAAATCCTGCACTACAGTATGAATAACATACAGTCTCATTTCAAGCAATCAGGTGTTGTAAATCTAGTTGCCACGCTCAACACTCACCTGTAGGGTTCCCTGGGTTAATAATACACAGCACCTTTGGATTGCAGTATTCCTTAGCAGCTTTGAAAGCACGGTGAAGCTCATTAACATCCAGTGCCCAGCAATTGTCTTCATCCAGGTAGTAATTCACTTGCACTGCACCAAGTTCAGATATGGCTGCAGAATACAAGGGGTACTGGGGGATCGGAATCATGACACCAGTCCGGGATTTCCCCCCTCCAGACACTAGGATCTTTAGTATACTCTGTAGGAGACAAACAGTTGTGATATTTTTGGCATTAATGCAGAACTATAAACTGGATCATATTTAAAGAACATCTTCAGAATACTTTAACATTTAAGAAGCTAGGCCTTTAGTGGAGAAAAACACAAAACAAATTTAAATAAATGTTCATGCACCGGCAATGCTTTAGAATACAACCCTAGCATTGACAAGCCAATCACGCTACCTAATAGAAGGGTGAGATCTGGTTTAGGGAAGGTCTAAAGGGGTGAGCTACTGAGCTATATTTCTAGGAACTGTGGATAGATGGACTCACAATATCAGACATGTACAGAGAGCAAGAAAAGGGAAAAACACACAAAGGGGAAAGAAGGAGGGAGAGAAAGATGGAAATGCATCACAAGAGCGAAAGCAGGAACTTTCAAGTGTGGGATGATAGGGCAAAAAGTATCCGTTAGTGGATTAAAGATACATAAGGTGAATTTGGAACAATGCAGCCTTGGTATTCGGTGCACCAACATTCAATAGCACAACCCGCGGGCTTCTGAGCAGAGCTTTGGGCTCTCATTCCTTTACAAATTAACCACTGCATGGAGGTCAATAATATCTTCTTCAATATTGTAACATCTCATCCACTATAGACTTCACAACAAAGATAAGACCTGCTGAGATTTCTGCATACTTGTTTGGATTACATCTGTATTTAATCTGCTTGTTGAGCTCTATCGTATATTTGTTTTATTATAATTTTCCTATTCTCTATGTTGCCTTTATTTCATAGTTTTGCTACTAAACAAATTACTTCTGCCTATCTAAATTATTCTTACTTAAGTTTTAGATAACTTGAACGATGATGGTATCCTTCTCTTGTTATCAGGCCATCCAAAAACAGGGTTTTTATGTGCACAATGCTTTGTGGATATTTGTTTCTGAATAGTCTGTGCCTTTAATGTTTAATGTCATATTTTAACAAATGGGAAACTACCAGAGTCCAGGTGCACAGGAGGAATCAACCTCGTAGAGCTCTAGGACTAGCATTGCTAGCAACTCCAGCCAAAGCTCTCTTGAACACTGGGCACTGATCCCCCTTGAGAACAACTGACAAACAGACAGGTAGCACTCTGGCACCAAAGTGTGCTTTTTAACACTACTGCTAGAGAAAGTGAAAGCCTTGTTAACATATTCTAAACATGAAAGACATTTTGGAGATTCTACTTCTATAAATGCAACAAAGAATTCTGCTGGAATTGAGATTCACAACGAAGTTTAAAGACTTGATTTAGGACGAAAGGTGCAGAATTACAGCCTACCCGTAGCCACCTGGAAGCCTTCAGGATTTTAAAAAGCGACACGTCGCCAATAATAGTATTTGCTGTAAGTACATTTTTGCAAGCAGTGTGGTTTAAAAGACAAAAAGCTTTAAACGCCACAGACTGCTGTGTTCCATAAAGTGATGTTCCCTTCGATGTATTGCTGCTTACCTGTCTATTTGCACTATGCACGGTCACTTTATGCATTTGTTGCACTGTCCCAAGGCAAATTTGGGAACATTTGTAACTGTATTGCCACTTGTCGCACATTTTTTTAAACAACACATTTTTTAAATTAGCTTGCAGCTTAGCACTTGCAGTATTTTGCACATTCCCCTTATGAGTTTTATTACATTCTATTGCCTGGAGGAATGTTATCATACCATAAGAAGTGTTTTAAATGAATATTGTGAATGTAATTTTAAAGGGTACTGTGATGATGATGTTCTATGTATATACGTCTTATCTTATCTTATCTTAGGTGAGATTTGTAAAGCGCACTATCGCCGAGGCTTCCTGGCGCTGACAGACAGAGTGAATGAGGGGGAGACAAGAAAAAACGGGATTCTAACTGAGAAGAGGGAAAAGATGAGTCTTAAGAAGTTTCCTGAAGTTCATAAGAGAAGAGGAGGATTTATTGGGGAGTGGGAGGGGATTCCAAAGTCCAGGGGCAAGATGGGAAAACCGGCGACCACCGAATTTCTTGGTTCTGATTTTGGGGGTGGCTAGCAGATGGCTGTGGGCAGACGGGAGATCACGCTGAGGATAGTAGGGACAAATAAGAGATTTTACAAACGCGGGACCAGGGCAATGAAGGGTTTTGAATGTGAGGCAAGCCACCTTGAAAGCTGCCCTTTGGTCGATCGGGAGCCAGTGAAGACTATGGAGTAGAGGTTTGGCTGACTGCCATCTAGGGGTGTTAGAAATTAAAAGGGCCGCTTGGTTCTGGACAACTTGGAGACGATGTGTCAGAGATGAAGGAAGGCCATGATAGATGGAGTTAGAGAAGTCCAACCGGGAGAGCACAAGTGAGATGACAACTTGGGTGAGTGCAAGAGAGGGAAGAAGGTGGCGGACTTTACGGATCTTCCGCAGTTGGTACATGCAGGAGGATATTACCGAGACCACCTGTGCTCTGAGTGAAAGTTCAGAGTCAATAATCACTCCCAGACTCTTTACAGCTTTCACCGGGATTGGGGGGGAGCCTAGCTCCGGAGGCCAAAACTGCGGGCCCCAGTGAGCATGGCTGAGTCCCGGGAGGAGGAGCTCAGTTTTCCCGGGGTTAAGTTTCAATTGATTCTGGTTCATCCAACCTTGAATGTGAATCATGACTGCATGAAAGGTTTTGATGGCATGAGGTGAATTAAGCGGAAGAATGATCTGTAAGTCGTCAGCATAGTTATAGACGACGATGTCCCATTTTTGAAGAGATTGAATCAGGGGCCGGAGGTATAGGTTAAATAATAGCGGCGATAAAGAGGAGCCCTGAGGGACTCCACAGGACGTGGGGGTTTTGGTAGCAGTAAAGGGCCCCAAGCGGACCGCCTGTGTTCTTCAAGTCAGGAAGGACTTAACCCAACTGAGAGCGGTCCCCTGGATGCCTGCCTGCCCGACGCGGTGGAGAAGGATGTTATGGTCCACCGTGTCAAACGCGGCTGATAGATCCAGGAGGACAAGGGCTTGGGGGAGCCCGGCGTCCGCGTTGTTCCTGAGCGTGTCCAGGACTGCCAGGATGACATGCTCAGTAGAATGGGCAGGTCTGAAGCCGGCTTGGTTGGGCTCGAGGCGGTTGGATGATTCAATAAAGTTTGATAAACACCGGGTGACATGGGCCTCCATCAATTTTGAGAGGTACGGATGGAGTGAGATGGGGCAGTAATTCGAGGGCTCCGTGGGATCGGCGGCGGGTTTTTTAAGAAGAGGCACTAGAATGGCCTCCTTGAAAGAGGTCGGAACGATGCCGCTGTTAAGTGCCCCGTTGATTAAAGGTAGGATGCAGTCAGGCAGGTTCAGGCATATGCTCCGTAGGACAGATGGCGGGCAGCAATCATTCGGGGAACCAGATTTTACCCGAATTGCCAGTTCCGCTAATGAAGTGGAATCTAGGGCTGGGAAGAAGGAGAAAGTCGAGGAATAGTTAGTGCAGGGAACCAGTGGAGGGGACTGGGGAGAAGAAGGGATAGATTTTTTGATTTTCGAGATTTTATCTAGAAAAAAAGAATTGAGGGTGTCACAGGCCTCTTGAGTAGGGGTCTGGGCTGGAAGGGTTCTGTCATCGGTGGTGAGTTCATCCATAACTCTGAACACCTCCTTAGATTTATCAGCTGCCGACGAGATCCTGTGGGAAAAGTGTTCCATTTTGGCTAGGCTGATGGCAATTTTGTATTCTTTATGCGCAGCTAGATAGGACTGTTGAGCTGGGTCGGAGTAGTCGCGTCTCCAGGTGCGTTCTGATTGACGTGTTTTTAATTTCAGGAGCTTGAGATCACCAGAGAACCATCGATGGGAGCTGCGGTTCCTAGTGCTAGGAAATTTGACCAGGGGAGCGAAGAGGTTGCTGGCCGATTCTAGCCAAGAGCCAAGATCATGTTCGATGCTGTCTATATCATTTGAGGGGAGGAAGGCTGGACGGGTATCGGCAAGGGCCGTAAGGAAGCCCTGAGAGTCATAAGTGCTCCATTTCCGTGAGAAACCGCCAGCCATCAGAGGAGGAGGAATCTGACCAGTGATAGTAATGGTAGTGTCGACTAGATAGTGATCAGACCAGACACAGGGGGAGACGTCAGGTGGAGATGATACCAGGTTACAAGTCCAAATCTGGTCCAAAATATGACCCTTATTATGGGTAGGATAAGTGATCTGTTGCGTGAGGTTCAGACTATTAAGAGTCTCGAAAAGCTCAGTGGCATGGGGACCAGCGTTGGTGTCGTTAAACCAGTAGTTTAAATCGCCAAGAAGGGCGAAACTAGAGTGCAGCGTTAGAAGGTTAGACAACTGTTCACCCAGGATGGTGGAAAAAGATGGCATGGGATGGGGAGGCCGGTATAGAAGCAGAAGGGTGAAAGTGCCGGTATCAGTCTGCACACTGATAAGTAGGTTATCCACCTTAGGGAGAGGGAGGGAATAAGAAGAAACGGAGTTAAGGCGCTTGGATATGATGGCTGCCACCCCACCCCCGGGCCGATCACCATGGCGGTCGGCATGAAGGATGTAATAATCGGGGGGGAGGGCAGCCAAGATATCTGGGAGGGACTCAGATGTTAGCCAGGTTTCCGTGAGCAGGAGCATGTCTGGATTGGTGTTAGTTAACAAGATAAAGATATCCACAGAGTGCTTAACCAAGGAGCGAGTGTTTAAATATAACACCCTGATGGTCGTGACATTCCTGGTCGGCGTAGCTGATGGTGTGTTACCTCTTAGGTGGTATTGCTCGGGGTGCAAGAGGCCAGCAGTGCATATACGGCGAATAGCCGTTGGGGATGGAGAGGACGCAAGATGTTGCAGGTCTTTAAGAGATTGAGAGGAGTACGAGAGGTGATGGTCAGCGTGATGTGCCCCTTGGCCCGATCTGGCGCGGACGGGCGCAGACGGGCTTGCCTTTAGCGCGCCTTTGGCGCGCTGGCGGCGCGCCCGCTGCGCTCGTCTGCTGCGCGGCCGAGATGTGCACATTATTTATAGAGCGTAAGAGAGTGACGTTGGGGGGCGTGGCCTCACAAAGGGGGCGTGGCCTCCGTCCTCGCCGAGATGGCGGCGGGAAAAGTTTAAGGCTGAGGAGGGCTGCGGCAGCGCTAACACATCTGCACAGGAACAGCGAGGTACCAGAGAAGTGAGTAAACACAGAACAATAATACAAAATATTTAAAAGCAAGTATCTGAAAACACATTAAAAACGCTCTCGGCTTCCGCCTCAAGAGCACGGTCCCTTTTTGACAATGAGCTTTATGTATTATTCCCCTTTAATATATATTGTTGGTGCTCAGTTTTTATCCGTCTTGGGCATACTTTGATGGTTGCTTATGACCGAATAAAGTCATGACTACTATTACAGCTTCAAACTTGCATAATCTTCAGGAACTGCCCATCATAGTGTCAACATTGTGTATACATGCTTAATGGATGCTGTTATACAGCATGTAAGTAACTAGAAAGATGCTTTAGACTTACAGCAATCCCATCGCTAGCTCCAGTGGTGAGATAAATATTTTCAGGATCTGCAGGCACTCCACCATCTCTCCTCTCGATGTACATGGCAACATCTTCTCGAATGCAATTCACACCTTGGCTTGCACTGTAGGACCCTAAAAGAAATAATAAGGCAGTCCCATCTCAAACCTCCACTACCAGGCTATTTGTAAGCTGTCATCCTTGAATAGCTCATTATAGTCATAAAGTTTGTCATACATAACAATCAATTAAACAGAATTAGGATGCAGGAAGGAAAATCATTAAATATTAAATCTTAGATATTTGTGTGGATTAAACCTCAGAGTGTTACAACATCTCAATGCCCTAGTGACACAGAATGGGCAAATCACACTGTGAAAAATAAAATGTCATTGATGCAAGGCTTGAATAAATCTCAGCCATTGACGATTGCCCTGGGACACAACACTCCACTGTTTGTGTCAATACAGATAGGGAACAACCACATGTGAATCAGTCCAGGACTCCCCCAAAAGGAACGTCCAAACCCAAAGGCTAGGCAATATGCCCACAGAACAGGTGTCTATGCAACCGGAGGCATGAATCAGCCTTCCTGGGGCTTAAAAAGAGAGCTACAGAACTGGTGTATACGAGTTCAAATCATTACTGATATTAAATAGACATGATGCAATGAGAAGCAGCAAGAACAGTGTTAGAACGATATACTTTTTGTTTAGGACAGCCAGGCAGAGAGGAAAGGGACTGGGTGGCTTCATAATAACAAGCATTGGCATAGCCAATAGGTCTGGCCCTTGGGACCTTAAAAGTGTTTAGCCATGCAACAGTTGCATAACTAAATACTTATAAGGTCCCAAAAGCGAGACCTATTGGCTATGCAAAGCGGCCGCGAAAGTTAAAGTGATCGCGATCGGTATCACGATCAAACATCAAAGCGGCCCTGCGGCAGCGAAAGTGAAAGTAATTGCGGTAAAGCGCCCGCGCACATGCTCTGTAGCTCTAGGCTGGCCTGGTAGCACTTTTTGGAGCCCTCTCAATAAGTCTCGCCAGACCAGCGCATGCGCTGGGTCAGGCGAGACCTAAAAAAACAGGTTGGAAGAATATGACATACGTAGCATAAGCAGATATGCAGAAGCACTCTAGTCGGTCTACGGATAGTGTACTGAATGGCCAGATGCATTGCCATTTTTCATGCATGGAGTAACTTCACATGGGGGGGAAGAACTGAGTCAAGCGGGTTGAGTCAAAAATGTATAAAAGTATTTTCGCGAGAGAGGGACACTCCCCTGTGTCAACTTGAGCATCCAAGGGCAAGTGCATTTAGAAGCAGAAACAGATGCTTAGCTCTCAATATCTAATACTGTTTTTTTTATTCGCGTGCTTGCTCCAGTAAGTGTTATGATGTGAGCACACTGTTTTATCGGGGGGATCAGAGAACAGACCTAGGCAGAGACCCTGGCTTCCGGGCGGCCCTAGTGACATTTGTGCCCTCTCAACTGAGAAGCATGTAACTTCTACAAGATCAACTCTTCGATGAACAGTTCAAAACTTGGGTACTTGGCACGCTCTGGGATCCTAACAAAACATGTTGTTGCATAAATAAGGCTATGGCTCAGTTTTACAAGGTTTGGCATTCCCAACCTCAGATGCCTGAACTTGGTTTAGTACACCAGTGCTTGAGTGTGAAAGTCCAGGTTGTTGTTGCCCCACACAACCCCGCCAAACATAATGGACGATGTGGTGGCTGAGCTTTCTGGATCACTAACATTCTCTTCAAAAGCGTCAGGGACGCAGTGGTAACTCAAACCCAATTTCGTGCTGTAGAATCATGCACACAAGTACTGCACAAAGAAAAGACACTTTAAATTTTGAAAGTATTTATTTCAACTGTCTCATGCTTAGTGCATGAGTAATAACTACACAGAATACAACTAGAACAGCACTATGAATGGATGGGACATTTCCGGCATCCTAATACTCTAAATACTATTTCTATGCGCTTTTCTAGGATTCAGTGCACTGCAAGCCTGTTCACATCAAAGAAGCTGTGGTTATCAAACTTTGCCTGGAGAGAGTGTTCCCCTGAAAAGAAAACCCATATCAGCTGGGCTCAGCACCTCTCCTTTCAGAAATGGCTAGGAATCAGCACTCACTATATAGTTTGTGAAACGCTTCGTTCCATGAAACTTACATTTTAATAGTGAAAGTACAGAATCCCTGCCCTAACATCTTTGCCTCAAATTATAAAATACTTTATATTTATAATAACCTTCAACGCTTCATATTGCCTTTAAGCACTTTATAAGTATCTTATTATTACCCAGTATTTTTAGTGTTACTCGATTTCTGATCCCAAAAAGATAGGAGTCTGAGTTGGTCCTACAGATCACAACATAACCAACTGAGCCATGTTGCCAGCTAAAGACTTATATTTTTACAGCACTTAAGGGGGTGATTGTTCCCACTTACCTACAGAACCAATCAATATGGATTATTTTTCTACACAGTCTACCTGGAAACCTGGAAAACACAGGTTGCAGTATACTGCGTCTTAAATTAGATATCTTAATAATGCAACTACAAAACTGTTCACCCATCATTCATAGAGCAAAACAATGTAAGACAAACAATGAGATGGTTAGAGACGGCATTAATGAAAACAAAAAGCCCATTATCAGTTATTAAATGTTAATCGTGCCTAACATGGTAAGAAACATATTTTCCTCAAGTCAGCAAGCAGTTGTGGCAAAAAACAAACAAGAAAATGAAAAAGACCACCTTCCCTTTTCATCCACTGTCCATCCTCAATCTTTCATCCACCTGCAAACCGCAATCTCCCGGAAGGAAATACCAGAATAATTGTCAGAAGATGGAAAAAGCTGTCCCATAAGACTTCTGAAAATACCTTTGCCTCTGGTTGGCACTACATTAAGACCACTGTAGGTATTTGCTTTCTTTGAAATATGGTATGGCCTGTCATTGTATAGTATGGTATGGTATGGTCTAGTACAGTCTGTCATCGTTTGGTATGGCCTGTCCTTGCATAATATCTTACAGCATTGTATAGCATTGCCCGTCATTGTATAGTATAATATTGTTAGGAAAGTATGGTATGGTATGGCCTGTCATTGCACAGTATGGTATGGCCTAATATTGTATGGAATGCATGGCCTGTCACTGTATAGTATGGAATGGAATGGTATGCCATTGTAAAGTAAATTATGGTGCGGTAACGGTGAGAGGGAGAGAGAAGGAGAGAGTGGGTAAGGTCAACATAGGCAGCTGGGAAGAGATAGGGAAACACAAAAGAATATCATGTCTGTAATACAACGAAAACAACGAAAGTCAGAAAAATGTTTCAGTATGGAGCAGTGTGTTTGAAGCAGTAACAAAGATGAAGGTACGGAGAGGTGTAAAAGTTCACAGGTAAGGATGGTGGATGAGGACCCAAAGGCACATGAACGGAGGATGGGAGCGGTTAAGGGCAACACGTCTGGTGGAGGGAGAGAGGGCAACATGAAGGAATATCATGTCTGCAATACAACTAAAACAATAAAAGACAGAAACAGGACACACACACTCCGTACGGTATGACCTGGTCTGTCATTGTATGGTATGGATTGGCTCAGTATCGTATGGATTGTCACTATATAGTATGGTATGGTATGGTCCCTCATTGTATATTATGGTATGATCTGTCATCGTCCGGTATGGTACGGCCTGTCATTGTATGGTATGGTATGGTACATGATATGGTATGGTATGGTATGGTCTGTCAATGTATTGTTATGTTATGTTATGTTATGTTACTGATTTTTGTACCGCGCACAGCTGCCCCAGCAAAGGGGCGTCCTGGCGCCAGAAAAGGTGAACACAACAACAGAATGCAGCGGGTTACATAATTTTATTAAAAAGAAACGTTTTAATGACACCTCTGAACCTGGTTAAATCTTCCACAGCACGAATGTCGTAGGGAAGAGCGTTCCAGAGCTTGGCAGCTACTACTCGAAAGGAGCGGCCACCCGTCCTGTTCAACCGAAAACGGGGAACAACAGCTAAGTTCTGGCCCAAGGATCTCAAAGAGCGAGAAGGGAAGTACGGAGTAAGGAGATTCGTGAGAATAGGAGGAGCCAAGCCTTTCAAAATTTTAAAGGCCAGGCAAAGCACCTTAAACTCAATACGCCGCGCAACAGGCAGCCAGTGGAGAGTATGCAGTACTCCGGACACTGAACAACGTTTGGGCAACCCAAATATTGCTCTTGCGGCGGCATTCTGCACTCGTTGTAGCCGCAAAAGTTCAGCCTTGTTCGTGCCTGCAAGCAGAGCACTGGCATAGTCTATCCTAGATAATACCGAGGCCTGGACCACCAGCTGTCTCGTGCTGGCATCAAAGAATTTGAGCACCGGCCTAATGCTCCTGATAATGCCGAAACAAGAGGCAGCCACCTTCTTCGTATGGCAGGTGAAACTAAGTGAAGGGTCCAGCCAAACCCCGAGGTTCTTTAACTCCATTGCAGGAGAAGGGATCATACCTAACTCGGGGGGCCACCAGCTATCATTCCAACATCCAGGAAGCTTACCAAACACCATCACCTCTGTCTTCTTAGTGTTCAATTGGAGACAGTTCTGATTCATCCAATTGGCCACCGAGCGCAACCCCTCACAGAAGTTGAGGGCATCCATAGCCGAGTCCCCACTAAGTGTGACCGCCAGCTGCGTGTCATCCGCATAGGAAACCATTGTCAGGCCCCAGCTTTTGACTACAGCAGCCAGCGGCCTCACGTAAAGATTAAAAAGAGTGGGGCTCAGAGATGAGCCCTGAGGAACCCCCAACGTGAGCGGGTGAGAGGTGGACTTACCGGGTGGTATCGCAACCTGGAAAGATCTGTTGGAAAGAAAGGAGCGGAACCAGCCTAATGCCAACCCCCTAACCCCAGCTTCCTCTAACCGCCGCATCAAGATGTCATGGGACACCGTATCAAAGGCGGCACTCAGGTCTAACAAAAGGAGTGCCGCTGTTTGTCCGGTGTCCAGCACGGAGCGCAGGTGTTCAGCCATATATAGCAGGGCCGTCTCCGTGCTGTGGGCTTTACGGAAACCATTTTACGTGGGGTCCAAGATGTTAGCTTTATCAAGATGGTCCGCCAGGATCCCATTCACGTGGGTTTCGATGACTTTAGCAGCCCACGGCAGCAAGGAGATGGGGCGGTAGTTCTCAGGTTTAGTGGGGTCGAGGGTAGGCTTTTTCAGGATGGGAGTGACTACCGCTTGCTTCCACTTGGTAGGTACGGTCCCTGAACCCAGAGACATATTGATAAGGGAAAGCAAGGGAGCACGACATGTATCCTGCATGTTTTTAAATAAGGCCGGTTTGAGGGGGTCTGCCGGGGAGCCAGATTTAATTTTTTGGCTCAAGAGATCAAAACCCTCCTCCGATAGGGGGGCTAGACAGTCCAGGATCCTATCCTTGAACTCAGGACAATCAACTGGAATCGAGCAGTGCACGGCAGTAGGGAAGGTGTGATAAATAGCTTGCACCTTCTGAACAAAGAACAAGGCCAGGCGCTCACAATGGGAGTCTGTGCATATTTCAGCCGCAGGGGTCCTCTTAGTTATGAGGTCCTTTAGGACCTTGAAGATTAATTTGGAGGGGTTCGGGCTGTTCCGAAACTCCTGCGCATAGTAAGCGGCACGTGTACGACACACCGCTCTGTGATATGCCTTGGATATAGTGAGGTAGCAGATCTTAAGCGCGGGATCATAGGCTTTCCTCCATCGCCTTTCCGCTTGCCTGCACTCTCTCTTGAGAGACGCCAATGTCTCATCATACCACGGGCTATGAGCCTTGGTCCGGCACTTGGAACGTACACAGGGAATAAGAGAGTCCAAGGCCGTGCCAATCCAAGTGCAGAATGCATCATACCCACCGTCCACGTCAGAGAAGAGGGGTAGGGGTGTTTTTCCTAATAAAAGGTAAAAATCATCAAGCTTTAATTTACACCACTGGCGGGACAGAGATGTTTTATTCAATGCCACGAAAAGAGGATCTGCCACAGGGAGAACTGCTTTCACCAGCATATGATCTGTCCAAGCCAGCTGGACAGGGTGGCATAAAGTAATCTCCTCTAAGGAGGTAAAAAACGGGTCCAGTATGTGACCACCAGAATGGGAGGGGGACATCACTCTCTGTGTAAGTTGCAAAGCTTCCAGATCTGCTAGACAGCTCCTAATGGAAGATTGGGAAGGACAGTCAAAATGCAAATTGAGGTCACCGACCACATTAAAATTAGCACAGCCGAGAGCTTCTATACTAATGACGTCCGGGAGAGCAGCCCTAAATGCCGCATCGCAGCCCGGAGGCCGATATATTAAAAGACCTGAGAAGCTAAAGCAATGAGACAGAGAGATTCTGAAACGAGCACATTCACAACCTGGAAGTTTTAATTCTTTCCATTCACAAGGAAAGCGCCGTTTCACCGCCATTGCAATCCCACCACCTCTCAAACCGCGATTGAGAGTTACCACGGAATAGTCAGGGGGGAAGGCAAGGTTTAAAATCGCAGTGTCATCGTCTTGTAGCCATGTCTCAGTCATAAAAAGCACATCAGGGGAGTCATTGGCGACCATGTCAAAGATCTCCGCCTGATGTTTGACCAGAGATCTGACATTTAGGCTATATATGCTGGCAGCATTCCCCTCCAACGCGCTGATCTGCCGAGATGAAATGTGGCTGGAGCGAATGCGAGATGGGGGCGGCAGGTGCCAGCAGCAACAAGTGCACCGATAAGGGCCCCTTAGTGGTGCTACAGGCGGGAGTGGACAGACGAAGCAAAGGTCACGTACGGCCAGTAAATCAGCTCTACCGTACCTGAAAGACGGAGAGGCCATAGTGAAGATGTAAGAGTCTGCCGCACCCCGCACTTCCTTAGCGCTGACGAGCGCAGACGGGCAGGACTCTGGCTTGACTCAGGCGCGAGTCAGGCGCTACCGCTGCGCGCCAATGCGAGCTTTAAATAGGCAAAGAGGCGGAACAACAGCGCTGGAGCGCTAACCCCAGAGCCCAGGATGTGCCAATAGCCCTCAGCAAGATGGCGGCGGCGCGTCACGTGACCCAGTGAGCCCGGACCCGCGAAGTGCGGTGCTAAAAACAATTATGGTGCGAGTAAGGGCCAGGGGGGGCGCAGGTTTCCTAAAAGCAGGGACAATAAACCAAAATGAAATAAAATACAAGACCAGGGATGTTTAAAAGTTCCTTAAGCAGGCCACGACAATGCGCGCAGCGCGAAGCCCTCACACAACGTGGTGGTTACCTTTACAAGGCTGACCCACCTGCCCACTCACCTTAAATAGGCAAAGAGGCGGAACAACGGCGCTGGAGCGCTAACCCCAGAGCCCAGGATGTGCCAATAGCCCTCAGCAAGATGGCGGCGGCGCGTCACGTGACCCAGTGAGCCCGGACCCGCGAAGTGCGGTGCTAAAAACAATTATGGTGCGAGTAAGGGCCAGGGGGGGCGCAGCTTTCCTAAAAGCAGGGACAATAAACCAAAATGAAATAAAATACAAAACCAGGGATGTTTAAAAGTTCCTTAAGCAGGCCACGACAATGCGCGCAGCGCGAAGCCCTCACACAACGTGGTGGTTACCTTTACAAGGTAACCAATACGTTGTAGGGTATGGCCTGTCATTGTATAGTATGGTATGGTATGGACTGTCATTGTATGCTATGGTATGATATCAGAGAGAGGACTTAAAAGCCACAGGGTGGGAGGGAGGAGGGCAAAGGCACACAGACCAAGGGTGGGAGAGAGGTAGTGGGTAATGACAACACAGACATATGGAGGGAGAGGTCAACACAAAAGAATATAATATCTTAAATACAACTAAAACAATAAAAGTCAGAAAAATGTAAGTGACATGCAAACTCCGAAAATAAACGTTGTCAACTGTGATGTAGCATGTTTGAAGCAGTAGCAAAGAAGGGAGAAAGGGGTCAAAACCCCAGGGACAGAGAGTGGGATGGAGATGTGGCAAAGGCAACACATACGCAATAAATAAAGGTGGGAGGGAGGGTGTAAAGGTGCCACAGTGAAGAGCATTTCAAGTCAGAGAGGGAGCAGGAAGTAAATAGATGGCCTACAAACATATGCAGAATTATGAAGTGCTTCCTCCAAAAGATAAAAATCATAGGACAGCCGTCAAAGAGCGAGCAGCGAAAAGACACTCCGTGGGAGCAGTATTTTGGCTTAGGGTCACAAGAGGGACAAGCACAGAAAGAAGAAATAAACCAGCACGGCCTAACCAAAAAAAAGCATGGTAATAATAGTGATGAAGAAGCCACCCAATGGGCGGGCTCAAAGTCCCCTTTATGCTAACAAAATGTCTTTTGCACTGTCTCAGGCGAGACCTAAAAAGGAAATCAAGGTAAATGATTAAAAGTAGCCAAGAATGAAAAAGGCAGAATTTGATACGTTGGTTGAGCACATTTTAGGGTGGTAGAATGTTTAGAGATATGCCACTTCTGCAAAACAAATTCAAAATAATAGCTAAATTCAGGGATGACTACTGAGGGAGGTAGCCACTTCGGCAATAATTCAAAGCAGCTGACACCGGAGGTTTTCCAACTGCTTTTCATAACAAAAAATTAATTTTTTGGTTAAATATCTGAAAGAATAATACAGCTTGTTTTGAAAGGTAGGTTAGGTCTCTAAAATTAAAAGGAAGTACATCGCTAATGCCAAACCCGGGAAAGGACAAACAGAACTGCGTCAAACTACATTTCATGGACAGACCAAATACTCTCCAGAGCAGTACTTTCTGACCCATCACTATTTGCATGAGAAGAAATGCCCCGGGTAACATGCAGAGTGCTGATCTTAGCCAGGAGGGAGAAACAAAAACTTTAACACTTGATCCTAAATGATACTTACACATGTAAGAGGGTTGGAGAACGATAGGCATAGTTAAGGTTATGTACAGAAACCTCAAAGCATTAACAGGGGTAAATAGATCAGCGAATAAAGGCCAGCTGTAAAACCAAGGTGGCCAAGGCCTGCATATCCATTAAGCCTACTAATGTTTCCATATAATCAGTAAACCTTGACTATGAAGAGAAGTGAGTGGGGCAGGGAAGGACCAGGGGGTGGTTCTCACACTTTTTTCAGGTGCTCTTGACCCTTACAGATCAGCCAGCACCCACCCACATCTTTCTCACCCTAAGTCACCCGTAACGTTTGTTTATAATTGAAAGAATTCTGCAGATATAAAAAGAATATAATCAAGGTAAACTACTGGTGATGCTATTTGAAGTACATACAGGATTGAGATCTGCCATTTGGTTATAAAGACGCAAAAGAGGAAATAAAATACTTAGAAATGCATTTTCAGAGACTGGGAAGCACAAGACTACATGAGTGGAAGAGCAGATGTCAAAGATTAGCCACATGTGAAGCAGAACGGTAATGACAGAAAATACTGTGTACTTGGTCTAAGGTACAACTAGGCTAACCCAGATGTACCAAAAATACCAGAATGTAGCAAACACATGCTAGAGAGTTTGTTCAAGACAAGATGAAGAACCACTGCAAAACATGGGCACACCAATCCTGCACTAAAAACTATAATGGAACTATTCAGTCACTTCAGCCTGCATGCTTTTAAGAAGGGACACTTCTAGAAGGTACTTTAAAACTCATTAATAACCTTACTGTATCAACACATCTGATGTAAAGACTTTGATGCAGCATTTGTGGTGTTAATTACTGATTTCATTAAATATATTACTACAAACTAACCGCATTGTTTTCCAGTGGACTTTGTCAATTGTACAAAATAATGTAGCTAATTGAAACTACTAGTCCGGTGAAAGTTCAGACGGGCGAATCTGCAGGCGTTGGCTGTTTTCTATTGTTTATCTACAACAAAAGCAGACCATGGAACAGAAAGAAAGAGAAAGCAAAATGAACATTTCTTGACTCACAATGGTCCCATGGCATTGTATCACATTATTGTGGATGAAATATCGACCTAAACATATACAGTATATGTACTGTGTATGTACTCCGAAATATCACCATGTCATAGACAACTGCAGTAAATCTACACTTACCTCAACAATATTTTGTGAGGTGACATCATGACTATTATATGTATGTAAAGTGATATGGTGGGGCAGGTTCGATTATATGACATACCACTGAACATGCACTGTGTGCAGATAGCTGTGTCGAGAAATCAATGTGTGGCAGCCCTTGATTTTATGAGGGAACGGGCTATGTAGTGGCATCCCTAGCCACAAAGAGTTTCAACATATCCTAAAGGGGGTTTATTATTGGGATCTGGACTGTGCACATGCTGGAGGTTAAGAATAAGCAAAACTAAAGAAAGAAAACTATTATGGTGTAAAGCATTAGAGAAACATAATGGCCATTGTTGAGATGGGAATTTTATTTTATTTATTTTAGGAGTTTTATATAGCGTTGGCTAGACCCAGAGGTATCAGAGCGCTTTACATAAGGGAGAACGTGAACAATGCACAGGTTACATACAGTAGATACACACATCAATGTCCAATAATCGAGAAGTGCAACGGAGCAAGGGAAAGAACACAGGTAAACGTAGCCAAGAGGAGATGGGGCTCAGGAGTAAGGCAGACGGTCATAAGAAAGAGAGTTCAAGTCCAGCAGACCAGAACCAACAAGGGTATACCAGAGGTCAGTCCATCCTACCGGGCCCGAACATAGGCAGTCCAATTTGAAACAGGTTAAGAACCGACATGAGGGTTTTGGTCGAGGCACAGCAGCGCAGCGGGATAGATTCACTCGCCGCGCCGAAGACAAGCAGACCACCGAGAGGGCCATCAGAAGGGGTAAAATGACCGCCTCGCACCCGCCATCACTGACCAACAGGGAGCAGACGAGAAGCGGAGGGGGAGCAACAGAGGGTCTTTGCAGTCCAACGCTAGGCACTGACCAAGCCGCAGAAACCACTAACAGGACGGGACAGGCTGCAAGCGGTGCTTCCGTAGAAAACACGCCTCCCACCTCCAAGATGGAGGGCTCCGTCAGTAATCGCAGACCCAAAGAAGAACCTCAGCCATAATAAAGTAGGGTAGAGACCCCTAGAACCCCCAAATGACTCACCATTGAAGGAAACGGCTGAGCCGACACCGGGACCACAAGAGGGGCCGCCAGGGGGGTGAAAAATGCTGAAGATTGAAAAAACAGAGCTCTCTCTCCGCTCCGATCGGGGGAAATCATCTCGGGGATCGCGACGGCTGCAGGGGAAACGAGCAGGGCTGCTGCCTCGAGGGAAATCCAGGTGATTTATTTCCAGTGAGAAGCAGTCGAGGCGGAATGCGGAGTACAAGTTGCTGAGTCCGGAAGGTAGTTTTGCCTAGGGCCTAGAAGCTTGCCTGCTTACCTGCAGAGAGAAGGAAGTGAGTCTACCTGGCTCTACAAGTGAAGAGACTGTAAGGAAGGCTATAGGAGCACCCAAAGAAAGCAGACTGCCTGAGAGTTTGAAGCCAAGAGCAAACGTTGCTGCAGAGGGTCTCCAGGTCTCTCAGCAGTTTTAGACGAGAAAGGTAAAAGTCCACAAACATTAACACATCGATCCAAAGCAGGATGCATCTACCTTGATGCGTATATCAGACCATGTCGTGGTGCATCGACTTCGCCATGCGCACTGGCCCAGGTCGAGCAGTATTTACCTTGTCATATGTACTCGCCAGTTCATGGCTACATCTGCCTTGCCATGTGACTGTCCAGGTAGTGTTGTAGCAGCCAGTCTATGTGCGTACAGGCCCAAGGTGGGCTTAAACTGGCTCAACATAAATGTTGGCTTGGGGCGAGGCCACAACTGCAGTGACTAGCATCCGCATCATCCCAGAAGCAGGCTAAGACTGCCAGGAGCTCCCCACCTGTGATGCCAAGGCCCACCAAGCAACATCATACCATTCACAGTGGTTGCATTTAGAGGAGATGTACCAGACTTTCAATGAGGCCGCTGCTGAAGCTTCAAAACATCACCACGGGCCACTGCCTGCTGTTTGACTGAGACACTGAGCTTGTGCAGAAAAAAGAACAAAGGACTAAAAACGGACTCCCTACCTACTACAATACTGGGTTAATAACTTGATTATGGGGTAACTGATCGAGATTTGACTTGTGGGGAAATGTAATCTGCATTTGAGCATTATTCATTCTTCTACCATAGTTTTGCTGGGGGCACAGAGTCAACTAGGATCACCCAAGTAAGAAAACACAGAGACGGAGGTAAGGGTGCATTAACTTGTGAACATGTGTACCACTCTTCATTTAAAAATACTTTCTTCTTCCATAAGACAAGCACTTGACTGGGCATTGAGGTTATTGTGTCTGTTGGTTGCTTGTTGAGTTCTGAGCTTGTGGTCCCCACAAGCCCAATTTGCAGAGCCTAGAAGGACGGACCAGAGGACATCAGTGACAAACAGCCTCAACCACCACAGCCTTGGCCCAATAACAATCCCACTCCCCACAAACTTCCCAGGGGTCCCCGGAACAGGGTTCAATAGTCATGCTCAATCCATGATGAGAAGACTGCCATCAGAAGTGAGTAAAGAAGGGAGGGAGGAGAGGAGAGAGGTGCAGTTAGTTGTAGGAAATTACTATCATCATAAGATCATGTGATAAAAGTCTTTCTAAATGCTGAATATGATATATGCTGTGTTGTAATACTTTCTAAATAAAATTCTGGATGCTCAACAGAAAGTATCATTAAAAACACAGCTGCAGAAAAACAGACAAACCTTACATTGCCAAGCAGAACAAGGAGATTCCAATTCACATTCTCAATCAGTTTTGGTGTAAAGTTAACCAAAGGTCTATAAATTAAGTATATAAAACTCCATACTACTTTCACAGGTAAGAAAAGCGTTTTCAGACACTGCATGTGCAATCAGAGTTGTGCAATTAAGGTCGTGCACAACATTATTCAAGAACATCATGAACTAGTATTAACTTTGTAGATGGCTGTAATGCTTGTCTGCCCTGAGCTTTACCATCAACCACCACAATAGGCTGTTTTGCACATTAAAATATATTTATCAAGTACCGAAAAAACACTTGATTCAGTTAAACTGCTCAATTTTAAATTGCACATAAACACTTAACGGGCAGAACCCATCTACCCAACATTTTCCTTGTCATGCCCCAGCATGGCAACAATTTTGCAGCGACGGGATTTGATCTCCCCTTTCACTCTATAACCAGACACTTTCCCAACCATACACCACAAATTGTGCAGCCTCATACTAGACTGCCCAGGAGAGCGATTCTGGCCCACATCAATAATATGACACACTATACTGATGAGATATGTTAAGAGTGAATCAAGTAATTATTCAATCGCTGCCATGGTTTTATTAAGGCTTCAATAAAGTATTGCTTCCACCATTAGTAGTTAAGAGCTCTACACGAAGAAACCAAAAAAATTGCTAGAGTGTTATGCTATCCTGCATTAAAATGAAAAACACACTAATTGGAAATGCAGACACAACAACTGGCCAAACGCTCAGCTGACAGGAGGGCGGCTAGCAGCAAGTGTAACATACATGCTGATCCCGGTTCTAAGGGGCAGCTCCATAGCACCCATGGAACAGGAGAAGAGCAGCTGGGGATCCGATAACTGCTTCCTTCTTTACACCTTTCAAGCACTCAGTCCTCACTTTAGAAATGAGGGCAAGCTCTACAAAAGGCCTCGCAGAAAGCCTTCAGTTTCAAAGCCCAGTTATAACCGGAGTACATTACTGCTACAGCACAAAATTTCTGTTCAGACTATAAAATTGAGCTAGGAGTGGATAATGGTATGCACAGAAAAAGGAATATAAAGGAAGCAGCTGCATGCGCTGTTGTCTGGAAAGGCTATTGATCCCAGTTTCTCAGCAGCCACCGACAGTTTTACAAAGATGGCCAATTACATTGCTTTTGACAGTTTTAAAATTTGCGCGGGAAAAAAAAGACGCAATGAAGGGAGGCAGAATAGAACAGTACAAGCGCAAAAACAAAACTCAATGGGGTTGGAGGACAGAAAATTGGCAAGAAACTGAAAGCAAAAAAATATATTTTTTAAAACGGGGGTATACGCGCATGGGCTCACCTGCATCAAAAAACAAAAACTACAGACCCTGAAGGGTAAAAAAACACATTGAAATATAGATGTGGCGATTTGATTAAAAGTGACAAGGCTTGTCACATTTACATTTTAGCCGATTCTTAATGTGCACCTTCCAATGCAGCACATACCGACTTTGGTCACCTTCTTGAGATCTACGCCAAATAACTACGGTCCTGAATGAACTGGGTTCCATCTCCCTGCAGATTCTGGGACTGTGTATTTTTTACTATTACCCTATTTTTCAGTCTTCATGTATAAAGATATGCATTTAATGAATGAAGGTGATCCCACTGTGTACCTTTGGATGATCTTGCAATATACTAAGACAACATTGAACCTGGGCAAAGAGTACATCCTTCCTATGTACCAGGCGGACAGCACTATTAGAGCATAGTCCAAAGAGTATTTCAGAGGTCCTTGGAAGCCATTGGGGAATGTAGTAAAAGTAATCCTCCACAACTGAATCCAATAAAAACAAACACCGGTAATGCCAATATAACTGGCTTCAATATGCGAATACATACAAACAAAGGCATAGACAAATGCGCACAGGCTATTTGTGCTATGCCTCTGTGCAACCTTCCTCTCACTGTGTCCCTAATCTTGCAGTGCTGAACTACACCACCACTACAAGTGCAGTGAATAAAGAAAATAAAAGAAAAAAACGGCAGTTTTGTAAACGTGGGGATTAAAAGACATGGGCACAGACATGGGAGGACAGAAAGAGACAGGCTGCCTGGAGAAACTTCACATAATCTGTGTCTACATTTGTGGGCTTCAGCACATTAAAGACCTGTTGTTTTGCCAATGCGTGTTGTCAAATTGTTTGAAGTCTCTAGATTTTACAATTTCAGTTTCTGGGTTAGTAGGTGAAAGATGCATTAAAAGCAGGATTTTGAAAAGAATGAAAAAGTGGTCTGACCAATCAAATTCGAATAATTGGAAAGGATTACATTGTAGGTAGTGTTTTTTTTATTATTTAAAGTTAAAGCGAGGGTACGCAAAGCATTTCATACTGCCTCGTCATTGCAAAGATTTAAAGTTGAGCAGACGCATTGCACTTTAATAACTAACCTGCAATACTTTAAATTATGTTCTATATCAACAGATAGGCACAAATGCCCCCCTTCCAAATTATGTATCACCATATGCTGTCCACTTCAAAATGTTAATGTGAGGATCTTTATGGGGAAAGAACAACCCCATCATTAGAATCAAATCAAGTGGCCAGTGAATCCTTAACACTGATGCGCCTCTGTTTACCAGGCTGCAACCAGGCTTTCTTAAATATTGCCATTTGGTTAGTGAGGGTTGCCGAAAAATTCTCCATAGCATTTAGGTTCCATGTCTTTGATCACCAAAAATAAATAGTTAGGAGGTCTGCAGGTTTCCATTTCAGGGCAATGGTTAACCTGCCTGCCAACAAAAGTAATACATTTACCTGTTGGGGTACACAAAGTAAAAATACCTTCTTAATCCACATGATCCAAGACCTATCAAATGATTCATTTGTAGTTGAATGTTAGTTATAACCTCAATGCATGACACAATCTCATCCCAGAAAACGCTCACTCGATTGCACTCCGACCACATATGCAATTAAGAGAACCTCTCTCCACAACCACGCCAAAACATCCAAACCTCCATATATCGCTTTCAGACACGTCGGCATCATATACCCTAGTAGTATAATCATGTATGCACTCATTTTGTATTGGGTGCTGAATGGGGACTAGGACGCGCTGTGGCAGATTAATATCCGTGTGCTTCCAGGCATGACTTGTTCAATATCCTCTGACCATTTCACTCAACAATTTAAAACCTGTAGGGGAAGGCTTTTAGCTAAGGCCCTGAACAAGCAGGATGCCACTGTTATGGTCTCTCCTTCTTTATATATGTTCTCTATGCCAGTTGTCGCTCTACTGCCTTCACTCACTGATACCTCCAAACCCAGTACAACCTCTGCACGACTCAGTAAACTTAATTTGGTCTCAACTACGCACACTGTTCCCTTTTTAAGTCCCACCCCCCAAAAAAAGGGTAACCCCCAACCACAGATCTCTCCCACCAATCCACCTCAGCTTACCTCTCATTGAAATTCCCAGTTCAAAGTTAGGGTTCCCTGAGACTGGAGTAAATGTGAAGAATAGGTGGCTATCTGTCTTATCTGAATAGGCCTCTTCCAGTGTATAAGGGTCATTTTGGTGGACGACGTGAGGGCTTCCAGTTGTCTGTGGTTTCGTAGGGAGAGGCTTATGTGATGTTGCAAAGGAACAAACGTCTTGCTCCAGGAGTCACCACGGCTTCTCCTCACCACAGAGCACCAGGTTAGTGCTGGTGCTATTTGAGTTGCATATACATTGCCTGGGGTGCCTAGGCCTCCCAGTGCTGGGGATCTATACTATCAGGTCTTAGAAAGAGTCTGAGTCATGTCGTTCCATATGAATTCACAGAAACGCCTCTGGATATTTTTGAGAACCCCTGATGAAAAAATTAAGGGTAGACATCTGAACAAATAGCAATCCGGGCATACAATTATTCTTGACACAAGTTATTCTTTAATTTCAGAAGATCTTAAGCTTCCTCCATCTAAATAAATCTTTGAACAGTGTGTCAAGCACTGACGGTTACATTGGTATCAGAGTTTGTACACTTCGATGGGAAGAATCACTGATAGGTTGGTTATGCCCAGTGGCGACTACATCAAAACCATGACCAAGTGTCACTGTCTTACTGTTTTCTAGATTCATGCCAGCTACCTACCCCTTAGATTTTTTAAATAGTTAATTCTTGAGCCTGCTACATCCTGAAATGCTTGTAAAACCAGGAGCAAAGATGGTGGGAGCTGACAGAGTTGGTCAAGAAACAAAGGACATCATACATAAACAGTGTTCATTTTATCTGGCCGGTTTTCTTAGGTAGTCCTGTAATTTCCTGATTTGTCATTACTTTTAGAAGGAAAGGTTCAATTTTCAAAGCGATGATAGACGGATACAACGGGTATCACTCTCTCTTAGCCTCGACAATATGATTAGGTCTGAAAGTCATCATTTTGCTTTCAATCTAGTGGAGGGATTCTGGAAATCGAAGCTAATCAAAGCTTGCATTTTTGGGCCAAGGTGGTATTTCTTTTTGAAAATCACGTTCAGCATAAAGTTCTTATTGTCTGCCAGTAAGCAAGGTCCAATGATGTGGTAAGCTGCTGTCAAACAGGAAATATTTGAGGAATGTTCTGTAGGTGATCTTCAAAGTTTCCTAGATGTCAATCTCCACTGTGGAAATGGTGATTACAAGAAAGGACATAAGTGCTACAATTAATGCTACCAATAATACAACTTTTTTCTTCCAGGTGGGTGGTACAAGATGTAAAGCCTCAGTGTGTCTGTAAACTTAAGTGAGGCACTGGAACAAGAAGAAGTTCACAAGGTTAATCAGTTTGTATTTAAGGGACTTTGAGGATTAAGGCAATCCTTGCCAGTTTATTTTCTAGCGAGGTGCAAGGTATTGTTTCGTACTTGTAAGACAGTGGTATGGAGGACAAGAAAAATCATGTTTCCATGAGTGCAACTGTGTCAAGGTCAGAGTCTTGGGCGAGGACAGACAGGGAAAGTTGCATTAGAGACCATATGACTACAGTTCAGAAGCGCAGCTCTGATAGAATGTGTAGGAGATGGGTCACTAGGTAATAAAAATAAGGCAAATTCTATGAGGTTGGCTGGGAAGTCGGACTTATTTTCAGAATTAATAACCTGAATTAGGGGACGTGTAGTACTCGCAGGACACAACTAGTTACAACCAATGTTAAGAGTTTAAGTATTTATCTGATGAAGGTATGTTCAAAAGTATACAATTATGCATTAAACAATCCTACAATGAAAATATGGAAAAAAAAATCAACTATGTGCATGAATTATTGTTTATCGGAAGTTTATTCTATAATTGAGTGCATTCCATAAATTGGAGAGCACTACAGTCAAAAAGACTTTACAAATATTTGACTGCTGTAAATTCAGTTTTTCTTTGAAGCTCATAGTTTTCCGATATGCACAAACAATTTGGTGCTGTAGAGAAGTAAGGCCTCAGTACTTGTACCATATCTTGAAATACTGGAATATTTTTGAGTTTATCTTCACAGCTGGCAGTAAAAACATCAATTGGCTTATAGCAGACATATTTGAAAATGTGTGCTTTATAATGTGCCATGGGGCCCCATTTTTCCAAAACATTTACTTATAAGAGTGGGTCAGAAATGAACCTCATGAAACCACGCTCACCCCAAGACTAATTCTTTTAACAATCCTTTTTAGGTCGAGCCTAGAGCAGCGCATGCGCTGCTTGCTCGACTTTTAGTAAAGGGGTAAAAAAAGTGCTACCAGATGCTGCCATGGTCGGCCTGGAGCTTGAGTGCATGTGCACGGGTGCGTGCTTTGCGTGCCTCTCTCCGTGCTTCAATTCCCTCCCCCTCCCCCTCCCCCACCACAGATCTCGTCACTCTGCTGGCCTCATTAAGTGCATCACGATCACTTTCGACCAATTGCAGAGTTTGATGGGACTTCGGTATACCGACGCTCTGCTTCGTAGCTCTCGAGGCTAATGTGCCTGATTGTCCAGTCGATGTGTTTCACGATACTGCCTTGACTGCATGAGAAATCCTCACGCAGCTGCTGTACCCTTGTCTTTGTGATTACACTCAGTCCTTATTTGTCCTCAGTAATAACACCCTGCTGAAAGGAATCGGGAGGCTGATGTGGGTGAGAACGGCTCTCGGCGCTATGAGACTTTGTTGATTTGTGTATTGGTTTTCTTCCCATTCCCGCCTTTTCTCACCGTTGTGTAACGTGGTTTAATCGTCAAATTTGTGGTATTTTCGGAAACCATCTGCTCCTAATCTTCTCCGTTCTTTGCTTGCAAAAATGATGTGTGGATTTTAATATTTCAGGACCTTGTTAAGCTGCAGATGACGTCTTATCGCTGCAGTGTTGCAGATGTTTCATTTGTTAACAGTTCTGTTTCTTCAAGTGATTGTGTATATTGACACTTTTTGAGATTTGGCATATCACATTTTTGTTCACATTGTGTACACGCATATGTTGTGTGCTGTCATACTGCATGCTCGGACAGACAATGTACACATACCTATTCTGTGCAGGAACTTGATGTGTATAAAAACACAAATGTATGTGTGTATTCTCACATTGGGTGCACGTGTAGATTACCTGTATATATGTATTTTTGGATAGGAAGATCATGTGTATAGCAGCTTGTGTATTGTGTGTATCCACGATACAAGCATTGACACACATTGTACATGGTCATAACACTCTTCGGATACATGATCCATGTTTCATCATATACAAAACGGGCACATCGAATGCACAGGTACATTGTAAGTGGGAGCATGTTGTGTGTATGTGCCCATCGCTGGCATAGGCATGTTCTGTGCATGGTTATACCATGTAATTGGCGCACTGTGCTGTAGGCACATTATTTGTATGTGTACATCATGTTTTCGGGCAGAGCCGATGCAAGGGCATGTCATGTGCACAGGGGCATCATGTGTTGGGCGCTTCGTCTGGATGGGCACATCACATGTGTGCACACATTGTTAACATGAACACATCAAGTGTATAAAGTCACATCAGACAAGAGGCCTTTGATCACATGTGATCCCACCAGTGCATGTGTAAAACCGCTGCAACACGTAAAGTGAGTTCCCTCTACTTAGCACTTGATCCCCCCCACCCCTGCCGTTTCTAGACGCTATAAATCAGACGTTACTGTTAACGTTACTAGTTGTTCCTCGGAAGCAGGTGTGCGCTAGATCAAATAGCTAAAACCGGATTTAAATCGTATTTGTTTTTAAATGTATTGTAGACCTTTACTGTCTCCCAAACGGAATAGGCGCTTTAGTGTTCAAAAGTGAAATGTTAGCAGCGCTAACCTCCCCATTCCCTCCCCACCCCCATATTGTCATTATTTTTTTTTATTTTTTTAAAATATTTATTAGGACATCAGAGACAAAACATAAAATGTTACAGATAAATACATAAAAGAAAAAGACATATCCGATGTCCGGTTTTCAGATTTTAACCCCCCCCACCCCGGTGGATCCCAACAGGGAAAAAGAGAAAATAAAAAGAAAATATGAACCAAAGAAAGGGGTACTTTACATCACAATAACTGTTAATCCTTATTTAACCACTTGGTTAATGGTTCCCATATCTTTTCCCCCTTAGCCCTTGCCCTCCTTCCTCTTCTCCTAAACACAGAAATCTCCCTGTTATAAAAAAAAAAATATTTACTAAACCACACATGTATCGAAGGAGGATCCTGAACAAGCCACGCAGTAGCCAAACAAAGTCGCAATACAGCCATTACAATATAGACCAACTTCCTATCGGCCTCCTCTATTTCCTGATTACAGATCCCTAACATTATAACCTGAGGGGTCAATGGGATTATTTATTTCCACAAGAGCAGACCGGGGATCAGTAGTTATAATAGCTAGCTCATCGGCATATGCCAAAATTTTGACATTTCCCCCCTCTAGCATGGACAGATTGAATTCTTTGATCTTCCAGACTTTTCCTAATTAAGGGGTCAATGTAGATGGCAAATAACAAGGGGGAACATGGACACCCTTGTCTCGTGCCTCGTGATATATTAATTATCCCCGACTGAATTCCCATCAATGCAATTCTGGCAATTGGATCTTTATACAAGCTTTGAATAGCTCTTATAAATCCATCCTCTATGCCATTATACTTCATGACCGCCCATAAAAAAGGCCAGGAGACCCTATCAAATGCCTTCACTGCATCCAGCAGAATTAAGGCCATAGGGTCTCCTGTAACCTTGGTATAATCAAATAATGCGATTGTCCGGCGAATATGATCGATAGTTTCCCGACCAGGCATAAAGCAGTGTTGCTGGGGAGAAACAATTTTTTTGATAACTGAAGCCAATCTATTTGCTAGAATCTTGGAATAAATTTTAATGCCACTATTTATCAGAGTAATAGGCCTGTAAGCCCCTGGGTCAGTCGCTACTTTCCCTTTCTTTAAAAATATAACAATCTTTGCAATTTTCCAGGATTCAGGAGGAGTATCTCCACTCTGTACTAGGCGAAACATCTCCAGCATAGTCGAAGCCAACTGAGTTCGAAAAATCTTATAGAATTCGCCTGGTAAGAAATCGGGGCCTACAGCTTTACCTGATGGAAGTGAATCTATAGCAGCTTGTATTTCTTCCAACCTAATCGGAGCATCCAACATATCCTGATCTAAGGAGGTCAGTTGATCTAATTTAGCCTCCCTAAGATATCTCTCGATTTCAGCTTGGCTCCCACAATTATCACTTATATCTTCCAAGTATAACTTCTGATAAAATCTCTGAAGGGCCAGAAGAATTGCACCTGTGTCAGTTACTAAACCAATATCTGGATCTAGAATTCCTGTAATCCGTGTTTGTGTCTCCTTTTCTCCCGACCGGACAGCCAGCATATGACCCACCCTTTCATTACACTCATAAAGCTTAGACCGACAAGCTAGATATCTACCTGCAGATTTGGCAAATGAAATTTGGGTTATGGACGATTTTACGATTGTAATTTTAGTTTGTGCTGTCTCGGCCGCCCCACCGTCTCAGAGTACTTTAACGAGGTTAGTCTCAGCTTTCCCCAATGCTTCATACAGCTCATTAATCTTTTGCCTCTCTTTCTTTTGAGTCTCCCAACCAAACTGCGTCGTCTCACCCCTGATCCCTGCCTTGAGGGTGTCCCAAACATTTTGAATCCCCGTGCTTCCCATATTATGCTCTAAAAACCTAACAATCCACTTTACAATATGATCTATATAGGATTTGTCATTTAACAATGCCCTGTTGAAAGTCCAGCTAGATATTTGTTTTTGACATTTAATATTCAATTCAAGGACCAGAGGAATATGATCGGACATAACTCTAGGAAACTTAGTAATCTTACTGCACTGAACAATATTTTGAGAGATAAAAAAATAGTCCAATCTTGCATGAGTTCTATGTGGAGCAGAAAAATAAGTAAACCCTGGGTCGTTTCCTTCTAATTGTGCCCATATATCAACTAGCCCATGCAATGCCTTTAGATGGGAAAGAGACTTATACACTTTTGGTTTCCGCCCTTGATAGGTCATCTCAGGGTGGTTAGATACAGCACAGCCCAGATTTATATTAAAATCCCCACATAATATAATTGGAGAGGGCCAGCCCACCAATTCTAAACTCAGCCAATCATAGAGTTCAGGGTCATCCAATACAGGTCCATTAATGGAGCATAATGTAAACATACTACTGTCAATTAAACATTGTACAATTACCCATCTGCCATATTTGTCTGAGAGGGATCGCGTAAAATTAGCCATACCCCTGCGAGCAAATATAGCAACACCTCTAGTTTTAACCTCTTGCCTTGTCCATGAGATTAGATGAAGCCCATCAAAATCCATAATTTTATTTCTACTAGCTACAACATGAGTTTCTTGAAGGCAGATAATATCTGCCTTCAAGATTCGGATATCCTCCCTTATCCTTCGCCTTTTTACTGGGTCATTTAATCCACATATATTAATAGAGGCGATCCTTATACACCCCATTATGGATGAAGAACACATCGAGATACACTAAGTCCCAGATGATTAAAAGAAAAAATAACATCTAGACAATTCGGAAATACCACATGAAATCCCCTCCTTCCCAATAGGATCCACCACCCCAACCTCCCACCCACTCCCCCCACACCCAACTCTAGGGCAAAAAAGGTCCTCAGACCCTTATGATGCCTCCCGTGTTCCATGGTGCACTCCTGTCACTTCCCGACCAATCTAAAAAAAAAAACAAAGAAACCTAGCCTATTTTAGAGCAACCTGGAAATACAATAATCAATATCATAACCATATCTTTTTTCCCCCTTTTCCCCCTTTCCACCCCTCTCGGAGAGACAGAACAGACAGGAAGACTCAGTTTCGATCACGACCAGTTAATTCCTGTAGATAAATCTCAGCCAGGATCTCAGAGGTGAACAGCCTGACCTTCCCCTGACAAATAACTTTCAACCGAGCAGGGTTCATTAAGTACACTTCACATCCGATTTTTGGGAAAGGGATTATCAGCTGCCGCAGCCGCCATCTTCTTTCCACTGTTGTATGGCAGAAATCTGGCCGCACGAAAAATGTCTGCCCCTCGGCTGTTCTCTTTGCATCTGGTCTTGCTTTTTCAAATATCGCCTGCCGCAGTAGAAAGTTCCCAAAAAAAATTAGAATTGCTCGGGGCTTTGTGTTAGGGCCAGGGTTGCTCTTTAACATCAGAGGAAATCTATGTACTCACTGGATCTCTACCTCCCAATTCCAGTACGATAATTCAGGAAAAGCAGATTTAAAATGGATTGTAGACCTTTACTGTCTCCCAAACGGAATAGGCGCTTTAGTGTTCAAAAGTGAAATGTTAGCAGCGTTAATCTCCCCATTCCCACCCCCGTATTGTCATTATTTTAAATGTAAATGCCCCACTTCAACTTGAGGAACCTAAAATCTTCTTCCCTTTCGCCTGTTAAGCAAATAATGTTGACATTGTAAAACTCAAAATGTGGCACGAGAACAACTATTAGTTTTAACTCTCTCTCCCGATGGGGGTTGTGTTGTTGACGAACACAACATTCAGATTATTTAATTTGGTACAAGTTCAGAGATTCTCTCTTGCTTGAATTTCCTTTCACTTATTTCAGCATCTTCCCTACGGCAAATGTGAGATCTCTCCGTTTCAGTCCTGTAAGCTACTTGTTGTACTCTACCTTTTGTCATGGTTTGTGCAGTCGTGAATGTATGGGAACCTTTATTTCACTGCTGTTACGGTTTATCTTCCTTCTTTGTAGCACATCGGCCTTTTTACCCTTTCTCGCCTTCTTTTGCCAATTTGCTAACCCATCTCAGCCAGGCCATTGTGCATCAGAATCCTTTCAAAAGCAGTTTGCAATATGGTGACTATGTGAGCTAGTTGCAATCTTGTTTCTTCTACTCTGCAAGGAGAACATGGACACCCCGCTAAATCCTCTCCGACAAACAGTTGCATTTGATTCCAAAGGTGCGCGAGTCCTACTTCTGTTTGTTTCTCAAGTGTCTGGAGCCTTTAACCAGGGCTAGTGGAAGTAAGCAATGCTGCGCCCTTTTCCATATAATTATGTATTTAACACACTTGCCACATATCCACAGCCGGTCTCATAATATGCAGATTTCAACATCTACTTAATATGGCTCAAGAGGTATTTTTTAAAAGTGCTAGACAAGGTGTTGCACAATGGCTGGCTAGTTGCACGCAGTTACCTCCTGATTGCTTAATGAGGTGCAATTTTTGTGACACTTTATTAATGTGTGTTAAAATGACAATGTATCGAAATATCAAAGAAAATGGTGCATTCTGCTCCATAATATGGTTTTCCGTGCTGCATAATTTAATTAGCTATGCCACATAATCTGGCCATATAATTCCTGTTAGCTGCCTTTAACCTGCCTCCTTAATGTTTGGTTTATTCTGTCTCTAACACAAAAAAAAATAATCTGCAGCATCCCTAAACGTGTGACTGTTCACTTGGACCCTTCCTGCTGATCTTTAATGTCCCCCTCCCAGCTCCCACTGACAGGCTGCACTTCAGTGCCCTCCTTCTCGCTTTCAAAATCTGCATAGTTGGAAGTGTCATGAGCCCTAAATAGCACAGAAGAATCAAAGTACTGTACACGCCACCTTTAATGACAGTTCATTGCCCTCTGCACACACTTAGGGGCATATCAACAAGGTGGCGCGATAAAAGTATCGACGCTTTTGCGTCCGTTTTCGGACGAAAAGCGGCGGTAATTTTATCGCTTTATCAGCAAGGTCATGCTATCGCGTGAAACCTTGCCTTAGCGCCCCTTTCCCCAACGCCCACCTTTGCATCACTAATGAGATGCAAAGCGGGCGTTCCTCCCCAAAATAACTGGAGTAATGTCGCTAACCGACATTTCTCCAATTATCAATGGGCACGCTAACAACATAGAGATAAGAAATGTATGGCTAACCTTGGTTATCGCTACTTTCCTTACGCCTGCTTTTCCTTTGACTAAACAATGTTAGCCAATGGGTGGTGGATTATAGGGCTGAGACCACCCAGCCCTATCAACAAGGATATCGCCGTTTTACATAGAACATCGCTGGAAAACCAGTGATGTTCCATGGAAAACATCGTTATCACAGAAATAATTATCGCCATTGCGCTATGCGTTGTTAATACAGCGCTAGCATGGCGATGAATATCTGCGATAGCTGGTGATAAAATTCCTCACGCTAAGGGCGGCCAGCGATAATTATCGCTGCCGCTTGTTGATATGCCCCTATATCTCTATAGCTGGGCAGAACTCGCTGCTGGTGTCTGGTGTGATCTGCAGTCCACGAGTTCAAGCCCGTGGGGACCACACCAGTCTGGCATCCTCCTGAGGTTGATTCATCACGACACTATTTGGGTAATGGAGAAATCTGTTATTTACTGTGCTTAGAACTTTTGGTATTAAGCTTCACATAACAAAGAATAATGAACGTGTGCTTTGCACAAACCCTGACCATTATCTAGAATATGTAATAACAATGGAAGTAGCCCCCCTTTTCTTCTGATTTCTTTTTGTTTTGCTTTCACCATTATGACCATTTCCAAGTAGGCATATGTCTATGTCACAATTAGGAGGGTACTTTGAATGGGCTTATACTCCATCGATATTGGGCTGCTCTAAAGTACCTTGTTCCCTGCGCCATGGATTCAAGCTAGCCTGGCTGATGAGGGGTGTTACCCCGAAACCAGTCCCAGGATGCTTGTGTCCGGTCCATGGAAGGTCCTGGCTTGGCAGTTCGGGCTGGATTGGCATAGCCAATAGGTCTCGCCTTTGGGACCTTATAAGTGTTTAGTTATGCAGCACAATATCCTTGGTTCAACAACATCAACTGTTGCATGGCTAAACACTTATAAGGTCCCAAAGGCGAGACCTATTGGCAATAGCAATGCTTGTTTCATTAAAGAGAGGTGCATATTAAAGCATGGTTATCATGCCAGGCTGGGTGAGGAAATCACTTTTATTGTAGAGCAGTGCTATCGAGCAACTGTGCTCCACTTATTTCTATTTAAAGATGTTAAGTTATACAAAATTCTTTCATACAATTGGCTTGTCTGAAATTTGTGAAAATAGAGCTTTGTTGAAAGAATTCGTCTTTGCCCTGAAGAAGCAATACCCAAGTATGTAAAAGTCATGAAACGTGTTGGCCATTAGGCTTTGTAAACAAAAATTACAAAGCCTTTTTCTTGTTAATCGAAAAACTGGTCTGTACTCCTTGGTTCTCGAAGAATAATAAAAATGTAACAAAGGTCACTGACCTGGAGAAAAAAAACTAGCATTTTGCCGACTTGTACAGTGTCTATTACTTTCTTGCTATGAGAGAAAAACTTTGAAGACCATCATTATTATCAGTAAATACCACGCGTCGTTACTTTTGGACCTCAAACACTGTCTTTCTACATTTCCTTGTTGGTATGCGGATAAAATAAGAACAGAGGCATATTGTAAAAGCCTTGTGAATATCTCAGCAATGCAAATCATGGTAGAGATAGACTGTGAGAGATCTGTGAATGTCTCTATAATGTTACACTAGTTTAGGATGGAAATATAGATTAAGGGGTATTGTCAGGTCTCAGTACTTGGATACAAACACCTACTGGGCCAAGACAGAGTTGGTGTGTAAAGAATCTTCTGATGTCAGATTACTTTGCAAACAGTGCATGATGAAAATTAGGATTCTTGCAATCTTCTTGGAGCTCAGTAGAAGTTCAGGTACTGGCAAAACAATGTATGAATTAGGTTGCATTGGAAGACATGTGATGGATGTGGCAGATTTGAATTGATGTGCATTGTGAGAGATCTTCAAACGACTCAACACTGGAATATTAGTAAATGGTGCAAGATAAACAGAGGAGTGCTTGAAAGCTTTGTAGATGTCCTGGCTGAAATCCAGTTGTACATGAGTACATTCAATATAGAAGTGCATTTTGGGAGCTCTGTAAATGTATCAATAGGGTGATATCAGCGTAGGTCTTTCTAGAAGTACATGGCAACCCGCTAGGACCAGTGCAGCATGGCACTAATATATTTTCCTGCAGTGTACTTAGCACTTTGTGTTCGGCACACAACTTTCCCATGGGCCTCTGCATGATACACTACTGAAAAATATAGGACTCTGAAGTGCTGGAATAATAAATTAGCTCCCCTTTGGAAACATCTCTAAAACCCAAGAGTTTTTTAGCCCATCTATTTGGGAAACTGTGCTGCAAAAAGCACTGTTGGGCTTGCATTTTTCCTAGGTTTTCTTTGGAGGATATATTTTTGTTCCTCCACACCAGTTCAGCTAAAGAGGGCCTGGCTCTTGAGCTGGCATGAAAATTGCTTTCTATGGTGCTGTTCGTTCCAAGTCCTGTTCCGTCTCCCAAAAAGTACCACAATTTACCAAATTTACCATTTGTGGATAACTGACAGGTCCTATATCATTATGTCAACTGTGCTGTATAGCCAAAGGATGCACAAGCTCCCTGAGAAACAGTTGCATGTGGCTGGGTCAAAACTGGGGTGACGTGGAAACTAGAATGACGATGGATTAAACCCAGATCTACGACTGGGAGTGAGTGTTTGAAAATACTTTCAAAACTCCGGCCATCATTTTATTTTGTGATGTTGCTATGTGCGCCCTAAGTGGCTAAGGGTATGCCAAGACCTGGGTCCCTTGCTCGCTGCGCCACTGGATTCAAGCTAGGCTGGCTGATGAGAGGTGATACCCTGAAACCGGTCCCAGGTTGTTTGTTCCCAGTCCAGGGAAGACTTTGCTTGGCAGTTCGGGCTGGACTGTTCCTATGGAGAGCAGGGTCAAGACTGATTTGCATATGGCTGGGTCCAAACTGGGGTGACATGACGAGCAAAATAACGATGGATTAACCCCAGATCTGTGACTGGGAGAGAGTGTTGGAAAAGTTCAATACTCCGTCCATCATTTTATGATGTTGGCATGGGTGAAGCGCCATAGAGGGGAAAAGGAAACCATAAATGGAAAACAAAACAAAAACTAAAAAGCATAAGGTTTACCTAGGCTCTGTCCGCCACATCCTTGCAATATCCGGCTCGCCCTCTCTTTGGCATCCTTGGGAAAATGTGGGTTATCCAATAGGTCTGGATATGTGCAAAGAGCAACCACCTGTAGTGAAAACAAATACCAATACATGACAGTTCAAAGAGACATTTGATGAACAGTGATCTGCTCTGGCTTGAATGCTACAAAAAAGATTAAGAGTACAAGAAAGCACTTCGTACCAACATCTAATTACTATAACTGACATGAAAAACGGCACATTTAATTACACACAGGTTCTCACTGGGGACCAAAATCTGAATCTAGAAGTGATGTGAAGACAGTACGCACCTGTTAGACATGTCATCCTTAGGGTGGTCTTCACAAAACATTTTGCCTGCATACCTCCTCTTTTTGCTGCATCTTTTTGCTGCATCTTTTTGTTGGCCTTAGGACTGTGAGCACTTTAACTTTACCACTGCTGACCAGTGCTAAAGTGCATGTGCTTCCCCCCCTAAACATGGTGATATTAATGCATAAATAATTGGCATATTTAGTTTACTTATAAGTCCCTTGTAGAGTGGTATACCATATACCCAGGGCTTGTAATCTAAATGCTACTAGTGTGCCTGCAGCACTGGTTGTGTCACCCACACAAGTAGCTTTTTAATTCTGTCTCAGGGCTGCCATTGCAAGGCCTGTGTATGCAGTTTACTGCCACTTCGACCTGCCATTTAAAACCCTGCCATTTAAAACCACTTACCAAGCCTTAAACTCCCCTTTATTACCCATAGGTCACCCCTAAGGTAGGCTTAGGTAGCTCTAAGGGCAGGGTGCTGTGTAATTAAAAGGTAGGACATGCACTTTTATGTTTTGCATGTCCTGGGAGTGACAAACAGCAAAGTATGTTTTTCACTACTGTGAGGCCTACTCCTCTCATAGGCTAGCACTAGGAATTCCTTAAAACACTTTTAGAAAGTGGACATTTCTCTGTTCTTACTGCTCTGTGTGCCTTGCAGCCTGTCTCCAATACATGTCTGGGATAGGCGACAGCTAAACTTTATGCATTCCCTCTAGACAGCCACAAACATAGTGTATGTGACAGAGAACTCATCTGCTCTCATTACATTCTGATAGCTCGTCCTAGGCAGGAAGAGGGAGGGGTAGCTGACACACCTGATAAGCAGTGTCCTATTTCCCACACCAAGGGCTGATTCCACCCCCCACAAAGACCTCTGAAAAACTCAGCCAGGAGTAAAGACTGCTGTTCTACAAGGATTGCCCCATGTGTCCGACTGCTGCTCTGAAGTAACTGCTTTCTGCTTTGCTGAGCTGCTCTGCTGAGTACAAGGACTGTACCCATCTCACTTGAACCCAGAGTGACTCCAACGTCTTGCTGGCTAGCCCCGTGTTCTGAAGTCTCTGTAAGTCCTGCCCCGCCAAGTGGTTACAACCCAGTCCTGGGCCATTGAAACGGGATTTCTGTTGTCCAGAACCATCAGAATCGAGAAAGTGACAACTTTGTGCCAATCGGAACCGCAGTGCACTTCGATGCCGATCTGCGGACATCCCTGCGCAGCTCGACAAAGACACGGGACCCAACTGTGAGGTTCACTGGTGACATAGCACCTGTATTGTAAGGGGTTCAACAGTGACGTGGGACCAGACTGCAAATCTTAATGCCGATGCAGCAACCCGACTATGTGAATTGGAACCACCGCACTGAGTCTTCGACGCTGACACTTGCTCCATCCAAGGTACTTTTTCAGCAGGCCCTGTGTGGGTCCTGTAGCCGGCCTAGCCTCCTTCGCAGTCGGCCTGAACTTTGGATTTATTCCAGTCCAGTGCCACCTCAAGTAACCCTAAGCACTAGTTGACCCTAAGCACTACTTTTGATTTAGTCTTTAGAAATTAAGAACTATCGTCACACTTATTGAATTACTGTCGTTTTGGGTTTGTTTTACTCATACAAATATTCTGTTTTTCTAAACCAGTGTGGAGTATTTTTGTGGGAGGGAGGGAGGGTGTGAGTGTGAGTGTGTGTTTTCACAAATACTTTACAAATTGCCTCTTCAGATAAACCTGACTGCTCTGTGCCAAGCTACCATAGAGTGATCACAATTTATCTATTAGTGTGTATCTAGCTTACCCTGACTAGGATTGTGGCCCCTTCTTGGACAGGGTACATACCTCTGCCAGCAAGAGACCCAATTTATAACAGTACCAGAATTCACTCAAGTCTCACTGTGTTCTAAAATGTGAATAGCATAAATTATAAAGCCGCCTTGCCAAAAGCTATCCAACCATATCATACACAGTGCATATTAATTGTTCAAAAACTATTTGCTACCAAAGAAGGGGCATCTAACAAAATAATGAAGCATAATGTTCTTAACTACATCCAAGGTATGATGACCTTTGAGTGAAAAGGTGGGGTATACAGCTTCCTAGAATATGAGAAGGGCTGTCAAGATCTATGTGGATCATTTGATTTTTTTTTGTGTTTCCAGGTCTCTGTTTAGCAACTTCAGGCTCAGCTTCAAGGTAAATAGTCTTTCACTGGCTTCCTGAAAAGGTAGATCGGTATTGCCATTAGCTTGGTGTAAAAATGGTCAACAGCGCCCCCCGTCTGGTGAGGTCCAGGCAGGGCTCACAAGAGAAGTCCCTTCCTCTAGGGAAGAAAATACAGAGGCTTGTTTGATGGAAATATGTAGTAAAGTCTTATTGCTCCTCATCGGAGGACTGGTTTCACCTCTCCTTCTGTCGCTCCCACTGACCCCTTATGTGGTACTCAACGAGAGAATATGGTGTTTAGCAAGTTGCTTCAAAATTTGTACTGGATCTCTTCTTGGAGGGTGGTCATCTTTTACCCTCACCCACAGAAACAGGAGTGGTATGAAAAGGTTTATTTTAGGGTGCTACTCAGGTGCACATTATTGTGGACAGTACTGTTTTTTTATACAGAACCTGCTGGCAGTCAGTTTGTGCTTTTCTAGGTTTTTACTTTAAAGTTAGAGGGCATTCTTCATAAATTACTTATTTGATTAACAGTCTATCATCTAGATGTGGGTAGCCTTCGATCTGGCCATAAACATAGTGTAATGGGTTTACACAAGAGCAAGCGTGCAGCTATTTAAAAGAAAATCTATCTCAGTCATGTGCTGACCACTAATGTAAATCAGGAATCAAGAAATGGTAAGCACTCCTTATTGGAAATTATAAAAGAGATGTGCAGTTAGATGTACAAAGCACGACTAAACGTCAAACCATCTAAAGAAGCAGTGTAACAATACGCGTATGAGGAAGAGAAGCTTGATTACACCAGCTCAAGCAATCTGTCCCAAAGCAACTGCATATCATATGTATGGTATGAATCAAACTGTTCGGAGTATAAGCTGGTAGCACAACACAGAGGTTCATCCCATTAACAGCAGTCAAGGGGAAATGACAAATGTATTCAAATAACGGAATGAACAGTCTTGGTGAGCATGCATTAGCTCAAATAAAGCATCACATTGCTTCTGACAATGCTGCTTTGGGCCTGTGTACCCAAGCAAGAAACTCTGAAAAAGTATTAAGAAGAAGAGGGTCTATTTGTGCATGAGCAAAACGTAGTTAGAATGGCACATTTCTGAAAATACAATCCCAACTGTGCCACAAATATTCTTAGGCAAAATAAAACTAACTTCAATAATGGAAAATGATAGCAGAAAAATATTGGAAATGATTGCATGTGTTAAGAGAATGCCAGGGCGGGTTTGGGTGGTTAGTCTGTGCCTTCTCCCCATTTTCCACTAATGGGCGTTAGGTCTCTTCCTAATAGTGGTTTGCTGCAGGTCATGCAGCATGGCACTTAATGTGGAGCATCTTGGACCTCGGTGGTGACGCGGATGTTGGGCCTAAGACCGAAGGTTCTGTTCCTCAAACAGCAAACGCTGGTAAGCTGGTGCCAGAGGTTTAGGAGATATGAAGGCTGCTGCAGACAGCACACAGAGTCTCATGGCAACTCCCCTGACAATTGAAGTCCATCTGAGCTAAAGTGGCACAAGCAGCAACAGGGAGCCACTGGGCCTGAAAGGTGTGTTTCCTGTTTGATATCTGGACAAGCTGAATCCAAGACGTCACCGAAGGCTCACAAGACCTCGGGCAACCTTCTTAATGTCATGCCATCACAATGTGAACAAGGAAAAGGCAATAACATCGCTATGAAGGGGTCAGAATTGCACTTGAACTAAAAAAAAGTGTACAGTACATAAATAGACAGAGAACTGAAAGTTACTACAAGTGTCATGCTTGAGTGTACTGTTTACGCGAGTAGTCCCTCATGCACTGCAACACAGGATTCTATAGGAGACTGAAGAATACAACAAACAGCCAATAAGTGAGATAAGTATACTCCTTTTCGCTGGCCCAAGACGTGATCAACAGAGTCATAGACAGCTGATGGTGGCTCATCCAAACCCACTCGCTATACATTGTAAACAAAACACCTTATAGACTTTAACTTTGCTGTGAAGCCAGATTTAGCAACAAGTGAGCAGGATCCCTATTGGTAACCAGAAAAGATTCCTCCATTGCATGAAAAGAAAGATCAGAAGGAACCAAACTTTCAATGCTACAAGACAGGATGTATGAAGATGTGGATGAGGGGTGAGTTAGGAGGAGCAGTGCTGCACTTTTACTTAAGAAGGCACAAGCTTCCTAAACCAAGACACAAATGGCCATGCTAGAGAGGAATGAATCACTCACACAGAGGAAGAATTTAAGCAGTGAAGCAGATCTAGTTCTGTAGGTCTCACGGCTGCAGCAATACACGTCCCTGTCCTCTAGTGGCAGGCAAAATCAAAAAACTGCAAAGTAAAAGATCAGATTTATGTGAATTTTGCAAAGTTCTCCTGCAAGAGAACATATTAGCCAAATGTTTTTCTGAACTATCTTTCTTCAAACCCTTTTCTCCAAGAGAATCCTCAAAATAAAAGGAGTTTTGCTGAAACGCAAAATTGGCTGAAGTAACACTTTGCAATTTTGTACATCTTTAATAACCATGTCAACTGATCTCCTGCGAGAAGCTTAGCTTCAAGTTATCATTAGCTGGTGTGTATGGCCTTCAATGGAGAAACATAGTGGGAATCACAGGAAGGGGGTGCGCACACACACACACACACACACACACACACGTCAAACAAATTCAAATTGCCTAGAATAAATAAATGGGCAAAGCTGGATCAAAATTATTAACCATGTATAAAAATATTAGCAAATTGAGGCCAGCAGCCAGGATAGAGAGCACGGCTGCCAGCCAATGAAGACTTTCTGTGGAGCAAAGGCCTCTCATCCTATAATCCCCCAAATGTTTTGCTTATCCCTAAAGGCTTGCCCGTGCACACCCATTCTGCCCAGGCTGCAGATAGGCACACAGCATCAGTCCGCATCTGCTCGGGCCCCTGGAGAATTCTAGACAGCCAGATGTTGACTTGAAGGAGGTACTCGAGAGGATGGAAGGCTCATTACAACGGACGGAAGCCATTCAGGAGTTGCAAATTGGAACCGCGTCTGGCACACTGGTTTGCGGTCTTCTGGCCCTCCAGCATAAACTCCAGACACCGAATGCCAGACATCAGGACTCGGTTTTGGCGAGCAGCCCCAAGACCTGGAGCGAGGCCCAAGTAAAATCAATATCTTAGGGCAACACACTAAACCACGGCCAATTTTTAGAATTTCTGATCACAGCAGAGCTCTGAATATTCCTTAACTTTTATTACGCAAGCATTCGGATTACAGCAGATTTGTGGATATGCCAATGTTCTAATTTTGTCCTTGCTCTCTTTTCTTACCTTAGTTTCACACGAAGCATCTCCTGAATGTCTGTAGCTGGACAGTTACATTTTACAAGTAGATGAACTCCATATGGTATTGTCGGAGTCAAATTGGTATGCATCTAATTCTTTTCAGGAGTAAGTTGGGTTATGTGTGCAAAAGGTAATTTTGCACTTGTGAAAAGATTTGCTCTCAGATAAATTTTCAAGTGAGTAAATCTACTGCAGGAAGTGGGTGTTCTACAGCTTGAATGCCACCTAAGCTTGTGCATACACACAAAAACATTTTTCTAGAATAGAGTCCAGAAAATGCACTCATTTCAGGTCATCTACATGCGAGTACCTCCTTGCTGCCCATCCCCAGTACTAAATGAGATTGTGGGACAATTTCCTCGCCTTGGTGCTTAGTACAATAAGGGGAAAGTGACAATGGGGGTTGGTCAAGGTGAGCGTAGGAGGCACAGCAGCAGTGTAACTCTGGTTCTGTTTTTTGCATCTTCATGCTATGGGCTTTACTGTGCTCAGCAATTCTTTCTCTATTCTCTTCCACCTCTCCATGACCTCTGCAGTGGTATACGCTCAGCGCTTGTCACCCTCATCCTACAGCCCGGTCCACGCGCCCCTCCTGTCCTAGTTGAGACACTTTGTCCTGTGTTGGATGTGCACCATGGCATAGCAGCAAGTAAAGACATTTGAAGCACCACTGGGGCGGGCTTCTTTAAGATTTATTCTCATAGTAGCTATGTTAGCACCAGGGAATAGGCCTGAAAGCAGTGGGACTGACATTCATTACTAAGCCAGCAATAGACAAGCCCCTGGTTTTTATGGTACCCTAATGCAGGGTGAAAGTAAAAGAGAAGGCCAGCTTGGTGAATCCTGAGCACCCTAGAAGCAGACACTCCATCCTGAGGAAAAGCACCCTGAAGATGACACCACATCCTGAGGAAAAGCACCCCAGAAGCAGACACCCCATCCGAGAAAAAGCACCCCAGAAGCAGACACCCAGTCCTGAGGAAAAGATCCCTAGAAGCAGACACCCTGTCCTGAGGACAAGCACCCTAGAAGCAGACACCCCGTCCTGTGGTAAAGCACCCTAGAAACAGACACCCCGTCCTGAGGACAGGCACCCTAGAAGCAGACACCCCGTCCTAGGGTAAAGCACCCTAGAAGCAGACACCCCGTCCTGAGGACAGGCACCCTAGAAGGAGACACCCCGTCCTGAGGACAGGCACCTTAGAAGCAGACACCCCGTCCTGAGGACAAGCACCCTAGAAGCAGACACCCCGTCCTGAGGTAAAGCACCCTAGAAGCAGACACCCCGTCCTGAGGACAAGCACCCTAGAAGCAGACACACTGTCCTGAGGTAAAGCACCCTAGAAGCAGACACCCCGCCCTGAGGACAAGCACCCTAGAAGCAGACACCCCGTCCTTAGGTAAAGAGGCTTGCGAGTCGGGTAGTCCTGGAAAGAGCACACAGGAGCACCACATCTGCTAGACCCAAGCAGCAGCCACACAGAGTGGGGCCTGAAGATCTAGTGGAGCATCCCAAATGAAACGCTCCACCAAAGAGCAATCACTGCATGAGAGCAGAGTAAGAGATGGAGACTAAACACAGTCAAATCTCACCTGCCAAAGCCCAACAAAATTCACAAACGCGTTGCCAGGGGATCTACAATAGCACTACTGCCTTCACAAGGGAGGAATAAAAGCAGGAGAAGAAAGACAGAGCTGGAGATTAAACAAGGGCTAAAGTCAGCTGTTGAGGCCCAGTATCAACCACACAAAGGGAGACCTGGGTTGTGTCCATGGATAAAACGAGAAACATCACAGGAAGTAATTGCAGCAGGAGAGCATTATCGTACTAAAGACTAAATAAATAGAGCGTGGTCTCTGTTGCCAGTGACAAAAGGGAAGGTTTATTTTTGGCTCAAGCCAGTCATGCAGAAAAACAGAGAGGGTAAGGAAGTACATTTGTTTGAGACCATTAAGAATGGGATCTTTTTAGTCGACTCACCATTAATAGCAAGTTATGCCTTTGCTCAAGTGATACTATGAAGGGAGATAATTATTGAGAAAAGGTTACTAGGGAAGCCATCTGAGTCTAGTTTTTGCAGAGCAAGTTATAGTACAAGTTACAGTGACTGCATTGAAAGCATACTTAAAATTATCATAAAAGATGGGCAGTGGGCAATTAATTGGGTGATCTTTCATTCAGTGTTATTTAAACTAAATATATCATGCTGCATTCCGGTTCCTGGCAGGAAACCTGCTTGCTTTATCAAGATTAGGTCCTTTTCGACCACCCAGTCGTCAAGGTGACAGTAAAAAACTTTGGCAAAAACTTTTAATGAAGTATCCAAAAGTGATATTAACCTATAACAAGCATTTGCAATGCAATAGGTCTCGCATTTGCAAGCGTTTGAGCTATTGGCATTGTAAGTGACAATGCCTTTTATTTATGTGTTTTGAATACTTGCAAGCGGTGCGTAAACGCACTTTGTACTTATAGTCCTTATTTACGAGAAGCAAGGTGAACAGTAAAAGATGGGCAGTTACTGCCAGCTTTGCTAGTCGTAAGCAAGAACTATAAGCACAAAGTGCACGTTTACGCACCGCTTGCAGGTTTTTAAAATATATAAATAAAAGGCGTTATTTACGATGCCAATAGCTTAAACGTTTGCAAATGCTTGCTGAGGTATGAGACAGAGGACGGTAGCAGCCATAGGAAGGCAGGGACAATGATGCCAGGCCCTGCGTTTTAAAAGTAAGTAAAAGGGAGAGATAAACGAGACAAAAGCTGGGGAGTCTAACTTAGGTCCCGTAGGGCAAGATGTATGACGAATTATCAGAGAATCCAGATAGTCGGTGGTTAGCCTGAATATCTGGCCATTTTGACCTTACCAGGAAAGCACCTTCAGTTTTTACCCGTACTACACATGATTTATTGGACTGAAGTAGAATTGTGTTTTAAACTATCTGCCTCTCCCTTCAGCCAATAAATGTTTTCTGGAATTGCTGAGTCACTCTTTCTAGGGTTGTGGCACTATTTTGCTAACATGATGATCGACTAAGCAGTTATGGAATACTTTTATTGGTTAGAAGTAAAGTATAAGTAAAAGTGGGGTGTATACAACATTCACACCGAATGGGTTTTTACGAGTTAATAATATAATGCATGTCCGTGTTTATATAGAATCCAAAGTTCCTTTCTAACAGCATAAGGTTTAAGATAGCGAGAGAAGCAGATACTTGCTCTATCCCACACAGTATTAAAAACACTTAAACAAAAAAAGTATGCAGACAGTCTATTAAATCGACCTCACGACCCCCCCCTAGAAATTGACAGGAAACTTAGCTGAAAGCATTGATCAGTGAAGCGCGTGGTAGTTTTTTCCATTCAAACGTAAACCTGGAATTCCAGACTGCCTCGCTCATTCACAACTGCCTGTTGTTTAATAAAATGCCTTAATTGAATGAAGCCTTGTCTTCAGAGTTCTGAAGTAGTTTAGTCAGTTTAGAATTTTTTTCTTTCCGTGCTGGGATTTGTAGTTCGAATTTTACCACGGGATAAGTTTCACTAAAGTTCTTGAAGGCAAAAATAACATCCTGAGCTGCATTTGATAGTCACGCATGGAGCAGGGAAGCATTTCCGAAACATTGGAGCGCTGTGCCACACACTCGTATAAAATTAAATAAACAAGTAGTCTCCGAAGACCACACAACACTTAAGTGTGTATGGCAACTGTAATTTAATGGTGCTCCTCACTCGTAAAACCGGAAATTATGCCATGGAGTGCAAAGGAATAAGGAGCCGGGAAATAACAGTGAAGCAGGAGTGGACCAATTGCCAGCAGCAGGCGGGATTACACTCAGTACGAGTGATTCCAGCAGGTCTTGCAGACAGTGCATGCGTGTTGATGCTCGACCTAAAAAGTAGGCTATCCTCCGTTCTTTTATATACTGCTGCCCTGCCAGGTTTCTTTTCGAGAATGGAGATAAATAACCTATAGAAAGTTTGAGCCCATACCTGTGTATCTTGTTTAAAAGACCACATTCGATTTGCTATCCAGTCCCTGTGCTTGGCTATTTTTAATACCCTTGACAATACCAAGAATTTCTGATGCAGCAACTTTATGACTACCACTCATCTGTTTCATATTCTACATTCATTGACTTGGTATAAACGTGCAGAGCTTAGATTTTCTGTCTTCAGTTTAGAGTATATACAAATGAGCCTAGTCGTCGGTCAACCCCATCCCACCAGAAGCGCTTTGAATCTTTCATTTTTATAGTACATCAAACTTTGCCCAGGTTTTAGGCTACATCCTCTATTTCCTTCAGGGCAAATATGTGTAGGATTTCTTTTTGGTTTTGGAGGCTGACCCATTATTTCGCTAGAGTGGTTCTTCAACATTAGTTTTCTGACTGTTCTAGAGTCTTTACGCTTCTGGCACCACTTTTGCTCAAACCAGGTATTTCTCCTCCAAGTCACTCAGATTATAGTTATGTGACTCAAGACAGTAGCAATTAGTCATTCGTCATGCAAAGCATTCGATGTCATGATGTTAACTACAAACAAGAGCTCACAGGATCTCACCTGCTTGCTTCCAGTTTCCAATAGTATCATCAGTATGTTGTATTACACTCCTGCATTGGACTACATCCAAACAAATCGCAATTATTTATTTTCGTTCTCTGGCAAAATACAGCTACAAATCTGTAATTGTTTTCAGTACCACCTTGACTATGGAGCAAAGTTTCGACATACACAACTGGATAGTGCCCACTATTCTATATTTTAAAGAGATAGTGCCTCAATAGTTATGTTTAGGTGAGATTTTCTACCGAAAAGGCATTTTTTTAGGTCTCCGCTGTCTCTTCGAGACAAGTTGTATATAATTTGTGGACCTACAGCCCGACCACTGCTTTTCATTTGTTTCTTTGAGTGTCCTTTAAAAAGCCTTGGTTATCTTTCTTACTTGTCCCTCATTTTTTAAGGTTGTTCCCTCCCACAGAGCAGCGCTGCATTACTTGTAGGCTTACATTTGTCCCATTTTAGAAAATGCTAAAAGGACATATTTTCTCTTTGTCGAACAGCAGTTCACACAAGCTCTCTCTATTTTCACTAACTCTTAGTTTTTCTGTACACAGGGCTGTAATTCTTGTTATCTCATTGCATTTGCTGTTAATTTAAAGACTGAGGTCAACTGTCGGACACTGTTTCCCCGAAGGTGTCAGTTTCCTTTTCTTCTTTCTCTGACTTCAAAGTGAGAGAACCCGTCCCCTCCAGCCTCTCACTCATCACTGCCTGTCCTGTGTTTGACTTTTAGCAATATCACGCGCCCATCTAGTACCAGGAAGAATGAGGTAAAGCTGCTCTTTTGCACTAACCTAATGTGACAAATTATTATTATTTTTTTTTTTTAATTTTTTTTTTTTTGTTTGAAACCGTTTATTGCAGTCTTCAAATATATACAAGTATGGGCCTACAACCTTCCGGCCGGCCGCTAGAGTGACAGGAGCATATGACATACATACAAAAAAGGCTCTTGGCATTGGAGAGGTAAATCAGGAGGTATCAACGACGTGGGCCACATAACTCCGAGCCCGCAATACGGTTTCATTTTATAAGAACACAACAACACACAAAAACCACACCCGCAAGGCAACCCGCAATCCGAAGTGACAGCACGTGCTCCGTAAGTGGGGGACCCCAACCATCCACAAGAATCTAAAGAGGGGAACGGGAAGAGAGCAGGGACTGGGGGACCCTGTGCCCGGGGCCGGGGGAGGGGGTCAACTAGGGGGACGGAGCTGGCGAGGCAGCCGGCAGCAGTGGTGGCTCACAAATACCCCCGCGGTAGGCGTTCCAGGGGCCCCAAACTTTCACCCACGCCCCAGGCTTACCTCTCGCCACGTACACCACCTTTTCTCGGAACATGCACCAATCCATGTGCTCTTTCCAGGCCGACACCGCCGGGGGCCTCTGGGACCCCCACAGCTGCGCGATGTCACGCTTAGCTATCATATATCCCAGAGTCACCCATCGTGTCTGCGGAACCGAGTAGTCAGTTGGTTCCCACACATTCAGCAAGCATCTCCTCGCTTCAGGCAACAGCGCGACACGCGTAACCACTCGCAGGACCTCATGCACACCACGCCAGAATCGCTCCACCTTCGGGCACTCCCACAGAATATGCAAAAAAGTCGCCAAAGCACCACACCCACGCTTACACAGCCCATCCTCGGCATAGCCCATACGCAGAAGCCTTGGCCCCGTCATGTAAACCCGGTGGAGGATCTTTAGCTGGACGAAGCGAAGGCGAGCCGGTATGGCCACCTCCTTCGGAGAGGCCACCGCGGAAATCCAGTCCTCGTCGTCCAACTCCAGCCCATCGGCAACCCAGGCCTCGCGGAGGCCAGTCAGCAAGCCTGAGCGATCATTAATCAGTTTTTTGTATATGAGGGAGATCGTGCTGTCCGGAACATGGCCATCCAGCACTCTATCCTCCAGGGGGGATGACTCCGGAATGGAGGCGACGTCTGGGAAGACGGAGCCCAGTGCGTGGCGGACCTGCAGGTACCGAAAGTATTCGCTGCCCTGCAGCTGAAACTCCGTCTGCAGCATCTCGAATGTTTTAAATCCCCCCCTCGTCCAGAGGTCCCCCACTGTACTGATGCCGATCGTGTCCCACTTCTCGAAGCCCTTCGAGGTCCACAGGGAGCCCAACCTCTCGGACGCATACAGCGGTGACGCCCGGGTCAAACGGTCCTTCCACCCCATAGCTGCGTTAGCCGCGTGCCATACTCGCACCATGACATGCGTAGGTCCCGTCAGGCGGGGGTTGGGCGCGCCAGAGTAGAGCGCTCGATTGTAGTCGCCACCAGGCAGGAGCGTCTTGTCCATTTCAAATGCCGGGTTCAAGGCGGGCCCGTAAAGGCCATGATTAATTGCAGCTAGCTGGGAGGCCCAGTAATACCGTTTAATATCCGGGAGGGCAACCCCCCCGTCGTACCACGGGAGCGTCAACTTCGCCAAGGCAATACGCGGCCTCCCGTCCCAGAACAAGCGACGCTGTAGACTCTCCACCTCACGGAAGTAGCGCGCCGGGACCAAGTCCATAGTGTTCTGGAGAGCGTACAGGAAGCGTGGCAACGACATCATCTTAAACAATGCCGCCCGGCCAAGCGGCGAAAGCGGCAGGCGCCGCCAACGCGCGACGTCCTCCTTCAAGCGCTGGAGGGGGGGAAGCAAATTCCGCTCGTAGCGGGCCTCCGGGTCCAGAGTGATATAGATACCCAGGTACCGGAACCCCTGAGAGGCAATCTGGATCGGACAGTCCCGCGGGAGGACGGGAGCCTCCCCGGAAAGCACATACACACATGATTTAGCCCAGTTGATGACAAGGCCTGAGTTGCGGCCGAATGAGCGCAAAACATCAACCAGGACAATCAGTGATTTACGCGGGGAGGCGAGGTACAAAAGGATATCGTCAGCGTATAGGGACACGCGGTCCTCATACTCGGGGGTCCAACGGAGACCACGGATGGAAGGGTGCCACCGCAGCCACTCCGCCAGGGGTTCCAAGGCCAGTGCAAACAGGAGAGGCGACAAGGGGCAACCCTGTCGCGTGCCTCGTCCCAGCGCGAATGGGGCCGAGACTCGCCCATTCACCACCACCTGCGCCAATGGGCCCGAATACAACAATTTGACCCAGCTGATGAATCCCGGTCCAAATCCAAATTTCGCCAGCATCGCCCAAATGTATGGCCACTCGAGTGTATCAAACGCCATGGTGGCGTCTAGGGACGCCAAGATGGCCGGCTCCCGCACAAACGGAACACGCGCGAGCACCCCGTGCAGGCGCCGCAGATTAAGGGCCGTGTTGCGATGGGGTATAAAGCCGGACTGGTCTTGGTGGACCAGATCGCCCACCACACCGACCAGCCGGTTGGCGAGCACCTTGGCGAGGATTTTGGGCTCCGCATTCAAGAGCGAGATAGGCCTATAGGATGTGACCCGTTCTCGGGGTCTCCCCTCCTTGTGGATCACTACGATTGTAGCCAGACGCTGGTCCGGCGGGAGGGAGCCCCGCGAGTGGGCCGCCAGGAACATCGCGCGAAGGTGGGGTGCCAGCACATCCGGTCGCAGCTTATACAGCTCGATAGGGATGCCGTTTGGGCCCATGGCCTTGCCAGATGCGACCGAGCGTATGGCAAGGGCAATTTCATCCGAGGTGGGAGCAGCCTCCAACGACTCCCTGTCCTCCACCGAAAGGGAGGGCAGCGCGATGTCCCGAAACAGGGCATGGGAATCCTCCTCCGAGCAGGGAGAAACCGGGGAATACACCTCGCGGAAATAATCCGCGAAGCAAGAGACAATGTCTTCTGGCTCGGTGACACGTACACCATCCATTCTCTCGATCAGCGGGACCACACGATTCGCTCTCTCCTTTTTATCCAACCACGCAATCAATTTACCAGCCTTATCACCCACATCATACAGTCGCCCCTGTTGCTCTCTACTGAGGCCCCTGGCCGCCTCCGTGACGAGGGCCCTATAGGCCGCCTGCTTAAGGTGTAGAACATGTAGTGTGGCATCCGTCACCCCACTCCCCAGGTCACCCTCTAGTTCAGTAATTTCGGCTTCCACCCGGGTCACCTCCTCCTGTTCGCGCCTCCGGGCATGGGAGATAGAGGAGAGGGCCTCCCCTCTAAGAACTGTCTTGAAGGCTTCCCACAGGGAGATAGCCGAGGGGACAGACCCCACATTCTCCTCAAAATACCGCTGCAAGGATTTAATGAAGTCGGCACGAATAGTGGGGTCGCGCAGGTACCATGCGTTGATTGGGGCTACCCTACCCTCCCCCCTCGGGAAGACATCAAAATGCAACAGGAGCGGGGAGTGATCTGAAATACCCCGAGCCAGATGGCGCACCTCTCCCACTCTCCCAGCATAGGCCGCAGGGACAAGGACATGATCAAGCCGCGAGAGGCTACCATGGGCACCCGAATGAAAGGTGTACTGCAGCTGCGCGGGATGTTTTAGTCGCCAGCAGTCTACCAATCCCAATGTATCTAAGAGGCCGGGCAGCCACGCCTGTGCCCGGGGGAGGTCCCTAGGGGGGTAACGATCCATAGTCCCAGAAGCCACCGCATTGAAGTCTCCCCCAACCACCAGAAGCCCCCCCGGGAGGTCAAGGAGGAGGCGCCCCAGGTCCGCAAAAGTGGTAGATTGTAACCCCGGTGGGACGTACACTGATACAAAAACGACTACTTTGCCCTCCATTCTCCCCACCAAGACCGTGTAGCGTCCCCTCTCATCATGGCGCACCTCATCTATTTCCAGCGGGAGCGAGTTCTTAACCATGATGCCCACCCCCCGCGAGCCTGACGTGAAGCCCGAGTGGGCCACCAAGTGATAGCCCCGCCGATTCATGGCATAAAAGGAATTACCAATAAGGTGTGTCTCCTGCAGAAAGACCACATCTGGAGAAATTCGTTTCAGATACTGCAGGACCACACCTCGCTTAATCCTATCCCCCAGTCCATTAACGTTCCACGACAACAGAGTCAAGTCCCTACCCCCATCACATACAGAAGCCATCATTTGTCCCCCCAAGAGCACCTCAAAAACACCAACACAGTAAAGGGTTTGCCTTGCGGTAAAAATGAACAACACCCCACCCCAACCCACCCATCCCAACAGAACTCCCCCCTCCCTGCACCCCTGCATGAGCCCAAACAGCCCCCCCAAAGTGCAGTGTGCCGGTCGCCCCATAGATGAAAAAACTAACTAGTCCCCCAGAGGAGGAGGGAAAGCCCCCAAGGAACCCCGCACGACCTCCACAGGAGGGGAACATACACGAGCAGTCAATGATAACAATAATATTGTCCTGAGCAAGGCCTACTATTTGTCCCTCAGTCCTGATCTGGCGGGCCCTCCCCACCAACCGCACCCCCCCCCACCCCCCTGACCCCGATCCCCGGGCAAAGTGTCCAACCAGTCCCCGGCCGCCTCGGGACGATCAAAAAAGTGCGTGCGGCCATCCACCTCTACCCTCAGCTTAGCTGGAAAAAGCATTGCGTACTTAAGGTTCAGGTCCCGTAGGCGACGTTTAACTCCGAGAAAACTCAGTCTCTGCTTTTGGACCGCCGGAGTAAAATCAGGGTAGAAATTGACGTCCATGTTGTCGAGTCTGACCGGTCCTTGTAGCCTAGAAGTCTGCAGGATAGCGTCCCTGTCCCGAAAATTGAAAATCCGGGCAATGAGAGGCCTCGGCGGGGCTCCGGCCTTAGGTCTTCCTCCGGGGACCCTGTGGGCACGTTCCACCGCAAAGAGTTTACTCAGCCCCCGGGGCTGGAGATGGGTGAGAATCAAGTCCTCCACAAACAGATCCGCCGCCTCCTCCTCTCCTCCCTCCGGCACCCCAATAATGCGGACATTGTTCCTCCGGGCCCGACCCTCGGAATCCTCCAGTCGACGATCCATCAGGGCGCTCGCCTGGCCAAGCCGGCGCACCTCCTTTTGGAGGGCCGCCACGTCCGTAGTGAGGCCCGAGGTAGTGTGGACCAAAGAGTCGACCCGGTCATTCGTTTTGGACAAATCGGCCCTTACCAGGCCCACATCCACGAGGACCGAGTCTATCTTCTGCGCCAGAGTGTCAAAGCGCTGGTCCACCGAGGCCTTCATCTCGGCGATGGCGCCCATGACGTCTCGGAGGGTCAGATCCGCGGGCAGAGCAGGAGCATCAGTCGGGCCCGCAGGGGACGTACGCGGTGCCTCAGGAGATCCCTTCTGGAGGGTGTAGCGGTCCATGTTGTTGGACTGATGGGCCGTGCCACGGCGGGTCGATTTCACCTTTGCCCGGTCGCCATCTTGCTTTGTGGACATGGTTGCAGTCCCCAAATCGTGCCAATCTCCTCGAAAGGGCCGACAAACCAATTCACGGGCTCCGGGGGGGGGGGGGCGACCACAGGTCCGCAGGCCGAATCACAGACAGCGGGTCGGCCGGGCACCCGGGCAAGGCCACACCACCGCACACCGCCCCGCAACCCTACCTCGCCCGTCAGCAAGGAGGGCGCAAAAGCGAAAGTGAAAGTGCGGGGTACGCGAGTCGCCCAGCCTTGCCCGCCGCTGTTGTTCACTTTGTCTCCGGATCGCCCCACTACTCCAATCCGGGGGGCCGGCGTGGAGAAGGCCGCAAACCTCAATCGGTGCTCCCGCCGGTGTCCGAGGTCCGATTTGGAAACGGAAAACGGGTGTCACCTCAGCTCGGGCTCACAAACACAGTCCCCTCATCTAGGACAGGATATAGTCAGGATTAATGCAGGAGGTCGCGGAGGTCCTCGGGAGCCTCGCACCTACGCGGCCATCTTGGTTGCGCGCTAGGCTCCTCCCCCGACAAATTATTTTTTATTTATCTTTCGTGTGATTTTATGGTGTCAACGGCTTTTGGCACAATGATCGAAAAATTGTATTGCTAAGATAGCACATGTTGTGCATAGTTAAAACTCAAACAAGAAAGAGAAGTTCGTGAAATGACAAGGTGCAATAGCTAGTTGAACTGGAGCCTCCATCTGACTGCCTTGCAGCTCCCCGCCTCCTGCTCCTTTTTCAGGCTGAGCCTGCATGCTTTATTATGGTGGTGCATGTGTGTGTTATCAGTACACACAGCTTTGGTTGTCTGAAGGCACTATGATCTGCTAATGTGTGCTCTCATGGGGACACGTGCGTGAGAAAGTCCGTTACGCTGCAGTGTGTTGTACAGGATTGCGGACTTGTACAAACTTAAATTTAAGAGGTATTAATATTGTATACAGCAGACCTGAATGGTCTTTTTCTGTTTGTATTTATGGATGTTTGATAAAGAGGTAGGTGCTTGAAATATTTCAGGAGAAAATTACAGTGCGTGCTGTATAAATGAATCCCATGCATGGATTAGCGTGCCGCCTCCTCCACTGCAATAGTAGTCTTGGCTTGGAAAACGCGCTGTGAGCTGTAGCCACAACGCGCAAGTGCATGTGGTAGTGGAATATTTGGCTGAGACAGTGGCCAATAGAAGACTAGTGGCCCTTGGAGATGGAGCCTTTAAGTAGCTTGATCGTTTGTTAAAAATATTAGTTCTGAGAAGTTTAGCACACTTAGGTCGCTGCTCTTCAGTTTGACAATGACTTGGGTACAATAACGCCATTCTAGCCCAAGTATTTCATATCGAAATTAACTGAATACAAAACCTAATATTTTAGGTTACGGGGAAATTAGTACTTAAGCCTGGACATCAATCAGACGGGTGTGTCGCATGCTTCCTTTGCTTGCTCTTCCATGCTCTGGGCACTGCCTTTGCTACCTCTCCTCTTAGTGGTCCTGAAAGCATCTTCAGGAGCAGCAGACTGTTAACAGACTTGCAGGGCTGTGACTACATTCTACAGTTTCCACTTCCCACAAATACTTTGCAACACACAGCCTGTTAACCACGTATGGGAAGGGCTAGGAATCTCTCTGTTTGTGTGTGTGGGGGGGAGGGGGGGGTCAGTGGCACATGGTGGTATTTTTGATGTGGAAGCATCGTAGATCATATGTTGCCTTTTAAAAGCTTTTTTTTGGTTTGTGTCTGGCAGCGTATGTCACCCGTCTTGCATTAGAACTGATTTATTTTAGTTTGTTGTTCATTAATACTGGCACCGCTGGCAGGCTTTTTAAAACGTAAAAGCTTTTTGAATTCTAATTAAGTTACATTAGTTTATTCAGTTAGTCATTGTGTGTTGTGTTTGTAAAGTTTTAAACATTGTGCCTGCAAGGCAACGTGTGTAGGCTTTTTTAAAGCTTAGAAATATTTTGCATTCAAATTCAGTTATTTTTCTGCAAGTGTTTGTAGAGGCATTGTAGTTACCTTTCTTTGTGTTTCTGCTTTTTAAAGCTATTATTTTGGTTTCTGTCTGGCAGCGTGTGTTGCTTGTCTTGCATTCTAATGTATTTATTTAATTTTTCTCATTTCTTGCAGTTTATTTTGTGCTTGTAAAATATGAGCTTTTAAACTACTTGCATTTACAGCAATGCTATCCTGTTAGTACTTTAGTTAATCTTAATGAGGAATTAATACATACATGCCCTGTTCAACGGCTGCATTACGTATTTTATTGTTATTTTGCGATGTTTGGTTGTGCTGCTGCATAACCAACTAGGCGAAATATATTGAAGTTAAAAAAGAATACAGGGGAAACAGCTGACATTTTTTGGGGTGGGTCGGGGTTGTTATTCTACAATGGAAGAGGGAGTCCACAAATATATTAGTCTGAGGACTCTTCTGAAGCATATTTTGATAGGAACTAAAAAAAAAAAAAAAAATTAAAAATCAAACACTTTTCGTTTACATTTTGCTTCTAGACTAGGGAAAAAAAAGGCAGTTTACATGATTTGCTAACTCAAACGGACTGAGTTACATTCCATAACGCGTTGTTTACTACATCGTTGGCTATCCTTGTAGCTGGGAAAGCAGTCTGCTTCTCAGACAGCCTTTGATTATTCATCCACCTCACAGCACGGCTGGCCTCATCCTTTAGCACCTATGCATAAACAATGACATGTGAGCGCTTTTAAGTTACATAAGGTGTTTAAGGGAGCCTAAAGGTTTGGACCCAGAGAATGGTGCACTTTAACCTCCGGCACCACCCCTTGCACCGCCGAACTGACTGTATTTAGGTTGTGTAACTTAGAAAGAAATATTTATTGCTTTTGTAAAGAGCGAGATCTCAACCTCGCAGCAGTTAATTTTTTGGTTGAATCTAGGCAGTGCATGCGCTGCTCTGCGAGACATGCTGTATTCAAGTATGGACCTGATGCTCCACCCATATTTTTCATTGGCTTGTGTCATTGTCCTTTGGAAACTGTCGCTTTTCATTGATCAGTAGGCTTAGTAGTCCCTCCTCAGTACCGCCTTTTCTCATTTTGTAACCTCCCATGAGGACAACCCCTGTTACATGTGTTGTTACTTGGTAGGCTTTAATTACAGCCTCCGAGCACTATTTGCTTAAATAGTTGTCTCCTGCTTGCTGTTGCAGGCAGGACACGCTCGCCCCCATTGCTTTATTTATTTATTTTTTATAGCACAACACGCTCATACAGTGGCACCTCCCTGGAGCTTATTCATTCAATGCGGGGCTACGACGCCCCCTCCCCACAGCCCCGCGGACCGCCACTTACCCGGGGTCATTATAATCAAATTGAATGTGTGGGGGGGGGGCTTCTGCTCCCCCCACGCAGCCCTGGGACCATCACCTCCCCTGGGCTATGTTTGTTAAATGCAGGGGGCCACACGGCCCCGGGGACCGCCACCTCCCCGCGGTTAAGTATATAATTAGGCGTGAGGGGGTTCCTGTCCCCCTACGTAGCCACGGAGCTCGTCACCTCCCGGGACTATGTTTGTAAACAGCCCCCGGGACCACCACCTCCCTGGGGCTACTTATAATTGGGTGGGGGGCCGTGCGGTCCCCCGTCCTGGAGCCGCAATTGGACCTAGGGACCACCAACCCCCAGGGCCAGCTCCAGTAATGTCCCGGGGTGCCCACCCCGGGACATGGCAGTTTCTATGGGATGGCGGGAGAACCGCTTGGTCCCCCTCCCTTTAAAATAAAAAATAAAAATAGCCATGACCCAGGGAAGATGGGATCCCAGGGGCCAAAATCAACTGGAGGGGGGGCGCACTGCCCCACTCCCCTTTTCCAATTTGAAAAAACATAGAAAGGCCTAGGCTGTTAGAGAGTGTTGTACAAATAAAACCCCACGCTTTATTCTGATAACTGTTTTTGATGTTCCTCATTTTATAAGCGTGAAACTCCTTTTCAGGTGTTTTCCTGCTTTGTCGCGTGTGCGCCTCCCTGTGGGAGTGCTGTATTTCTTTTATTTGGGAGTGCGATGCAAGACATTTATACGAATGAACGTGAGACATAAACCAAAGATCCTCTTCAGAGAACAGCATGCATGTTACACCGAGTCTACATAAGTTTATTTTCCCAATATTCTTTGCACAGCAGATCATTATTAGTTTTGTCTGTAGATGGGTGAAGATAGAGAAACGGTCTGTCTGGTTCTCTCTCCGACACTAAATAAGTAATTCTGGAAATCAGTCAATCAATTACAAGGCACCTCGTAAGCGTATGGGTGAAAGGAAATGGAATGCTTCCTCGAAAGCTTCCACAGCTCAGATGTTGGGATTATTACCCGACTGGTCAAGTCTCAACAAAAACAGTATGCTGTAACACGTATAGTTTCCTTCTCCCTTATTACATTGGCTTTGAAGGTTGGCGCTGTCAAATCTATGTTTAATATCTCTTAGTACCTGGGTGGTCAGAACCCAGGGTTTTTGCACTGAGCCTCTAGTGTTTGGAATAAGCTTCATCTAGCTCTCTGGACAGCACCAATGTCATTAGAATTCAAAAATGAATTAAAGACCCATCTTTTAAGGTTATGTTAGATGGGTGGGCATGGGGTGGTGTTTGATTTAGGGATGTGTGTATGTGCGCCCGTCTACACTCTTTTCTGAATCAAAAGAGGAAACTAACAAATCTCATTAGCATCAGTATAGACATTACAATTTGAGAACAAACGTGAACTCATGGGTGGTAACGCAAAAGCCCCCCCAAAAAATGTGGTAAAAATACATGAATGTACAACCTCCATACAAATATGAACAACATGAATTCTAATTTTCATGCTTAGGATATACCATGTCTGAAATACCTAAAGACTGGTCAATGGTAAGCCTCTCGGGCATTGTTACGCCCTCTATACAGGCACTGTCATGAGTGTTCTCTCAGTATCCTGTTGAATAGCTCATTTGTTTATACAGTACTGTAATGGATATCGCAGCACTTGAAAGTAACTATACATGGTATCTATGCATTGTTCATGTTGTGTGATCAAAATGAGAAAATGTCAATAAAGATTTAAACAAAAAAAAATTAATTATAATTTTCATCTACAAACATGAGTTTAGCCAGTTGTGAAACGGTCAGTTTACTAAAATCAGAATCGAATATTACATTTCAGAAAAGGAAGGTTTTGCACGCCATAAATGAAACAAAGCCCTTGAAGCAAAAGAAACAAATCATACTGGTTAATTTATTGGGTGAACAAATCATGTGTACAAGTAAATCCTGAGCAAACGCTCGAGTACAAATAACATTTACTTCTGCAGTTAGACTACAACAAAAGGCGCCAGGAATTAACGGACACTCTTACCTGGCGGAGAAAGGTGATTGGCTGCTGTCCCATTGCATGTGCATCACCAATGTTTGCTTTGATGACCTCACTGAAAGGCTTTTTTATACCCTAGCGAAAAGAGAGAATATGCCAGTTAATAAGAAAAACGGCACCACAAGATCTCAAAAGGTAGTTGAGCTGCATCCAAAGGAGATTTTTGTTTGACACTGGCAAGCAGGGGAATACAACTGATTGTAACAAAAAAGTGTCGGATTTAGGCTTTTCTGGAGCTTAGAAATTCCACCTTGTGCGCTTTACCAAAATAAAACACACAGAAGTAAAGACGTGTAGCATGTGGTGCAGCAATGAGTTGTGTTACACAATCCAACAGCAGGGATGGCCCAGAGGCTCTGCATGCCAAGCTTAAATAACTGAGAAATGGTGGCTGGATGGATCAATGGACTCAAGGAATACTTCCACTTTTTTGTATTTCACCACTTCACTCTTGCTAGGGTGCCAATGTGCTTTACATATTGGGCAACACAGTGAAACTTAAACAGTGAGTGCATACTACACAGACAGCGGCAACGTTTCTAAAGGTTTACACCACAAACACAGAAAATAGACCGGAAACAGCATAGTTAGCTAATACATGTTAACGTTTTGATTAGTAGATGGCTCTTGGGAACAGTCTTGAACTTTTCGAAGAGATACCTTGTACCTTGATAAGCGTTTTATTTTATTGGCACAGCTTTGCACAATGTACACAACTATTTAGCAAAAGGCTATCAGCACCGTCAGACAAATAACTGGTTACATTTGAATGTGCCAACAATATTTCAAGTTGTGGATTTCATGACAAGCAGTAGCCCAACAGACAGGAAGCCACTCACAGCCAGGGAGTATGGGGTATGCGTATCCATGCCAGGGAGTTAGGGGTATGCGTAACCATGCCAGGGAGTAAGGGGAATGCGTAACCATGCCAGGGAGTAAGGGGTATGCGTAACCATGCCAGGGAGTAAGGGGTATGCGTAACCATGCCAGGGAGTAAGGGGTATGCGTAACCATACCAGGGAGTAAGGGGTATGTGTAACCATGCCAGGGAGTAAGGGGTATGCGTAACCATGTGCAGGTGCTACCCCAAGTGTAGTAGCAGTTTATAAAGCGAATTCTGCGCGCTTTCCATTCATGTTACTTCTGTCCCTGTTTTAAATGGTTCCACTGCTCATTTTCCACCTCTGCACAGTCATTGACTGATAGCAGGATTTAGAGGTTCTGGAGTTTTGTTACCACATGAGGGGTGGTTACTTAAGTTAAATCAATTAGCCCGGTATGACTGGAGCTGGAACCTCTAAAGTATTGTGGGGATCAAGATGTCCCTGATCCTTACTTCCTATGGAGAACAAGGAGAAACTTTGTACGGTGGACCAGGAGTCTAGAGGCTGATCCCTTTCTGTGTGCACGTGTGCTGGGGACGTGAACCTAAAACATACTTTCTTCCACGTCAAAACCAAGCTACTCATCTCAGATTAAGTAAACAGTGGAAGTTACATCCTGCTCTGTCTGGCAATGGAGGAGAAAGGTTTGGCAGAAATGACTCCTAGACACTACGCAATAAAATGACAATACTAAAAGGGAGCAAAAAGTACCAGGGCCCTAGAAAGAAAAACAAATTTGCGACTACTAGAAGAAATTTTACCCTTATAAATGGTCCTTCAGAACAAGGTGAACAACCATGCTAACAGAGTTTACAGATTTAGCAGCCAAGAGTCCAAAATGTGTACCCTGTGTATAGAGCATTTTAGAAGGAGTGATTTACAGACCGGATCTTCCCTCCCTCGTCCACCTTGGTAACTCAAGTAGAATGTACCAATTTTTCTAACTTATCATACCCAAATTCCTTAGAAGGTAACTTTACTAACTAGCTGGACTTCTAGCTTCTTCCATCTCAAGTTCTTGCCCACCCTCTCGGATTCTCCCCTATTTCTCATCCCTCCACTTCCCAGCCTTCTCCCTCCCTTCCAACTACATGACTGAAAGCAGCTACCCCTCATCAAGTGAAATAGTAGTATTTTGAAAAGACCACTCCACCCACAAGGATCAACTGGCAATCCGGCTATCATGACCCCACCATCCCTTTCTCTAGGTTTCTCTTCCACTTCTCCTTTCTCAACCATCAGTGCTTGGACGCTATATTAGGATGACAAAGCACTTCACTAATATCAAACATACATCAAATTACCTAACAACACATCTACAACCAAGCATTCTGGGGTTAAAGGGTAAAACACTGATCCGCCTTTGCTTGTACAGGGCACACCATTTTCCCATTTAGAGAACTGGCCTGCACATTTCGAGGTTTCTATCTGCCATCAAAACTAGATGCTTAGCATAAAATGTAGTTTATCGTGTTCTCGAAAACTAGAAAGAACAGCCCTTCACTGCAGATGGTGTCTACACAATCCTATATTTGTATTTATTTTCTTTCCAAAACGTTGGATCTAATAAAAAACACAAACATATAATGTAACAATTGCATTACTAAATAAAAAAATAAATGCATGGATGCAGACATATCTGCTACTCCTGGAAAGAGATCCCATCCTGATGCTACACACTGACATGCATGCAGTTCACTGTGCTCCCTCCAATTCCCAGCGGTGTGAGAACACAATCTTCTAAATCATAGAACAAGGCTACTCCAAAAGATCACTACAAAGATGCAGCACCGTTTTCCTCTCTCCTGAAGTCTGGCCATATAAGGAGAAACTGGATGAAAAATAACAGCATATCCACAAGTGACAATCTGAGCAAGAACATGGTGCAGTGAAACAATGATCTAAAAATACTGCTTTAAATGTCAGGTTGCTGTGGAACTCATCTGGAGATATTACAGCATCGTGTGAGCTATCTGGCGATCTGGGAAACACCCACACACTGAGGGAGAGGACTCAAAATAATCCATATGCTAGAAATACCCTCAACAGATTCCAAGTGATGGGGCTTTTCAGGAAGGAGGGTGAACATTGCTCCCAAACTGCAGTGAAATTATCTATTTAATATGCATACTGACAAAGCCAAAAGCTATGGTTTTATGTATGGCTTATTTTATTTGGGGTTTTTGTAAATTTCTACAAACCACCAAGATGTAGTTTGAGTACTTAAAGGCAGATACAGCGGTCTAGAGATCAATTAACAAAATAGGTAGTTGGGGGTGCTACATAGCCGCAGACCAACATGGCTGTTTGCACTGTTTGGAGCTCATGAGGCCGGAGCACACCATCCAGCATAATCCTGCAACCAGCATACATGAAAATGGCAGACAACGCCCTACACATCTAGAGCAAACCCTGCTGATCCAAGCACACCGAAAATCGCCTCCCCAAAGGGGATCTTACGTCCCGATTAGACTGAGGCCTTCCAATGCATGTGTTCTGAGATCGCAGAGGCGCTGAGGGGTGTGTGAGGTATGTTGCCCTGGAGAGACACCCGTCGGAGCTTCAAAATTAGTGGGTAGCTGACACGGTTGGATTGTGGCGGAGTCACTAAAGGTGTGTGGTGGATTGGAGATCAGCTCCTGTCGTGCGACCGTCCTCAAGGGGACAGGTGGTACCGACTGGGCTTGCCAGTGGATTGGACCACTCCCTTGAGGGGGCACAGCAGAGGGCTGCTGCAGGGTACATACAGGCCTACGGCCATGAGAAAACACGGAGGATGGATAACATCCTAGCGGATGGCGCCATGCCAACTTTGCAGCGCACGCACAGACCGCCTTTGCAGCTGGAAGCCTTAGAAATGCTGGAACTAACAGTCAGACACAACACATGAATGCTGGGAAGCCGCATCAAATGTGCTGGATTGTCATACTAACTCCTCAATCTCTGACATATGCAGGCTATTTTGCCTTATGCAGACGCCTCCCTGTTTGTGGCCCTAGCATTTTTACTTCGCTTTGGACCTGTGGAAAGAGTCTCACACTACAGTAACCCTAACCGTTTGTGGTGATGAAATAATTCAGCATGGGCAACAGGATGACTCACTGGATTCAACTGTTAGGCACGAGTTTTACTGCACTTCCCTTGCACTACTACTGCAAGGGTCAAAACTGGCACACGCATTTCTGATGCATTTCCTGTCCATAGGGGCACGTGGTAGAGGGGCCTGCTTTTTCCATGGTGGTTCGCTCTTGCCATGGAGCCACTGGGTTTGTCACTGTGCACAATGGATCAGGAGATGGGCATCCCGTTGCCTGATCACGCAGTCCTACTGTAAGCCAATGGCTTGCGTCTATACATATGCGCTGACCTCTCCTTGCTATCTCAGATCATTCGTTAAGTGTTAGGCCTGGGTGTTAACTGGCTTAAGTCAACTCTGTTCCTTTTTTCCTCTTCTCCCATAATTGGGCCATGTATTTCCCTGTACTGGACATGGGAGGGGGGGGGGGGCATTGCATGGTCACTGTCCTTGTTCCTGTGTCTTGGAATCAGCAAACACTACAACGCATTATTGAAAACCAACCTTAACAGAACTGCAGTAACCTTAATTGCACAGGTCGGATTCTGGAATTTACTCCCCATCGCCACCATTGGCAAAATCGCTAAAGCCAAGAAGATAAAAGTTGCTAGACCACTTATGACTTCTCGAACCTCCCTCTTCTGCTTCCTAGTATATATAATTATTTTTTTAAATCACTGGACAAATTGTTGGGCGAACTAAACTGGGGCTTAGGTAGGCATGGAGTTTTCCAGCGAAACTGAGACTATCGCCCAACGGGGGAGGCCTGAGAGCAGCTAATTTCTAAGTTTACTATCTGGCAGCCCGGTTACAATTGGTCTCTACTCTAGCTGGTCAGCTAGTAGACTATTAGTGAAGATTCCAGTCCTCGCTATAAAAGGTGAGACTGTTTTTCCAGGCTCGGCTAACCCCTCTCAAGAGCCCCTCATTGCCTGCTTTGTATCATGCTATGCTGCTGTTTCCAGTGCTTGTCCATCACTGGACATCCATCCTCTCGGTTTCGTTTATCCAGCTTTATTGCATACCCAACTCTGAGCAGGGAATCCCTGCGACCACCTTTGTTGCATGGGAGGAACTTGGCTTTTGCATATTATTGTGCTATCTCTTCCAGGAGGGACCCCTGATAGCCCTTCACATAACGCATGCGTATCTATGGCCTCCGAAGGGGCCACTTCCTAGCATGCATCCAGTTGGCATTGGCATTTAAGACACTATGGGCTATCACAAACACCAAGCCACATGAACACTCGTTCGTACAATCTCTCTACACCTTGGGAAATGGCAGGCAATTGATCACTTGGATCTACAAGGGTATCCTAACTCATAGCAGAGCAGATCTTTCAGGGACAAAGGGGTAGGACCTTTAATGAGCCCGAGTTGTTCAAGATCGCAGAATAGCCCCCGAAACTGTCACGCTAGTCAGGTTTTCAATACATTCAATTGAATGTATTACAAAGAGCTTAGCTGACTCACAAACTGCTGATAAAGTTGTTCTCTTCTGCAGACTATGAGTGCCCCAGATACAGTGCTCCTGAAGCCGACCTATTGCATATGTTCTGGAACTGCCCACGCTTGTACAACTTCTGGTATTAAGTCAAGCACCATGGTCGTCAAGCGCAGCCTGCTGGGCCTCTTCAAATGTACAAAATTCTGCAATGGAAATCTAAATTTCTGGACTGGTCTCTCCTGTTTGCCAAGCACTCTATGTCTTTGAATTGGAAGAGTAACCACCCCCTTCAGTACGGCAGTGGCTGGGAGCAGTGCTGAGGTAGTTGGAAGCTGAGGGTACAGACTTGAACAGAGATGCGGTCAGGGGCCACCACATGGACCCTATAGGGGGTCACTAGTAAGAAAGACACCAGACTCTCTTGATCTCTTAACAGTCAGTAATATGCAATCTGCAGCTGCCGGAGTCTTGCTTTCCTGGCTGTGTCCCCATGTTCAGCCCATCAATGACCACTTGCACTCTACCTCATGCCTCTCTTCGCTCCACCCTTACAAAGCATGCCTTCATTTGGCAAGATGTCTTAGACAGTGGTGCACCCAGTCTGCTTTGGTGCTTACCCCGCACCGCCCCTCAGCCCTCACATAGCTGCCTACTATCCTACGTCACTCACCTCTTTGTGCCATGCTCACAACTGACATATATCAAACCTTTGTTGAGACCCCAGATGGTCATATATGGACCCACTGAGCTGGTACCTGACACTAAGCAGCTCATGATATGTATCAATACATTGTATCCACCAGGACTACTATAAGGACTACTATAAAAAAGGAACAGGCATTGGTAAATAAAAGTCTCCCCTATGCGAGCTACTGGCTTTGCCAATCTGTTTTAGCCATGTTGTAAACCAGCGTGGTTGCTGTTCAGCATTGCTAAATGTTAGTGGCATAGAGGAGTGACAATGTGTGGAGTAGAGTAACGCAGAGTGGATCGGCACAGAGTGGAGTAGGGTGGAGCAGAGTAGAGCAGAGTGTCGTACATTGGAGTAGAGTGACGTGTGTAGTAGAATGGAGAAGAGTGTCCTACGGTGGTGAGACAGAGAGTCGTAGAGTGGACTGGCACAGAGTGTCGTAGAGTGGAAAGTCAGAGTGGAGTGGAGGATAGTGTAGTCTACTGTTGTGGCACAGAATGGGTTATCATAGAGTGTCATAGAAGGAGTGGTGTGGAGTGTGGTAGAGGAAGTGGTGTAGAGCGGCATAGAGTAAAAAGGCAGAGCGGCCTAGAGTGATGTAGAGCAAAGTGTTGTGGAGTGTCGCAGAGGGGTGTAGAGTAAAGCATGCATGGTGTGGTAGCGCACTAACCATTACAGACAACACATCTTCAATTGAAGTGACCATTACATTTGCACAGACATAGTTTTACTGATAAAACTAAACAGCACACAAACAATGTGTGGAAATGGCATCCCCTAGTGTATTGAGTTGTTTTGCTCGTATTAAAACATTTGTTTTCACCACACCTCAAAATTACAACAACAAAAAATTCTTCATTAGTGCTTTCCTAATTCTGATATATTCAGAAATATTTGCATAGTTCTTCTACAGACATTTAAATGTTGTTGTGTACGAGAGAACAGCCTTTTCTTTCCCACCTTGTCTCAGCAGCATTGTCACATAAATCTTCTTCACTCTGAAGTCAGAGAAGGAAAAGTAAAAACACCACCCTCCCTTGGAGAGTATGACATTTGACCTCTTTCTTTGAGTGTAAAGCAAATGTGAAAAGTTAAGAACAAAATGTAAAGGCCTGTTTACAGAAAAGGAGCAATGTACAAGAATACAACAAGTCCGTCAGACAGGTGGTGAACAAGTTATTCTCTATAGGAGGGACAAAGACATGCTGGCCAGCCTAAAACAAATAGAGCCAGCATATAGAAAGCAAGCAAATTTGACCTACAAAACACAAAGCCAATGGTAAGCGAGGAGCGAAATGCATTTCCAGGGAAGCTTTTAGAATGACCCCATGAAGTCTTTAGCAAACCAGACAGCTGAGCTGTCTAGAAGGCTTCTACCTAAAAAGGGCTAAAAACATAATAAAGATGAAATGAAAAACAAAGGTACAATAAAACAATAAATATTCCTGAGACACCCCACACAAAACTTGCGGAGTTGGTTAAAGTTAAGTTTCTTTGTTTTAAAAAGTTTATTTAGTAATATAACGTACAATGGAAGACTAAGATTTGGTGCTAAATATATGTGTAGCATATAGATACGATTGACTTATACTGCACTAATCGCAATTGAAAAACATGTATATTGGACAAAATTCAGAAACAGTATGATTACTAATACCATGTACGAAAACAAACAGAATATATTATGATAAAAATACATAACAGTTTAGGTATAAATTATAATAAAACCTAATAAAAATGTGAAAAAATAACAGCTGAAGGAATAGGGAACATGATAGAGGAAGCAATGAATCACAACCATATTGCACCCAACTCTGACCACCGCCACCCATTCATCACATGACCCCACATTAAGGAACGCGTCTAAAAAAAAGCCACACAAGTAAATCGACTTTCATCTTTTACACTCTTAACGACAGCTTTCACAACAGATACTGGCATCAAAAAAAGAAGTCGATTTTCACATAACTTCCTGTCATCACAGGTTCAACCCAAAAATAATTTTCAAATAATTTCTCTATTAACCTTACGAGCTATGTAAAGTCTTTACCAGCACTTCTGCTGCACAGTATGTCTGTCTCCAGTTGCAAATACCCCCCCAACATTTTTTTAAATACTCAACTGCATGCCGACAATTCCCTGTCAAAAACAAAATAATACTTATTAGCATCTTTCAAAGTTCTAAACGTTAACACTATAGTAGTATACTGAGCCAGCTGTACACAGAGAACCACCTATAGACCACGAGATGATTATCAACTATCAAGGTCTCTGGTTCCTTGGGTTCCTTTCTGGAGGGGCCCTTGCCTAGCAGCTCGGGACAGACTGTTCCCAAAAGAAGCAGGGTCAGTATTGATTTGGATAAGGTGGGTTACTTTCTAAAGTGCCATAGTGGGTGAAAAAACGATGGGCTGGAATGCTACCCAGAAAGATTGCCAGGTGTTTCGACTACTTGCAAGTATTCCTCCCATCATGGGGAGAGGAGTTGGCCTAACGGCAAGGGTGCTCGGGCTCGGAACCTGGGGAAATGGGTTCGAGTCTCGGTAATGACGCTGAACATCCTGTGATTCTGGGTAAATCACTTAATCTCCCCGTGCCTAACAAAAAATGAATGCGTGTCCTCATGTAACGTAACTGGTACTATGTAAAGCGCTCTGATACCTGATTGGATTCGGGCCAAGTTCGCGCGATATAAAACTCTGCAAAAAAACAAAAAAAAGTTTGTGCGTCTGATGTCATGAGGTGGAAAAAGAGTGTCAATAATAAGTTCAGCTTTTCCATTAAGTCATTTAATGGAATAACCCAAACACATATATTGCTCCCTGTCTCAATAAAGCTTTGTAATCAATTAATCTTCTGGAGCAAATCTTGCACATACCCACTTAGTACTAAAAAGGACTGTTGTAGCTTCTAGTCCTTTGTATGAGATTCAACTGCCACAGCTACGAATAAACGAGGCCCGAGATGGAAATCTGCAGAAGCTTGAAGATGCACCATCTAATTGACTTTCTTGACAAGGCATTTACTACTGTGGGTCGCTCTCTCTCTCCTTAAAAAATTGACTGGGCCCCAGGGGCACTAAAAATAGCTTGGGGAGGAGGGCAAAGGGGCCGCGATATATTCAGCCCTGGAATTGAGGTCCTGGGGACCCTAAATGGGCTAGGGATGGGGTCCCTACTTACGCCCCCCAAAACACACACACACATATAAAAATAAATACGAAAAATGACAAGTACACATTTTACTCTAAAATATAGTGCTAAATGAATTTTCTGCCATTTTCCAGAGACTTTGCGTTATTGCGCAAAAGTAAATTTTGCAAGTTTTGTACACCCCTACAAAATACCTGCCTACAGACTTTAGCACATTGTAATTTTACTCCTAGAAAGCCTATTCCCTTTAATACATGTTTTTCATAATAAGTAAATTTGGGCTAATTGCGGTGTTACAACTTTTCTTTAGCAACACATCGCGCCTAAGAAATCCTACGTAACTTTTCCCAGGGAACCTATAAGGCCTATAGCCATGACTGTTGACTTGACACTATAAACAAAACAGGCTGTGATCTTACCAAATCAAAATGATTCTACTGGCTCAGCTTATTTGGAGGAAGCAGGGTCTCGATGGATAGTTACAAAAATTAGAAAAATAAATTATACATAAGCATTGTTCTTAACCTGATTTAGTCAGGAGATGACTTTGGGCAATCTTGCTTTCCGACTCATCCATTTTAGATGAGACAGAAAGATCACAGACTAAGCATGTTGTCAAAGTGCAATGTTTACAAACACACTTTCAATGAGTTTGTCATCAGAGTTTGTACAAGATGTTGTTTTTATTTGTCTTAAGACAATGTTACTATGGAATCTAGCAATTACAACTTGTTATATTCCTATTCCCATACAGGTCGCTAAACCCATATAGAGTTGGGCCATCAACCGGGTTGATCTACAAGATCATTTTCATATCTTTGGCTGTAAATTTAACTTTACTTAATAATTACTCTTTCCCTTTACACTTATACAGCAGAGAGGGCAACAGCTTCTGGAAACGCCCCTACACCTCAATTGAGGGTGAATGAGGATAGAAACAGGTTGCGCTCTCAAGGTGGGTTGGATCGATCCCCACCTCGTTTGACCACTACTATTGGTGACCTAATAAAAAAAGGTCAATTATCCAACAATAGGTAGTTTTAACCTGGATCCCTCTACTTACTGTCCTCTGCAGTCAGGCCATACACCCTACAACTCATTAGCGCTCATCGCTCACCCTGTTACCAAACTCAAAAAACACATCAGAAGCTCCCCTATATTAAGATAGTAGCTCACTCCTTGATCATCATAGACAGGTACAAGAAGAGGCCCAATGATGAAGCATGCCACCCATCACGTAGGTAAATGCTTTCCATCTTGAAAATGACAACACTTTTTTGAAACACTTGATAAGTTATCAGAATTTCTACACCTTATCAAGGAGTACTCTTTGTGTGGTTATATGAATTGGTGGGCCTTCGTCCTTGCCTCTTGCTTCTTCCCCTTCCCTTCTTCGTAATATGTTGAATGAAACTCAAATACTGGTAATTACTCTGGACCACAATCCAGTCCATTATTTTTCGGCCGACCATGCCACCCCATACAGGAGCCACCTTTAAGTAAATGAGCCTAGGTCATTCCCCACTAGGAACAGTCCAGTCCAACTGCAAGGCCAGATCACCTCTGAGCAGGACCACATGGAGCGCTGACTGCTTTTAGCCTCCATGGGCGGCGGGTATGTCCAGACGTGGGTAATACACTCAAAATAGGCTGAAACTGGTCTGGGGTTGCTTGTGTTCCAGTCAAGAAAGGACTGGATTTGGGTGTTGAGGCTGGACTTTTCCTATTGCAGCAGGACCAAGGCTGAATTGCATACGGCAAGGTCTACTCTGGGATGGCATGGTGGGGATGGCACGGTGGGGACCACGATGCATTGGGATGCAGCCCCATGTAAGTACCAGTGGCAGAGATTAATTCAAGCTTTCTATTTATCACGTTTTTGTATTCTTCACAGTGATAACATCCATATAGTGAACCAGAATAGGTACTTTCACGGTGTAAAACTCAACTAAATCAAAAAGGTGAGCAATGCACACCAGAAGTTAAACAATGACTCAAAAGAAAAGATTCATATAAGCATGCAAAATCCCTCTTATTAAAAAGTTCACAATTGTGGGTGTTGGAGTATTTGTTCACTTCTGATTACCAATTGTAATTTTAAAAAATGCCAGCTTGCTCTAAAACGTAAATATGTTTCAGAAAGCACGTCTCTGGTCCTTTCTTTCATGTTAAGTGTTAAAAACTTTAATGATAAACCAAGCTGGATTCATGAAAAGAACATGAAAAGGGAAAAGAAGCCGAGTTAGTGTTCTGAAACAAACTGGTTTAAAAGGGGCAAATCTCGAGGGGCTTGAAGCTCTAGAATAAAACTAAAAAGTCTGGAGGTAAAAGACTGTGGAAGACAAATTGGAAGTCACATACAACAACATGATTAAAGACTGCATTATTCTTAAATTCCACATTATTCTTTAAGGCACAGACCACTGCGCAGAGTGTATTTCAGAGAAAAGTCAGTGGTAAGCTAAGTGTGCTAAAACTAGGCTGCAATGTGCCAATCTGAATAAGGAAGCCAGTCCGGGTTAGGGTCTTGCTAAATAGAAAGGGCATTGGAGACCACTGAACTGGCAAGATATCTTAACACTTCTAGCCAATAGCCTCAAGGAACACCAGAGCATTGTGGAAAGCCAGGTTTATGTTTGGGTGCAGATCGAGCCTCACCAATAATCAATGGCTTCACCTACACAGCCTCCTTGTCTGGGGGTTGCATTTCAAAGATAATGTAAGCACCTAAGTGAGCAGAGTTCCATCTAGAGTAGAGATATTAAGTATATCGAAGTACTTCAGGAGCACATATGACATAACAAGGCTCATTATGCCTGTAGACGTCTCTGTCAAGGTAAGAGGTCACATTTTAAGGCAAAATCTGCAGCAGATGAAGGGGAAGAACTCAAAAGCAATGGCAGGCTTGGCGACTCAGCCGAATCTGAGGTGTTAGAGCAAGAAGAGAAATTGGCAGGTTGGATGTGGCTGAACGCCATCGTGTGTCAACAGAGGCTATATATAGTCAAAATGTGATGAATCCACTCCTCATGTGAAATGTACACTAGAATGCACCACATAAAAATACATCACGAGACATTCAGAAGGGGTCTAGGACCATGAACAAAAATCAGATCTACCCTCCAAAAGGTAAGGCCAACTTTGTTCCACAGAAAAGTGTAGCAAGAAGAGAAACTGACAGGCTGGATTTGTTTGTAAGCCGCCATCTGTCAACAATAGCTATGTGTAGTTAATATGTGATGAATCCAGTCCTTAGGCTGAAAAGGATACTAGTATGCACCACATAGCAAGAGATGTTCAAAACAGGTAAACTGTTCAAGGCACAGAATATGATCTACCTTCCATAGGGTATGGCCAACTTTGTTCCTCAGAAAGAAAATCAGGCTGAAATATAAGAAAAAGGAATAAACCTTTGCATGAAGCGAAGGACACAAAATTGATGTAATTTTGCATTGAGAATAAATGGCATTCTGTTAAGAATGGTAGGTTGGCTACATTCTGCTCAAACTCAAAAAAGGGTGAGAGCATTTGAAAGGTTGGTGGGCCGGAGCAGAGAAATAAGCATATCTAGCTGGACGCTAACTAAGTTCCAGTACAACAGCCTTTCGAAGTTGATGGCCATTCAAGTAAATACCCAATAGCGATACAGTATTGGGTCATCCAATTACTGATGCAGAAAATTGCTTGAGGATAAAATATGCATCTTTTTAGATACCTACTCAGGTGATATTTGCAGGATTTTATTGCAAATGGACGACAAGGAAATGTAAGTCTCGTAGGTCAATAAAAACAGGATTTAAGAGAACAAAGAGAACAAATGTATACCGCACACGTATCTCTCCCCCCACACACATACAATCACTTTTTATGGTCCCCTTATGTGTATGTATACGTTGTATCGCCAAGCTCATAAATGGCAATTTTCCCACAAACAGACCTCAGGGACATTACTTGTCAGAGGCGAATCAGGGTAACATCTGCTCATGGGAGGACTTGAACGATAATACTTAAAGGTGATTTGTGAAAACTCTAAAGATGCTTCTGCTTTTCTCATGAGCAAGTGGGGCTTTGTGACCTAGCAACTTCTAGACAGTTATATTTAATCAGTTAGGTGTTCCCACTTAATGAGCGACACACAGGTGCCCAACTCAACTGCCTTCGGATGTTTGAAATGACATGGGGATACACGCGGTTAGTCCATTCAACTCAGTGGAAGAAAAACACAAAGCCACCCGTACTCTTTAGTAAGTGTATTTCGAGTTTGTTAATCGATTTATTTTAACTATTTTGTTTGTGATCCTCAAACCTGCATCCGCCTTCTTGTCTCGCATGCCCACCATACCCACGTGTCTTGACCCTGCTGACAGTCAGTCAATCATTGCCCTGGCTACACCAATTATGTGGGACAGGTAAAGTCTCCTACTCTGTGGGGTGCTCTTTAGTATATCTGTGATGCTACAACAACGCTCCCTGAACACCAGTACATGTAATAGAAGCTGCAGGGCTACGCTCATGGGATCATGAGAATAGCACTCCTAGTACCTACTATTCTGGTTAGATATGCCTTACTAAAGGTGTGCAAGTATCCAGTGTGACTATCCGAGTCGAGGCACTGTTATCAGGATGATGCTTCTTTTAACGAGAGCCTGCCCCGCCCCCCAGATCAGTTAAGGCCAGCCCCCAGTTTGAAGGTCCCTGCTCTACAGACATATATGGCAACTTTGACACCCCCCACCAATCCTCAATAGCACAAAGTTCAGAGGTTTCTGACACCCGCCAAGGAATACTCCACAACATGGATTCCAAAGCAAGTTAGATGTGGAGGAAAAAAAATACACGTGCACATCCAGATGTTCACTCATCTTACTGACGCAGCGCCACAGTCTTAAATACTATTCCTTTGGGTGGCTGCTTGAATTGACTCTTCAGGTGCCCGTGCTATCCACACCCCTGCGGGAGTGCCCTTCAGTTGATCTTGGTGATCAGAGCATTACATTCCTGTCTCAGCAGAATACTTCCCACGTTCAATATAATGCCTGTGTGACAAGCAGGTACTTTAATCAGGAGGGTTACCGAAATGATGAGACAGTGGAATATCGGATTGAGGCATGGTTGACTAAATTATGCAGCAAGAAATGGCAAATTATGCAGCACATTTTGTTATCACTTCATTATTTTGTACTTTTTAAAGATGGTTATACTGTCGGGCAAAAATGTAACTTCATTAATGCTAGTTTGACAACCAAATACTAGTGAACCTATGCAATGGTGCCTTCCGCTGCACGTGAACACGTTGCCATGTTTTTAGTAACTTGTGATCAGTTTGAGCTAGAAACACTTGTTTTGCTGACATCTGCAGATAATGCAGCAGATGGATTAAGTGGCAAATACATGTTTGTCTGGGGGGAAAAAGGCGCGTCCACGTAATCCCATTATTCCAGTGGCCCTAACAATAAGCAGTGAAAATTGAAGAATACTGGATGTCTCTAATAAGTTGAGTGTGGCACTGTGCAGATGCATCCAGCATTTTCATGTTGTTGCAAATAATCAATTCAAAATACAAGATCCATCAGAACATTGACCACACTCCCAACAACTGTCAGATCCTATGAATTTGAGTATTGACAATCTCGCATGACCATAACAAGCATTTGCATACCCAATAGGTCTCGCCTTTGGGACCTTATAAGTATTTATTTATGCAGCACAATATCCTTGGTGCAACAACATCAACTGTTGCATGGCTAAACACTTATAAGGTCTCAAAGGCGAGACCTATTGGCTATGACAATGCTTGTTTTAGGACTTGAGCCCTGCAAGAGACAATGTCAAAATCTGTCCCTTAGATATACTTGAAAATGGATTTCTGCTCCTTATACCACATCCGAGGGTAGGCCGTGGATTCCCTCCCTAATGATATCAACACATCGAGTACGAGCCAGTTATATATTTTGAACGACGACATTGGGAATTGCAACATTAACTAGACTATTAATAAGCTTCAAAAATATAGCGGTAGAGATGGAGCTAGTCTGCACCGTCATGCAATTAATTCCCGGTAAAGGATTCAGATCTGCCTGGAAGAAGCTTACCTAGTACAATGTGTGACAGTTTCATAAAGTTTGAAAAGTCAGTTTCCATATTACATAAAATTGACAGAATGCACAGGGCTAGCGATCGCACACTGTGGACATAGATCGCGCTTACATTCTTAAAATGTGGATGGAACTGATGAGCGTTTAACTTCCTCCTTTACGAAGCCGCAAGGGATGAAGCTACAGTGACTGCATACCACCAGAGACCTACGCGCAGCAAGGGATGCGCAGGAGGCCTGGATGATGAAACCACCAGAGTGTGATAGCAGTTCAGTGTTCAGGCCATACAAAGCGCACAACTTTCAAGACCCTCCCCATACTGACACGCCCCTCTAGCCACAACTAACGTGTGTGAACTAGTAATAGTGTGATAAGTAAAAGCTGAATGGCAAAATGTACATCGCATGTTATTTCGCATTCACCTTTCAAATGTTATTTATTTATCCGTGCGGAGGAAGTACGCAGGGAGTGATAAGCAGCTGCAGAGGAATGAATGAAGGCGAGAACACACCATTCCTTACACGTCCAGCTCTCTGGCCCTACAACAGCATGGACAGGGGCAAGTGATAAGTGTTCAGCTATGAAATTAAGGGTTTTTAGATATGGGGTGCACTCCATACTCACCCCAAGCAGCTCCCGTTCCAGCTCCCCGGCTCGGCAGACGATGGGACCCCTAACCGCGTATTCCACAGCGCGTACGCAGGGGTTCATGCTTTGCAGGGTCAGAGTGCGCGGCCGAGGAGGACCCCCAGGAGCATGCGGGGCAGGGGCCGTGGTGCTCGCTGCACGGCATGGCCCCGAGGCGGAGAAAGCCCCGATCACGGAGAACCGTAGCCTCTTCATTCTGTCGTCTACAATCAGGGTCCGATAGCCAACCTGCGACTGCGCAGAAGCGAGAGCGCGGTATGTCTTCAGAGACGTCCAAGTTAGAGTCAGGCACAGGATGCGCGATGAGGCAATTTTTGTGCATTCTAGTGAAAAATGCTCAATGTTTACAAACAGATGTCTAGCTACTCCTATGGAAGAGGCTTCGGGCCAACCACAGGCCAGTCTACTTGCATCCTAGGTAGCCAACAGGCGTTTCCCCTTCAGTTGTGCGTCCTTCCAATCTATGCCCCATGCGTGTTATTGACGAATGTGTTTTTTGCAGACACACGTGTTTATTTAATACGAGTTTGATAAATCAGCGGCTTAGCAAGTTTTCATGGTAAAATGTAAATACCAGCCCCTTTTTAGTCGACTTCCACGAATTTTTCAGACACAGTCAAAAAATTAAGTATGTAGCTTTTTAATAGTGATAAGTACCATGTTTACATTCTTTTAGGAAATCTTGTGAGAAGCGGGATGTATTGTATCTTTTATATAGTCCTATGTGTCGTGCCCTTGACCTGGTGGACACGGAATAAATAATGCCACGCATACTTGGTGTCTCGGGTCTCAGCTGGGGTCACGAGTGAGCACTGGAACCGTTATTTATATCCTTGGACAGTGCCCGTCCCTCGGAGTGCATGGGGCAACATTTTAGAGTAGCGACCGCCGGGTGACATTCTACATCACATGTGCCCGGCTCCCCAAACACCCACAACTGGCAGATATAGTCTCTCAACCTCTGTGGGCTGACCAACGACATCCCCGCAGGGGACCCTTATAAGAGGACGGCCCCTTTAGTGCCACAGGATGGCACACTGGACAGCCTAGTGTCCGGAGACCCCTTCTGGGTCACGCTCGTCACTTCCGGCCGAGGTGGGGGAAGGGGAGAGGCCTCTTTGTCCATCACTCTGACGCCGTTTGGACGTGTCCCGGGAGCTGCGGATCTCAGATTGCACGTGAGTGCATATCCCCCCGCCCGGTTCCTCCCTCTAGGGGGGGTGTATCAGGGCCGGTTGGCCTGCATGGATGCGGGCCGCCTTGGGGTGTGGGGGGTTCCGGCAGCTCCCGCTTGGCCACGGTCGTCTCCCCTGGGCTGCCCCAGCCCCGAGTGGGCTCTGTGGGTGTTGGGGATGGAGGTAGGCGGGGGGCAGCTGTGCACTATGCACCCCGCTTACGTTAGCCCGTCCGGGGTGGAGGACTCAGAGGTGTTATGTTATGTTAAAATTTGGTAGAGCGCAAAACAGCTGCCCCAGCAAAGGGGCGTCCCGGCGCTAAAGAACCACAGAATCTTCACCAAATCTTCATAGCCTGTCGGCCTCAGCCCACGTGGGCAGTGGCCGGGGCCGGGGTGGGTCGGCCGCAAGGGGAGGGAGGTAGCAGGCACCTTAGGCTCCCTCCCCGCCATCTTTCGGTAGCGGCAGCAGGGAAATTGGCACTGAGCATGTCGACGGCGCGGGGGGCAGATCTCGTACTGCTGCTGGCTAACGCTGCATCGAAGGGACCGGGTCATCTCCCGTGTTGCCGGGTGTGTGGCGGCGGGGGTCCCCTGCCTCGTGTGCTTTGAGGGCCCGATTAGGCCGGCCGGCGGAAAGGGGGGGGGCAGCCAGGCATGTCCGGTGACCGCCAAGGTCACAAAGGATCTCTCGCAGTCCTTCACCCAGCAGGCCTTCCCTCCCCCCGTACACTCCGCATGTGCCCAGGTAGGGAGCCGTACAATCGCTAGCCTGGCCCCCTGTGCACGTCACCAGGTTAGCGGAGGGGTCTGATTGTTGGTGGCCTGAGGGCCAGGGATGCCGAGGACTGGAGGGGGGAGGTGGAGAAGACGGCGAGCATCCTGCCCCACCCTTCCTCCCCGGGTTAGGTGTGGGGGGCACGCATATGCAACAGGGGGAGCGGGGCAGGGGTAATCAAGCTTGCCTAGGGCGCCACCACCCAAGTACGGGGTGTCGGGGCTCGGCCTTGGTTGAAGAGCTCTATCGGGCCAATTTTCAATTATTGCGTGGGCCGATGGGGGCGGTCGTCGGCACGGCCGCTGGCATGCGCGCACGCTTAACGGCCAGCTGGTTGCCAGTGCAGGCCACTGCCCTCGCCCTCACGGTGGCGGGTCCATAGGTTCTCTGCTCGGAGGTGCCGCATCTGACCGAGGCCCTCGAAGGCCAATTTGACACTGCCGGCTCCCACCGCTTCTGACCCCGTCAGGGGGGTCATCGTCTAAGCCAACATATCCGTTCCAGTCCCTGGCTCGTGAGGGCCACATGGTCGGCCAGCTTCTTCAGCATCGGTCCAGGCCTTGGGGGCCATCTTTGGTGCCGGCCCCTCCCACATCTCCCTCGCCCCCGGGCGATCACAGGAACCGGATCCAGGCTCCCCCGCACTTGACTGCAGTCTGCGATGTCCAGTCACAGTGCGCCGGCCTCAGACTCCTCCTGCGTGGCGATCGCGTGTGCCCTCCCTCCCAGCGGTAAGGCTGGCCCAGTGTCTCCTCGAGTGGCAATGCACCACGGGGTACAAACGGAGGATCTGTCCAATAATGCACATAGGAGGCGATGATTGTCTCAAGTATCGGTGGCCTAGGGGTAGAGCGCTGAGACTCTCACTCTCAAGGTTAAGTGTTTTATTCCCAGTGTTTCAGTATCCTCAATTAAATGCAGGCAGCGCCTCGTTCGCACGTCCTGGGGGTTGCCCCTTAATTTCTTTACTTTCTGTATTGTGTAGGAGAAAATATAAGGAGCAAAACATTATCTGGGACTGTTAGACCTGGCATCTTTGGCGTGGTGTCCCCTGACTTTTTGCCTCTACCTCCTGTATTTTTGACGCTGTGCTGGATTTCGTTTTTGCTGGTTTAGATGCTTTGGGCACTTTGCCACTGCTGATCGGTGTCAAAGTGCAAGTGCTCCCTAGGTAAATTGTTATATTGATTGGTTATCCATGATTGGTATATTTGTTTCACCTGTTAGCCCCTAGTAAAGTGCACTGAGTGTGCCAGGGCTGGTGATTCAAATGCTACTAGTGGGCCTGCAGCACTGATTGTGCCACCCACAGGAGTAGTCCTAAAATGGTGTCACAGGCCTGCCACCGCAGTTGCTAACTGCCATGCTGACCTGACCAGTGTCCACACTGGCCAGGCCTAACCCTTCCCTTTCTGTGCACATTGGACACCCCTATGGAAGGCCCTAGGTACCCCCTGGGCAGGGTGCAGTGTATGTGAAAGGTAGAGCATATACTGGTGTAGGTGACATGCTCTGGTAGTGAATTACAGCCATTTTCGATTTTTACTATTGAAAGGCTATCTTGCCCATAGGCTATAATGGGGAATGCAGAGTATAATGTTTACCTGCATATCTTCCCATAGGAGCAAGGTAGAAAATTAAAGTTTAGTATGCCTGAACTCAGAATGATAAAATATATCTTTTAGTGAAGTTGGTTTTAACATTCTGTGTTTCAAAATACCACTTTTAGAAAGTAGGTATTTTCTTGTCTTAACATTCAAACCTGCCTCTGCTAGGTTGTGTATTTCTTGTCTGGAGTTTGAGTGACAGTGGCTGGGGAATTCCAGGGGGGCTGGGGAATTCCCGGAGACAGGGTGAGTCAGCACAGGGCTGAATAGAGAGATCTCCATGTAGATGGGTGGGAGGAGTTGCACCTGGGACCTGAATAGGACAGTGCCTGCCCCCCCACAGTGCTGGCTCCACCTGCTGTGGTGCGTCTGATATCTCTGCCCTGCACTGTGAAAGGAGAGAAGGAATCATGTCAACAAAGTGCTCCAGGGCTGTGCTTTCCCTCCACAATGCTGGCTCCACCTCCTGTGGGGCGTCTGATGTTTCTGCCCTGCACTGTGAAAGGAAAGAAGGAGTCATGTAAACAGAGTGCTCCAGAACTGGTTTGGACTGGGCAAAGGCTCCTCTGCCCTGAGAGGACAAAGGATTTGGGGGTATAAATATTAGGAACCTGATCCCAAGAAATTAGATCATCCTGGAATCAAGAAGGAACTTCTGCCAAGGAGAAAGCTGGAAGACTGAAGAAGAAGGACTGCCCTGCTGTAAGGCTGACCTGCAGTTGCTTTGCTGCCAAGGAGAGGGGAAGGACTTTGCTGTGTGCTGTGTCCCCTTTCTTGAAGGAATCTCCAAGGGCCTAAGTAGAGCTGGCCTCCTGTTAAGAAGTCCCAGGAACAAAAGGACTTCAATCCCAGCTTCCCCCTGAACTCTGCTGTGTGAGTTCTGCCCTTCCTAGAGTGCTTGATCCAATTGTGGGGCCTCTGGAAGCTGTGCCTGCTGTTGGGAAGCTGACCAAGAGAAAAGAAGTAAAAGATCTGAAACTTTTTCACGCACCGCCGGCTTAGCGAGAACATTTCCGTCGCCGCGAAGATCGTCACAGCGCCTTTCGCCGCTGCAACGTCAATGACGTGTTCATCTTCGGAGCGCATCGCCCCCGGAGCGGGAAGATTCCTGTCGCTGCGAGTATCGTCGCAGAACCTGCCAGCGCTGGTGAGATCGTTGCACCGCTCGTTAGCGGATTGCATTTCGTTGTTGCGAACATCGTCGTAGAGCCATCGAAGATCGTCGCATCGTGCCTTTGCGAGTAAAATTCTACCGGAGAAGCTACGCCTTGGAATCCATACAGGTATCACCTCACTCTCCATACAGACCGGATTCGTCGCACACGCCCGCTGCATTCAGCAGGGTTCTCGCATCGCCTCCCCAGGGTCTCAGGACTGACGCTGTTGCTTGTTTTTCGATGCCTGAGCGCCGCTAGGAACTTTTATCGCATCACCAGGTACTGTTGGCTAAAATCGACGCTAATGTGGATTATTTTGTCGCTAAGCTAAGAACTCTTTTGAAACCATATTCTTGAACTGTGTATGTTGGATTTTTGTCGTTTTGGTCTTGTGTAGTTTATATAAAAGTACTTTATTTATCTACACTGGTGTGGAGTCCATTTGTGGTGTTTTCACTGTGTTACTGTGAGTGTTGGTACAAATACTTTACACATTGCCTTTGATAAGCCTGTCTGCTTGTGCCAAGCTACCAAGGGGGTGAGCAGGGGTTATCTAAAGAGCGTATCCCCCTTACCCTGACTAGAAGTAAGGGTCCCTATTTGGACAGTGATACCTACCTATGCCAACTAGAGACCCCCAGATCTAACAGGGACAAAATATCCTTTTAATATAATAGGCCTCACGCCAGACCCGCTCTTCAACAGGCGGTTAACAGCACTTTATGGGTCTGTGAATGCTGCCTTCTTACTCTGTGCTTGGTTCCATGACAGCTATGGGGTGTGCTTTCAAATCATATAATGTCCAGGGCCATAGCAGCACTGCAGCTTCTGTGCTTGAGTTCTATGTGTGATGTGTGAACCAGAGACCACCGCTTACGCCATGAGCCCGAGTTAAACATTAACAGAGAGTGAAGGGTTTGTTGGTTCTCTAAAGGGTGTTAAGGATCCACAGTGGTGTTTGTGGTTAGGGGATGTTCCGGTTTCCGTCTGCTGACACCAGGGCGTTGTGTTCTTGTTCAGTGGTAGCACGGTCCCGCTGCCCAGAGTGGAGTGGGAGCTTGCTTTGTCTGCACTGTCCGGAGGAGGGGCCCGGGCAGTCCTGCGGTGCCACAAGGAGGAGATTCTGTTAGGCAATTAGATGGCCCTGTCTGTCCCTCACACCGACACTCGGTGTCAGTGTGTCCCCGCTTCTCCGAGTGCAGCGCCCTACAGGGGCAGACTCACACGTGGATCCCAGCAACCTTGCCGGGGCTCACCACGGAGAGCAGCATGAATGAGTACCGGCCACTGAACAGGGCAGCCATCGAGCGCCACCCTTCCCGTGCCTCCCTTATTTGCCACAGGGTGTTGTGAGGGGCTGCGCGGAACATTCAAATACACCACATGAAGCAAATGTGTGCGTTCCCGGCACTTTGGACAGTGTTACTCGTGCTGCTGGGGTCACAGAGCGGAGGAATTAAGTGTCTGGTCCAATTTTCGCGAGAATTTTGTGCTCCCAGCCACCAGCTTCGGCCTACAAGTCGCCGCCAACATACGTTGCTGCCTCAGTTGCTACTTATTTCCTTATGCAACTTACAACACTGTTGAAGTCAACAACCCGGACATATCGGGGATGAGCTTGCTGCAGCATAAGCAAAACTGTCATGTATCAGTGGGAAGTACGTAGTGAGGAAGTAATAGTTCCCCTAGTTGCGCAACATGTATATACATTTGTATAGGGTGCTAGTTAAAAGCTTCCTTGGGTCCAACGAGTGCCAGGCAAACGGGGATGACTTGTAAAAGAGATAAACATGAGTAGTTACTCAACACGGTGTGTTAGAAGGGATGTTGCCTAAGCAGAACTCAAACTGGCCTTAAACGCATGATGGAAACAGTTGTGACATGCCTAAAGAGGAAAAACCTGTGTTAAAGGGAGGGTATGCCAAGGGAGATAGCTTACATATTTCACGGAATTCCGTCAATCCAACATGCCTAAGTAAGCGAGGAATGCCAGAGTGATGGGTTGGACCTGTTATTAATTTTATTAAACACACCAAGTACTGCGAATTAGTGACATTTGAACTCATATCAAGGGTACTTCCAGGACACATCTCCTTCAGTACACACACTGCCAGACAGGGCTGCTCTTCCCTGGAGCAAAGGGAAGCTAAACACCATAGACGGCATAACGCCAACGTTGGCAACGTTAGCTAAGCTTGCAGCCAGGCAGTGGGCTTGTCCAACTAATGTGATAATGTTAAGGGTTGCAAGCATGCACCAAGAGATGGATCCTCAAGACCATCCAGGGAGCCAGGCATTTGCGGAAGTTACCAGCTAACTTGTGGGTTACGGTGCAATAAGCTGAGGGGAACATGGGGTCAGAGCATATTTGGCTTCAATGATTGAAGAAGGATTGTTTTGCAGTTCCCACTGCTCAAGAAGGAGCAAGTATTCGTTCATGTTGTTCCCCCTCTTACACAGCAGGTACACGAGGACACCCGTGCTTATGTCACATATCCCATGGCAGGATAGTCAACAAAAGGGGGGAATGGCCATTGACATGCCTTGCCAGGATAGGGAAAGCCACTCACACTAACTGGCGCCTCTAGGAAGATAAATGTTAGAAACACAGACTGGGTGTGCTGGGCCCAAAACCCTTCACCAAAGCTGCGGGGGGCATCAGGCTGTCAGGTGTCTTTGAGGGATGGGTAAGGGCATTAAATGGCCATAGTGCGTGACACAGCATTTGCAGGGATACAGAAGGGTCCCAGGGGATCCACCAAAGGGACTACAGTGAAACATGTGACACAGAATCTGGTAGTCCGACACCATTGCTGGTGTAAGTATCTAGGGTCACTTGTGGATAGCAGGGACCGGGCATCTGTGGTGCAGACAGGTTCAGCAAGCAGACTAGGCTGCGTAAGTTGTCACTTCACAAAAGGGTGCAGTGTCTAATAACGGGCACCATACACTTATTCCCTCAAACCTGTTGTGACACCATTACTATGTTCGCCAGGGATCAATCAAAAAGAACTAGGAAATTGTCTGGTCAATGTGGCGAAGTAATGCACCCTAGAATAAGACCACAAGGTGCCTATTAGCAATCAGTTGGGGACTGCTGAACTTTAGTGGTCTGAATTTACCCCCCCCCCCCAGCTCCCGGGGCATGGAGCTCGGTCGGGGGAGGCGATGGAGCCTGCGCACAAGAGGTTCCTCTGTGCTATGCGTAAAATCACTGAGCAGAAGGGATTTGGCTTCACTAGACATGGGGCTACACGCCAAATTCAAAGGGTGCTTAAGGATGATGGGGTACATCTGTCCAGTATAAGCATGGACCTGTTCTTGCTGGATAGGGGAGAGGCCCTAGAAATAGCAGGATGTAAGTAGGAATGCCGGCCTTGGTGGGGGGCCCTGGCTGTGACGGTCGCCACACCCAGGGCTGTGGCAGAGTTACAGGGTGATCCAGAGGCGGAAAGGTACTCAGGGGTACCCTCTTCAGGAGCACAAAGGGTGCTGAGGCCTAATATCCCCAGGAAGTCTTTGCGGTGGACCCTGAGGTGCGACGGCGCCCTGTCTGTCCTACAGGCGGTTGGAAACTTGTACAACCGGGGGTCGCTTGAACGCTCCGCCCCTCGTAGGGGGGGACGTGAGTAAGGAGGTGGACCGATGGTTCACCGGAAGTGGGAGGGGCTATCCCCTCACCACAACCGCTAAGCACCGATTGGCTAAGGCAACGATGCAAGTTGCCCCATCAGGTGGTAGGTCGCGAGGGGCGGCTTGCCTTTGGATCGCCTGTAAGATAACCCACCATGTTGGCATATTTGGTATGCTAATAAACCTGCGGCAATTTTTTATCTGATTATTTATGTTACCTGTATGTTGCTGCGTGAGGGTTGGTGAGTGTGGCCGATATTGGCACTATGGCTAGGATCAGGGTTGGGGCGAAGATCATGCCTCTGACTCCGGACACCTTCTTCACTCCCGCTCGCCAGACAGAGAACATCCAGGCTCCCTTTGCCAGGGTGTTTGTCGGTACGCCGACAATGGGAGCTGCTGAAGTGCGACCACTCAGATAGGTTTTAGTATCTGGGCCACTCACAGGTGTGTCCTCCTTTGGCTAGTTTGGCACAAACAGTCCAACTCGGTTGGCATCTTCGCTTTCACCTGACCTTTCTTCGGACTCTATTGTGGAGTGTTTACTATTGTGAACCACAACACATTCTTCACAGCGGTATGGTGTCCCCTCTGGACAGTGACCATTGTGCCACTGATTCTCGCCACTGGCCAGGTGTCAGCTTCAAAGGGGATACGGAACTTCCATTATGGATGGCATCCCACATGATGACGTTATCTCCCACCTGGAGGCTAGGGGCCCCTGCCCTTATGTTCAGTCTCGCTTGTTTTTTGGTGGCCCTTCTCTACTCCTGAGTGGCCTGGATGTCTAGAATGGCTTGTTGCCACTCTGGGCCAGTCGGAATGCTGTCCATTGAGGGTCTTTGGAACAGGAGATCTGCTGGTGCATAACTGGTGGTACTGTGCGGGGTTTGTCTGTAGGCCCTCAGGAAGCGATGCAGGCAGCGTCTTCACCATGTTCTACCCCTATTCGGGGTGCTCAGTTCAGAGTGCTCATGAACTGTTCTACTTCACCGTTCGACTTGGGGCCATTGGCTGACTAGACCAAATACCTTCTCCAGGATTGGCTTGACCTTTGAGAATGTGGTTGACTGTATCAGTTCTACCATGGATACATTAGATGTACTGGTTCTCACAAACCACTACCTCAGCTCCAAGCCATGGTACGATGGCATGCTCAATACTGAAAGATGTACCCGAAGACTAATGGAACGTTGGTGGAGATCCTCTCTGTCCCTCGATCGCCTTAAGCTTTTAAGAACAACTAGGAATTCTTCCTACAATAATATCAGAAGGTTGAAAGCTTATTTCTTTAGAAACCAACTAGACCAAGCTAAAAACCGACTAAAAAACTATTTGAACTTGTGAAATCACAATTTAATGGCCTTCTCAACCCTCCACAAGCTGGATCCAGTTTGTTACCCAGTTGCGTGGAATTTGCCTCTTTCTTCCTCGAGAAGACTGAAAATATGAAGACCGACCTTGTGAGAAAGTGGGTTTCTGTTGCAGTAAAACCCCCCCTTTTTAGGTCTCGCCTGAGCCAGCGCATGCGCTGCTCTGGCGAGATATTTAATGAGTGGGCTTTTAAAAGTCCTACCACATGCTTTTGCTGGCCTCCAGCTTGCGGTTACGAGATGGTGGCACGTGCTCCGCCGCCATCTGGCTTTACTCTAGGCCTTTAGCTGTCACTCTCCCTCAGAGCCTCCTCTCCGTCCCCTCCCCTACAGCTCTTTCACATCATTTTGAGCGCGAGTGAAAATAGGGCTGTTAATTTTGTCACAGGGCTCATTTTCATTGTTCATCATTGCACACCTTTTATTAGCTCAGCAACAAGCCCCACTGTTGCTTATCAGCATTCAAGGACTCCAGCATGAGAATCCTCGAGAACAGCACGCAATGGCAACTCCTCCCAGTCTGGCCTTTGCACCCTACTTGTGGAATTCACATCCCGCCGAAGCCTGCCTTCCAGCAGGCTGCTTCATGTAAAAGCCCCCCTTGCTCTACCTACAATCACTTGACTGGAAGGGACGTCTGCAAATAGCAGTACACAACACAGTAAAACCAACATGCAGGGATTGGCAATTTAATGAAACGCACAATGTCGGATGTGCAGTTTGGGGCCCTGCACGGTCTCTGTTATGAGAAGCCTCGAGCACAGCACGCGCTGGCCCATCCACCCAATCTGGGCATCGCAGCTTAGTCATGGAATCTGCGACCTGCTGAAGTTCCACCCACCGGCTCCTCATGCTGGCTGCTTCACAGAAACAAGCCTCGGCTCTATTTACAATCACTTGTTTATTTACATGACTGCCGCGGGAAAATAAAGACGCCGATCAAAGGGGGTGAACGGAGAGGACCCTGTTGCATTTACTGCTTGTTCTGAATGCCAGTTTCACGTTCGCGGCCTCGTCACTTTCACGGCCGCGCGGCCAATGCTTGTTTTTTGTGAGCATGGGAACTAAAGACAATGACTGCTTTATATTTTGATTTAATTTGTAGTATGTTATTTATAGTATGTGACTTTCCTTTCAGCTATCCGCTGCAGAAAGCCTGCATTCTTCCTTGTTTTAGCATTCTCCGTTGTGTATCGCTCCTCTCATGCTGCTGCTTGTTCCCGTGTGCGCCTCCCCACCCCCTCCATGTTGCGCTTGCCCGTATACTTCTCCATGTTGCTTCCACCCTCCCCTGTCGTTCTGTGCCCCCCTGCCCTCCGCAGCTCGCTTCCTTGTGTCCCACCCTCCACTTGTTGAATCCATGTCCCCCGCCTTCCCTGTGCTACTTCCGTGCCCCTCTGCCCTGCCCATGTTGCTTCCGTGACCTCACCAGCCCCCATATTGCGTCTGATCCCCCTGTTGCTTCACCCCATTACTTCTGCTCCTGTTGTTTCCACTCCATTTACACCCACTTAAAAAAAACAGTTTTGTTTTTAGTTATTGATTTGAATTGCTACAGTAACTCAAAAAAAAAATCTGACTCCTCTTTTTGTAGAGAGGATGCAGACGGCTGTGTAAAAGTTTTTTGTTTTACTTCAGCCTTGCTGCACAGCTTCAATGATGCTGCACAGTGTGGTATTCAACCATTGCCAAAGCCAATAAGTCACAAAGGTGAGACCTAGTGACGTTGCCAGTGTTTGTTGGATTTGCCTGTATACAATGTTTAGGTTACAGTGTAGCATTGTAACTTCGGACAAAGAAGTGCTTGGTTAGGTTGTGATTTAACTGAAATACACTCACGGAAGGTCTTAAGTCCAACAATAAAGAACACAACGCCGCATACTGCTATATATGCCGTGCAAACCTCTTCAAATAGTTAGTACATCACTTGGTAGGGAGATTAAGAGTCCATCAGCCCACCCTTGTTGGCGGAGCTTCGTCATTTGAGACTCTACGGGGTCAAGGTCAGGGCCCACATACTTGAGCCAGACGGCTCTACTGGGTACCCGTCCCACTGATCCCAGAACAAAGCAATCTCCTGCCAAAGTGTGCAATAATATTTTTGGGAGGATTCAAAAAAAGTGCAGTGCTCTAATGTGATTGTGCTTTAAAAATGACTACGTGGTCAAAAAATATGTTTATTGTGAATCGACCAGGTGTCATGTCTAAAAACCAAATTAGTCTAAACAAAATATTACTAATTCCCGACTTGGTCTCTTAAGGTCGACATGTTTCAGCCGATATGGTTGTCTAACCCGGCTTTCTTCAGGACCTAATAGATGGTACTCAAGGCTACTGCAGGATCAATTTGGTAAAAATAGTGTACATAAACATTGAATCTCACAGATTAATCATGATATTATCATCAAAAAATGAGTGTGTGGCCGTAGCCACCCTACCAGACTAGCAATACTTTTGCTTTAGTACTGTGGCCTTATCTTCTTTCCCTGAAAGGAGAAACCATGAGAGTCAAAAACTTTTTGTAAGTCTAGCACAGACATTGACAGCATCAGCGACTAGTGTTCAATAGTGCCACCATTTGTGCACTATACTCTTTCAAAATTACCCAAACAGTGGTCCACAAAACAAAAGATTTTTGAAAAAAATAATGAATAATAAATTTTAGCTCACCCAGCGTTCTGTGGGAGAAAAGCCTCACCTCACCCGGCTGACTGCTCGGTGAAGGAGGCACCGCTCTGTTAAAAATAGGGACACAAGGAGACGAGTTGCACATGGATACTAGTGCTCATATTGCCCCTACATAAAATTCAACAAATTAAACCATTCAACCCCTGGCTTCAACGAACATGTACCAAATAAGCGACAAATCAAATCAGTCAGGCAAATGATTTATTTCATAACCCACTCTGTTACGAGTTCTCATCCCACACGGTAAAGGCAGGGGTCATAGATTGAACAGCCACCTGCAGTCAAATCAATGGGGATTGTCTCCCTTCGTATACTCAATGAGGAGTCTGAATTATGTTGGCACACTTCATCTATCAATCTATGACCCCTGCCTTTACCGTGTGGGATGAGAACTCGTAACAGAGTGGGTTATGAAATAAATCATTTGCCTGACTGATTTGATTTGTCGCTTATTTGGTACATGTTCGTTGAAGCCAGGGGTTGAATGGTTTAATTTGTTGAATTTTATGTAGGGGCAATATGAGCACTAGTATCCATGTGCAACTCGTCTCCTTGTGTCCCTATTTTTAACAGAGCGGTGCCTCCTTCACCGAGCAGTCAGCCGGGTGAGGTGAGGCTTTTCTCCCACAGAACGCTGGGTGAGCTAAAATTTATTATTCATTATTTTTTTCAAAAATCTTTTGTTTTGTGGACCACTGTTTGGGTAATTTTGAAAGAGTATAGTGCACAAATGGTGACACTATTGAACACTAGTCGCTGATGCTGTCAATGTCTGTGCTAGACTTACAGAAAGTTTTTGACTCTCATGGTTTCTCCTTTCAGGGAAAGAAGATAAGGCCACAGTACTAAAGCAAAAGTATTGCTAGTCTGGTAGGGTGGCTACGGCCACACACTCATTTTTTGATGATAATATCATGATTAATCTGTGAGATTCAATGTTTATGTACACTATTTTTACCAAATTGATCCTGCAGTAGCCTTGAGTACCATCTTTTAGGTCCTGAAGTAAGCCGGGTTAGACAACCATATCGGCTGAAACATGTCGACCTTAAGAGACCAAGTCGGGAATTAGTAATATTTTGTTTAGACTAATTTGGTTTTTAGACATGACACCTGGTCGATTCACAATAAACATATTTTTTGACCACGTAGTCATTTTTAAAGCACAATCACATTAGAGCTCTGCACTTTTTTTGAATCCTCCCAAAAATATTATTGCACACTTTGGCAGGAGATTGCTTTGTTCTGGGATCAGTGGGACGGGTACCCAGTAGAGCCGTCTGGCTCAAGTATGTGGGCCCTGACCTTGACCCCGTAGAGTCTCAAATGACGAAGCTCCGCCAACAAGGGTGGGCTGATGGACTCTTAATCTCCCTACCAAGTGATGTACTAACTATTTGAAGAGGTTTGCACGGCATATATAGCAGTATGCGGCGTTGTGTTCTTTATTGTTGGACTTAAGACCTTCCGTGAGTGTATTTCAGTATTATTGCGGGGATTGAAGGTTCGGTAGTCCTTAAACTAGTTCCCCTAGGACCCTCTTGTAGATTATTGTGTAGGTTGTGATTTAACCTCGTCGTATTCAAAACACAATACTCCCAATAAAATTTGGGCGCTTTTAGTTAAAAGCATGAACATGTAAACAGCCATAAAAGTGAATGTTGTTTCAATTAGAATTTTTTATTTCAAACATTTGGCCACCACATTTAGGTCGTGGCCTTTTTTTTGTTTTTATTTTGTTTTTATGGTCTAGGCTTGCAATAAAAAAATGTCCATTTCCCTAGATTCCTAAGGCCATTGACTTTGCCACTGCTTGTTTTTTAATAATAATGTTTCTAGTACATAAACCCAAGTGCAAACAAGCTCTGTGCACCTGTACCATGACAGCTGTGGCACTGCCTTTACTGAGTGGTGAGGCACTGTGCTAGAAGAAAGCTTTAGTGCACCAACTCTGGCACTGCAGTCACTTTGCGATGATATATTGTGGTGAAAAGGTGTGTACTGCACCTTCCTCAGTACAATACTCCTGCACTCCTTGGGGCACAAGGTTCAAAGGTGCTTGTATTGTGTAAGTTCTGGCACTACTCTCAATCTTTAAAGGGGCGTTGTGACAGAGGAAAGTTGAGTCGATCAGTTTGGGCACTGCTATCACTGTGTGATGGATCCTGCAAGGTCTATGTTTCCAGTGGAGCCATTTAAAAAAGTTAATATGATGTTGGTGCACAACAATAAGTTCGACAAATGATGGAATCAAGGTAGTTGACCTGTTATTGTAAGAATGGTACATTTGTTTCCTCTAAAGACTAATTGTGTTTCATAAACAATTTTCTTTTTAGCAACAAGGGGGGGAAAGGATGTAGCCTAACGGTTAGGGCGGTGGACTACAAATCTGGGGAACCGGGTTTGAGTCTCGGCAACGACATCCAGTGATTCTGGGCAAGTCAGTTAAGCTCCCTGTGCTTAACAAAAATGAATGTGTCCTCATGTAACACAACTGGTGCTCATGTAAAGCGCTCTGATACCTACATTTTGCTTCAAGTTCGTGCTCAGGGCCGGACTGGCCGTAGCGGGCACTGGGCAATCCCCCAGTGCGCCGCACAGGTGGGGGCCGGTTTTGGGCCCCCGGGGCCGTTTTTGTTACAGGCCGTTTTTGCAGCATAGCTGCAAAATCGTCCCTGTAACAAAATCGGCCGAAAACCGGCCCTCGCAAAGAGCTCGGCGGCACCCCCGGGGGACGGCCGTGCCGCTGACCGCGGCCCCCGCAGGGGGCCAATCGGCGGGCGGCGCCTTAGTGCCCCCGGGGCACCGGTCACCCCTCCCCACCCCCTCCCACAAGGGGGGGGGGCGGGGACGCAGACCGGAGCCCCCCTCCTCGGGCTGGCCGGAAGTGACGCGCAATGCGTGTCACTTCCTGGCCCTGGTGTGAGGGGGAGGCTATTTAGCCTTCCTCCACCCTCCTGGCGACCTCTTTGTCGCCCACCTCATTTGGGTAACCTATTATGGGGGAGGGGGGACAGCGGGGTGCCCCTGAGGGTACTAAGCACTTTGCCAGGGCCGGTTTTGGTTCCCAGTCCGGCTCTGTTCGCGCTATATAAAACTTCGAGGAGAAAAGAAAAAGAAAACACAAAAAAAAACAAATAAGTCATTGATTTATGTGTCAACAGCACTTTGACTTATGTAAACCAATAGTACAATGGTTTTTAAAATCAGTTTGTATCATTTTGCCATCTGTTTAGGTCTATGGCACCTCTTGCATCAGCCATTTGAGGTCATCATCAGGACAAAGGAAATAATGCTGTTACCATTTATTGTATTGGTTTGCCAACCTTGATGCTAAACAATTAGGCGTGAATTTCTTAAAGTGGGAAGAAAATTTGTTGAGGGGAATCCTTTGTGATTCAACCAGTCTTGGTCTTTAGCTGAATGCGAAAATGCTGAATACGTCTGCAGAACCTTCTATATCAACTATTAATATGTTTTAAATGTGCTTCACCTGATAATCAGTTTGCATAAATGTTATCTGTTTTCTTCAGTGTCATCCCTACACTGTTTATGGACGCAGAAAATTCAGGGATCTTAAATGAAGGAAGCAAGAACGCCGAGCACTGTCTATGCCAAGGCAGGCCTCTTTTACTACAAAGAGCCCAAAGGAAAACATTGACGTGAGCAGCTTGAATTCCGTCCCGTTTATTTTTACTAGGGAAAACCACTCCGGAAAATCAGCAGAATATTTAACTTAAACAGCACTGCTTAAAACATTATTTTTGAAACGCGGTAGTGTCGTGGTTAGAAGTTTGAGACACAGACTTTAATAATGTTTTCTGCACTCCTTTCTCCTCTCACTGTTGAAAGTTGTTCACTACAATCAGACATTCCGAGGCACTGCTCTTTTGTGAATCGCATTTCTCTGTGATCTATATGTGCTTACTTTCACTACACAAACTTCGCCTCCTATTCTCCTGTTGATAATGGGATATTCTGCGGCATTTTTAAAGAATGGTGCCGATCATTACAGCCCGAGTTCCAGTAAAGGTGCAGAAGTTTCAAAATAAGCCCCACTTTATATACAATGAGACCCAGCATTCTAAGTTGGCCACCACATTAACAAGGCAACTGGGGTTTAATTTGTTTTTTCTTTTTTTTGTTACGCTGACGAGTTTGAACATTCAGTCACAGTTTTGTCAAGCACGCAATGGGCATTCATCAAATATTTTTTAAATAAGAAATGTGAATACTGGAGCTCATAGGACTAGCAGGAGTATCAAGGCTCCGAGATAGGTTAGCGAAAGATCACAGGAACATCAAAAGTGCTGAGGGGGCCAACAAGCATATACATGCTCTACAGCACCCACCCAACGACCAGGAAAGCACTTTTTATACTTTAATGTTTAATATGCAGATCCTTAGTACACAAGTGGCATACAATAGTTTACTTGCACCTGCATCCTTCAGACTACAACTCCCTTTCAGTTCTAGTTACATTTGCGTCTCTAACTGGATCTGCCTTGAACAGTACCAGAGTATACTTTCTGTCCATCTGTGGATCCCTTGGGCGTGTTACATCCCTCACACCCCAGCACAATGCCCTCCAAGAAGCCTCACTCCTCAATGAAGGGCTGAATGCCAGGGGTTGTGGCAGTGGCGGCGGGTGTATTTTGGAAGTGGTGAGCCTCACACCCCAGCACAATGCCCTCCAAGAAGTCTCACTCCACAATGAAGGGCTGAATGCCAGGGGTTGTGGCAGTGGCGGCTGGTGTATTTTGGAAGTGGTGAACCTGGGCATACAGCAGAAAACGCCTCAGAGTTCAAAAGCACTCCATTGCACCCAACTTCAGGCTTTGTCAACCCCTTGGCCGTATACCTTCACAGGCTTTCAAATTATCCATGAGCACATACCCTTAAACACGAGCTCAGGCATGCAAGCTAACATACATACACACACACAGTCGCAGGCATGCACACAAAGACAGTCATACAGACATACTCATGCACTCCCCAGCACACAGATAAACACACGCAGGGTGCTAAACACAACAAGCATTGGCATAGCCAATAGGTCTCACCTTTGGGACCTTATAAGTGTTTAACCATGCAACAGTTAATGTTGTTGCACCAAGGATATTGTGCTGCATAACTAAATACTTATAAGGTCCCAAAAGCGAGACCTATTGGCTATGCCAATGCTTGTTTTTTGTTTTTGCCAGACTACCGATGCTCTTTGACTTGATGTGCTCTGGGGCCCTGCCAATCAGGACCCCAGGGCCTGTGTTCTTTCCCCAAAACAAAACCCAATTGGCAACTCTGGCCACAGGTAGGTCCCTGGTAAATGGTACCCATGTACCCAGGGCACTGTGACCAGAGAAGGCTCCTAAGGGCTGCAGCACCAATTGTGCCCCCCCCCTTGGGGGCCCTGTACCTTTTCACAAACACACTGCTTTGCAGGCTGCGTGGCTTGGTGCAGATCAAAAGTGAAGAGTCAACATGGCACACATCCCTGTGTGCTATGCCTACCAAACGACTGCCCTGGACTAGGTCAGTCACCCCTCTAGCTGGGTGCACTATGCCAGTGGTGAGGTCACAGAGGCATGAGCCCTGTGCCCCTACAGTGCCTTAGTCGATTCTCAGACATTGTAAGTGCAGTGTACCATTAAAGAGTATGTGGTGCTGGGAGGTTGTCATTACGAACTCCACAGTACCATGATGGATACACTGAAGTCTGGGAAGTTTGGTATCAACCTTCTCAGCACATTGTACCCACACTGATGCCAGTGTGGGTTTCAAGGTTTCAATGTAAAACGCACGACAGAAGGCATTTTAGAAATGCCCCCTGAACTCGACCCACAACCAGTGTCCCGACTGAGTGGCTGCTTAGGCTGCCACCCACCAGACATGTTGCTGGACCCCTGGGTCGAGAGCCATCCGCTCTCGAGGGCCTGCAACAATGCACATCCTGGGACAAGGTGCTAGTGGTGCAGTTCAGAACACAAAATCTCCCACTGCTTCCACGGACGGAATGATTTCTCGGTCACACGCACATACACACATCACACGCTGGTGGGGCCCATAACACCAACATTCATTCTCTCAAACTATCCGTGCCTACAGAGGGATCTCAAATCCCGAACTACAGTTCTTTACTTGGATAGAGGAAACCACTTCTACTGAACTTACCCTACCAGTTCCTCCATCCGGAGGTCGATTAGATCATTTAGTTGATATTGGATTTGATGACGCGCTTAACTCTTATATTAATCAATACACATTTCAAAGAAATAATCACCCGACACAGTTCTTCAAATAATGATTTTCTTTATCTAATTAAAATGCAGGTAAAATCCTAATAATGCAATATTATCTCTTGTCATATTTACCTAATCTGGCTAATTGTCGTTTTCTAAGTCAGAACTGGTCCTCAGAAAGTTCATCAGAGTCCTAAAGTGCCGTCCTCTTCCGTCAGCATAAGGATCTCTAGCGAAGAGCAGCATGGAGTGTCGCATAGAGTAGCATCTCAGAGTAGCAGCGATGAAGGGGTTCCTTCCCTCTGTAGACTACTAATATTTATACTAAAATTTACATATAACAGTAACATTTTCTTTATTTCCAGGCCACTGATTGGCTGAATTCGAATACATCTCAATACATTAGGAAACATTTTCAAATTTTCTCATGTGGACGAAGATCTACATTAGGCGTATGGGAAAGGCTGTTACCAGGTCAAAAATGTATCAGTCCGTTGGAAATAGGTGGATGTCGGTAGTTCATTTTTCCCATTGGCAACAATTGCTTCACGTTCAGGGACATTGGCACCTCGCCCAGGGTAGTCTTCATGGGCATGGTCTGACAGGTCATGGAAAGGACACGAACAAAGTCAGTGCAGGCGCCTTTCTCCATTGTTCAAATGATGAAGTCATGTACTTTAGTTAGGATTCAGTCGGCGGCCATCTTTTGGTAGGCCAGAATAGTCAACTTTAAGCAAAGAAACACAAAATCGTAATTAATTCATAGAAATGATTAAAACAGTGTTATTCCCTTGCTAATGCCCTTATGTGTATGCAATTATCTAGCCATGTGCAACATTCAAAGCCGTTAATGCTGGTTTATTTAAGTGCAAATCACATTAACACTGCCTAAGCAACACTTATCGTTTTAATATGCATACAAACTTAGTTCACTTATTATATTAGCCATGCAAATGCATTCCCACGTGTATTCTCTTGGTTAATAAGGTTGGTTTAGCACCATCACGTCATTCAATTAATTATTAGAATTAATTATTAGTCATTTTAATATAGACTTATATAAATGGATTGGGTATATAAAAAGAAAACATTTTACCCGCTCCATCAATCCCCCCTTTGGTGATTTTATCACCACAAACAAAACCCACAAAAAAATCAATTTATTTCCCCTTTTACGGAATTCGAAATGTTTTCTTGCTCAATCAAAATTATGTTTCCCTTTCATCTTCTCTTTTGGTTTTGTCATACATACTCTCCTTCCATTCTTCCAATTCTATTTCATTAAGATCTCTTTCTGGTTTCTTTTTCTTCTTTTTCTAAATTTCTCGTTTAACCTTCTTTTTATTTCTTCTATGTCTACAACACATACATCCTAATCTAAGTATAAATAATACGAAAATCACACACGTTAATGGAAATAATATTTTCCCTATTATAGTACTCCCTAATTTACCTAAGAAAGCTTTAATAGCAGCCATCTTATTACTAATTCTAGTCCAGATACTTTCAACCTCCAGTGGTTTTATTTCATCATGCAATTCTGTAATATTCTTAATATAGAATTTTAGATCTTTGCTTTCATCAGGAATGTAATTGCAACAATGTTGACCTTTCAGCATTCCACAGACTCCACCCTCTTTTGCCAATAAGATATCAAGGGCAAGTCGATTTTGCATAATCATAGCACGCATGGCAACCAGTTCAGTGTTTACCAAAAGGAATCCTCCAGCTGTGCTTGTTGACAAGCGATCCACTATGGTGGACAACTTCCGAATATTATTTGCATTCAAAGATATTCCCACTGCTGGTATCAAGGCTCCAAAAATATCACCTACAATTTCTAACCAGGTTTCTCTTCTGCTACGCATTAGTAGGTTATTTGGTCCACTATTTTCTACTCTATCCATGTGAAAGATCTTTGGAAAGACCAGGCCAACATAACATGTGCCATACCAATGGTCGGGCAACCTGTAATAAGCCTTGTTCCCACAAATATAGTACAGTCCGGGGAAAACTGGGTCTTCTCCACCTCTAAATCCCCATCCAGATGCAATAAAATATGTATCATGACACTCACTTGTCCCTATATAATAATAATCATATTGGGATCTTTCTCTCATAATGCATAATTTGCCCTTCTGTGGTGAATCTATAGCTATTGTTGGTCTAGCATCACCCTTTGTCTCCTTTTTCCCATCTATTTCCCAAATGTTTTCCCCTTCTTTATGTCCTTCTGCATTCTTGTGTATTTTCAATCTCCTCTCCTCAACCATATCCAAGAATGTTTTCTCTTCTGTCTTCAAACTACAAGTTAAATTGTTCTTAAAAATATAATCTAAAGTTAGTTCTTTAGTTTCTATAAAAATCTCACCTAATACATTAGCAGCTTTAGCTGGATTTAATTCACTATTCATGGGCAACTGTCCAAGAATGTTATCTATATTAGACAAATTATATTCTAATTTCCCTACTTGATAAAATATACTAGTTAAAATGCTACATGTTATTCCATAAGTTGCTGGGAGGTGATGATAAGTCACCCCTTCTGAAACAGAGGCAGGTAATTGCATGCATACATAGCAATCCATTACGTCCATTGTTTTTACATATTCATACAATAATTTCGAAAAAACATTGCTAGAAAAATCAGTTATAGACCAATCCTTGTGCATGTGCTCAGTGCTTGTTTTAACTGGAATTACTTTTTGTGAGCTCTTCACTATGTTAGTCATATTCTCTGTATGTCCCTCTAGTGTATCTAATGTTACTTTGAAAGAGATCAAAATAGCGAGTACGCTCCAAAGAAGCATTAATAATCCTGTACAACAACAACATGTCTTGCACCATCTTCTCATAAAGGTACATCTACTCTTGTTATCATCTATGTTAGCCATCTTGTTAAAATTAACCGTGTCTTTTGACTTAGCCTCTTCTACTCCGCCCCTTGTAGTTTTCCTACAAGAGCTACGACCTTATCAGGTGATCCAAATACTTCAATTTCTTATTCAATCCTTTATATTTCTACAAGGACCTGTTTGAAATTACTCAGCTTGGTCTCTCGTCGTTTTTCACTTCTTTCTCATCATCCACATACAGAATTTCCTGATCTTCCGTTTCTTCTCCGATATCGGATAGGATAACTCTCAGGATTTCCTCTGTCTCTTCCTCCTTTACCACTCTCAGTAAAGTCTCCTCTGGATTTCCTTGACTATCTACCTCTTTTCCTTGTTCAGGCAGTGCCACATACGTCCATTCAGGTGACTTATACTTCTGGTTTGGTTTTCTTGATCGTTTGTTTGCTTCAGACACTTCTGTCTCTCCCTCTTTCTCTGGGTGCTGACTGGTTACTTCATTCACTTGTTCAGCTTCTGAGGGTTTGACTCGTGTCAATCGATATCTCAGTTTCTTAATTTTGTTTGGCCAAATATCTCCTTTAGCATTCCTTCTTGCTTTGCCGTCTTTGCTGTTTCTTTCCTCAATCCAAGTTCTCTTTCTTAGAACTCGACCCTCTGGTATTTCAGTTTCACTGTCTTCAGATTCTGTCTCGTTTGGTTTTTCTTTTTCAACAGTCTCTTTTTCCACCTCTTGTGTTGGCCCTACTTCTGTCTCTCCTCGGGTCTCCGGCACGCAATGTTCTTGCTGACTACTTGTCCCTTCACCTAGCTGTGTGTTGCAGTTCCCTACACCTCCTCGGGGGTTTTCCGCAATCTGTCCCTCTCTCTCTTTGACTGTCCCTTCTTCTCCTTCCAATATTTTCTCAGGTGGAACTTCTCCTACTCTCTCATTTGGTGTAAATGTTATTTCTGACTGGACATTCTTTTCTTTTCTTCTTTCTGTGCTCACCATTGGCGTTTTGTTCGCCTCCCGAATCTGAACCATCTGAAATCTGCAATCTTTTCCTCAGAATTTCTTCTCTTGGAGTCTGGACTAGTCTTGGCTCATTTTCCTCCCTTTCAGGATTTTCTTTCAACTTTATATTCTCATTGCCTGATTCATCACTTGATTCTGATTCATCGAAATATTCTTTTCCAATGCTATCTGCTGGATTCGGAACTCGCAAAGTGTGACTCGCATGTATCCAATTTTTCAATCCAGCACACTTCACAGCAGTTGTTGTGGTCAAGATGACTTGCCTTGGCCTTCCCCACCTCGGAATCAAGCAATTTCTTCTTCTGTGGACTTTTATTCTCACCCAGTCCCCTGGGCTCAAATCATGGGCTGGTTTATTTTCGAGTGTGGTGGCATCCGCTCCAACCTGGTGAAACACAGAATGGACTGCGTCAGCCAGGCCTTTACAGTAATCCAAAATCATGTCATCAGTTATAGTCATCAGCTTGTTGACTGGTACAAACACATGTCTCATGGCGCGTCCCATGATGATTTAGTGTGGACTTAAACCTGTAGTTCTGTCTGGAGTAGACCTAATGGTCATCAAAACTAGAGGCAAGACATCAGGCCATTTTATTCCTGTGGCTTAACACATCTTCCCTATTCTGTTTTTGATGGTACCATTCATTTGCTCGACCACACCAGAAGCCTCTGGTCGGTAGGCACAATGCAGTTTTTGTTGTACACCCAATGCTTCACAAATCAATTTCATGATCTCATTGTAGAAGTGTCCTCCTCTGTCTGATTCTATGGTTATTGGGAACCCGTACCTTGGGATGAATTCCCTCAACAAGAGCTTGGCCACTGTGATTACATCATTCCTTCTGATTGGGTATGCTTCCACCCACCTAGAGAACAGACAAACTACCACCAAAACATACCTCAGTTTGTTATAAGGGGGCATTTCAATGAAATCTACTTGCATTCTGGTAAAAGGTCCTCCCTCCCGTCCTATGGTGCCTAGACTCACCACAGTTTTCCTTCCAGGATTGTACTGCTGACATATCAGGCATCTTTGACAGAGACTTTCTGCTATCAACCTGAATTTTGCATTGTAACAGGTCTGATTAAAAGCCCTTATCATGGCATCCCTTCCCAGATGTCCTTGGCCATGATACATCCGTGCCATGGTTGACATCATGCTATCAGGCATTACTGGTCTTCCATCCCGATAGACCCACACATAATCCTTTTCCCTGGGTGCACAACCTGCTTTTACCCACTGCTTCATTTCTTCATCACCTGCTTCATCCTGTAACTGCCTCACTTCATCCCATGTTCCCACAACGTTAGTAAACATTATGGAGCAAGAAGACATTTCCCTTTCCTTTGACCGATTAATGGAATATTGGTTTCGGGCACAATACTGAGCCATGTCATTTGCAAAACGATTTCCGGTAGTGATGTAATCACTTCCTTGACCATGAGCGGCACATTTTACCACAGCCAGTTCTTTGGGCATTTGTATCGCCTCAAGCAATTTTCCAACCACTTCTGCATTCCTTATGGGAGTTCCACTTGAGGTCAGGAAACCTCTTTGTAGCCACAATTGGCCAAAGTCGTGGACAACTCCGAAGCCTTACTGGCTATCAGTCATCACAGGCACTCTCACATTCCTCCCAATTTTGCATGCCTTGGTCAATGCCACTATCTCTGCTACTTGAGCGGATTTAACTCCTTTCAAGTGTGATGCTTCTATAACCGCTGAAACTGTGCATACTGCATAGGCTGCGCTCAACACTCCTTCATCCGTTCTCAGACAGGATCCATCCACAAAAAACACATAATCACTTTCTGGCAGTGGCAGATCTCTTATGTCAGGTCGAGGTTTTGTGCAGTAGTCAAGCACATCCAGACAATCATGATCGACATCCTCTCTTACCTCCACTCTCTCTGCATCAGGCAAAAGTGTAGCTGGATTCACATTCACACATCTTTCCAAACTCACATTGGTTGCACCTAGAATGACCTTCTCATACTTAGTCAGCCGACTATGTGACATGAACTGTGTTTGACTCCTTGTTAAAAGAATCGCCACACTGTGAGGTACAAACACTCTTACTGGATACCCCATCACGATTCCCTCACTCTGCTCCAGGCTTCGGCATGTAGCCGCTACTGCTTTCAGACATCTTGGCAGATCTATCGCCACTGGATCTAACATTGACGAAAAATATGCCACTGGTCTCCTTTGTCTTCCATGCTTCTGTATTAACACTGAGAGTGCACATCCGTTTCTCTCACTGCAGTAAAGTTCAAACTCTTTCTCATAGTCGGGCATCCCCAGAGCTGGGGCTTCACAAAGACTGTTCTTCAGCTGTCTGAATGCTGCCAGTTCTTCTTTGTTCAGTTCAAGGGGGTCTTTAACCTCACTTTTTGTCAATTTCACCAATGGTTTGGCAATCAGGGAAAAATTACTTATCCACTGACGACAGTAACCAGCCATTCCTAGGAACATTCTCACCTCTCTTTGGGTCATTGGAGCTCTCATTCCTCTAATGATTCTGATCCTGTCTATGGTTACTTTTCTCAGCCCTTTTTCGATAGTATGACCCAAATATTGTACTTCTTTTTTACAGTATTGCAATTTTGTCGGAGATACCTTCAGTTCTCCATCTGCCAAATGATTCAGCAAAGCTATGGTGTCTGTTTCACAGGCCTCACGTGTCTTTGACGCCACTAATAGGTCGTCAATATATTGGACCAAAACTGAATTCTCGGGCATGTTAAGACTTTCCAGAGATTTCTTCAACAACTGATTGAAAATGGAGGGGCTCTCTGTGTACCCCTGTGGGATTCGGCACCATGCCAAAATACGCTCTCCAAACCGAAATGCAAAAAGCGGCTGGCTGTCATGATGCAACGGAATGGAAAAGAAAGCATGACACAAATCGATTATTGTGTACCATTCTGCATCATGAGGAATCTGATACAAGATTACTGAGGGATTTGGAACAATGGGACAACATGACACAACAATCTTGTTAATCTTTCTCAAATCTTGCACAATCCTGAACTTCCCACTCAGCTTTTTCAGTCCCATTATAGGCGAGTTACATGGACTGCTCAATATTTCTCTCACTACTCCTTGCTGGATCATTTTCTCAATCAAAGGGGTTACTCCTGAAATTATTTCGGGTGTCAGTCTGTATTGTGGAATGTTTGGGTAAACTGCACAGGGATTCTCACCGGGTCTACGTTTCTCATCAGGCCTACATCTTCTGCAGTGAAATCCCAGACTGCTGCCTTCACTGTCTGTTTCAATTCTGGGGGCAATTCATCTGGATTGAATATTGCATAGGTTCCAGCAACCTCACTCTCTCTGTTAGCTATGGTCATTTTATACAGAACATCCTCATCTGGTGTCTCAAAGGCTATTCCGTCTGGTGTACAGAATATGGTGCAATTCATTTTGCACAACAAATCTCTGCCTAGCAAATTCACAGGACTGGTGTCATACACCAGAAATCGGTGCATGTCTGCAAATTTCCCTATTGTAACCTTTACCGGTTCAGTAAGGTACGTTCTAATCTGGGTGTTTGATACACCAACTACTTGGATTGTTTCATCCGAAAGAGGAAGATTTTTCACGTCTGCTGATCTGACAGTAGATCGCGTAGCTCCAGTGTCTACTAGAAAAGTAATGTTTTCATCATTAACTTTCCCATCCACAAATGGTCCTGTCTGATCTATTTCTAGAGATGCGCCAAGTACGCACCCTGCTTCCTCTTTTCGGCACCGTCAATAAATCTCTTCTGACTCACTCTCGTCATTTTGCAGCCAATACTGTGACACAGCGCTCGCGCGTTGCGGTTTGTTTACCTGTTCTTCATTGTAGAATCCCGTCTCCTTACTATATCTCTGGGTATTCCGGCTCTGTGGTAAGGGCGGTTTTGGCACCTGATTCTGTGGATTAACAGCCTTCTGCTGTTGCGGCGGTGGGCCACTCCCCTCACACTGCACCTGTGGATTCAATGACGGATTTTCATTATTAGTACCTGGTGGATATTTACACTCGGATTTCCAGTGCCCTAACCTTCCGCAATTGTGGCATGGGAACTTCTTTTTAGCTTCTTCTATATTACCTTTCCCTTTTCCTGGGCCAAATCTTGGTTTAATGCCTGGATTATTAGCTTGTTCAACCAGCTGAGCTTCCTGTCTCTCTGCAACTTTCACTTGAGCCCACATTGCCTTTTCTTTTAGTTTTCGCTGCTTTGCCTCAATCTCATCACTAAAGTATTTAGCATGCCTTAGGATCTCATCTATTTTCTTGCTCTGCCAGTCCACGGTGTGCTGCTTAATCATGTCCTCAATTTCGGGACGCAGACCATACACAAATCTGTACACAAAATGACTCAGGTCCTTCTCTCCCAGACTGTCATCCCCACTGAACTGTTTGAAAGCTAAAATTGGCCTCTCATAGTATGCGTGGACTGACTCTTTCGCTTCTTGATGTGTTCGATCTATTTTAACCCAGTCTGTTTCTTTTGGAGGCACTTTGTTTTTCAAGAACACCATGACCTGTTCATATTTCTTCATTACCTCTGGGTCTGGGGCTCCTGTTTTGGGATCTCTCGGGTACTCTTTAGTCGGCCAGTCTATGACTATTTTACATTCTGCCCACAAGTCTGCTGGCACTATTATATCAAACAGACTATTCAGATCAATCCATAGCACTTTTGACAATTTAACAAATCTGTCTACTTGTCTGTACCACTCGACCGGCTTTTCTCGTAATCGAGGGAAGTCATTTGTAAATGACAAAATGTCCTGTCTGGTCCATGGGACATGCACATATCCCCCTCCTGGAATCTCTCTCATGGGGAACTCTGTCACCACCTTTTCCTTTTCTCTCACAGGAAACGCTGGAAATGTTCTGTCTGAGGTGTCATGCCGCTTCCTATACCACCTGCTTTTCCATTTGTCCACATCTCCCCATTTCCTCAATACTGTGATTATGTCCCTAATCTGCCCTATTCGTCCTGCAGTGTTCACATTCTCAATGTCTTTTTCTGTGAAATCCACTCGGTATGGCTTCTGTGAAGCCTTTACCTTGTCCATGTCAATTCCCATTTCACTTGCTATTTCTGCTAGTCTGTCATGTAAATTCTTTGCTCTCCAAGTGACACTTTTGCACAAAAACAATAATTCCTCATCTTGGTAATTTTTCAGCTTTTCTGTGGGGATGGTCCCTGCAATCAATTCTTCTAACACCATCCTTAATTTTGCCACATCAATGGTATGAGATTCTTTTTCTTTATCCTGCAAGCCCTTCAGCCATTCGTTCAATTCGTCGGTAGTTATACCCACTGATTTTTCTACATTCCCTGGTTCCGTCAGTCTCTGTGGTTCTAATATTGATCCTCCTACCATTCCGCTTCTCTCTGCAGTATCAGGACAATAAAATGGGTTCTTTGACACATGTAATTCACCTTTACTCATAGTATGTCCCCAGGAATTCTCTTTTGCTCTCATCAGGGGCTGTTCTGCCTGTCTATTGTTCACATACGGGACTGTTAGTCCGTGCTCACTGTCTTTCTGCTTCTCAAAAATAGGCATAACAGGACCTATGGTCACAGGGACAGTAACTGCTTCTAGATTTTTCGTCAATTCTCTTATTTTCTCTGTCAGCTCTAATGTGGTTTTTGCTAGTTCCCTAGAATTTTCACTCTCTACCCTATTTTCCTTTCCCCGTTCCCCAAGAGAATTCCTTCTCTTTACTTCCGGAGTCACATCTTCTGTCTTAATGATTCTCAGAGTCTCCCTCACTGGTGTATCTGCTGTTGACGTTTCTGATTTCTGCCTGTACGGAGGTGGGCTTTTGAAAAACATATCATCTAGGACATCATCATCTGCCTCGTTTGCCCCTTACCTCCGGGTTTGTACATGGTTTTTCTTTTCTAGGCATTTTCTTCCCTCACTTTCCCCTACAGTTCTCACTGGAAACAATCCTTCAGTCATACTTGCGTCTCGCCACCTTCTCATTCGGTCACAGTGAGTTTCGCGATCATTTGGCCGTCCGAACATGTATCGGTACCTACTGCCATTTCTCTGTTTTTTTCGCTCATGCATCTCATCTTCCCACTCTGTCAATGCCTCAAACTGCGTAGGCCTAGGTCGCGGATCTAAGCTCATCATCCTCTCCCGTAAGTTCCTTAATATTGCCAAATTAAAGGAACCATCCTCTGGAAACGCTAAAACTCCGTCTTCCTTTGTATAATTCGCCCAATTGTCTAACCAGATGCAAGTATGGTACCCATATTTCGCAACCATGAAGGATGCGGGGGTTTTTGCTGGAGGAAGTAACTGTCCTTCCCTAGTCACAATCTCTTTGTCTTTCACAAACCAATTTCTTAATTTACTGAACATAGATTTTTTCTTTTTCTCGGGTGAATGATAATACATCTTCCTTTCTTTCGTGAACCCTTTAGTCTTTACTGCAACTGTACGATCTTTAATCCAATAGCAACGCGACTCTTACTCACGCACCAATCCTAGCGCGTCTACGTCACTGTCACAATCTCCAATCCTTGCGCGACTCCCACTAACTCACCAATCCTGGAGCGTCTACGTCGCTGTCACAACCCCCAATCCCTGCGCGACTCACACTAACGCACCAATCCTGGAGTGTCTACGTCACTGACTAGCTGTCCAATCCCAGCGCGGTCCTCCTGACGTCAGCAGTCGCTGCAGCAGCTCCTGCTCCTGACTCCTGTCTTCAGTCTACCCCTCCTTTACAAAACTACTCGGTAGGCTTTGTTTCAATTCTACAATACTTGTTAGTTACAACGTACAAACATCTCCATTGTCTGCTCCACTAACCACAGAATAGCAAAAGACCTTTCCCACGAGAATTGTTTTCCCGAGAGCAGCGCTTACCTCTGCCCTACTATAGAATCATTACGTCCGTTGGCAAAGTAGCGCATCCCTCTACTTCACCCTTCTAAAAAGCATCAATTAACTGTTTTCTCCAGAATTAAGACACATAGTTGGAAACGCAATGCTCCTGAGAAATAAATCCAGAGTTCCGCAATTAACCCGAATGCTATTTCATTCACGCACTTTCACTCCAGAAAATGTAGTTCATTCACACAGAATCCTGTCTTTTCCGAGAACAACGAACAGTCTGTCCTACTACAGAATTATAACATACGTTAACAAAGCAGCGCTTACCTCTACTTTGTCCTTCTAACAAGCTCAGAGAATACCTGCTACCTTTTCAGTGATAAGCGTTATCGGTATGCCAATTGGTTTCCTGGTACCTAAGACCAAAATTTCACAGGCAACCCTTTGCTATCATTCACACCTTTCACACAGAGAATATCACTAATGGCAACACTCGGTGATGCTACCGAATCAAACCCAGACAATGCGCCGTGCAACTTCAATTGTCACACCTTTCTCCCGTGTACCTACGGGCAAACACAATCCCGTCTTTCTCGAGAGCAGCACTTACCTCTTCTCTACTACGGAACTGTCATCAATTCCCGACTTCCTACTTCCCAGAAGCCGTACAGACAACATAAAACTCAATATGACTTCAACATATAGGGCCTCATGTAGGTAAATAAATGTTACCGGTTCTTAAATACCGAGCCGTACCGAATCGGTAAATTAGAATCGGTAAGTTATATGTAGGTAAAAATTCGGTAACAGTTACCGATTCGGTAACATTCGGTAAATACGAATCGGAATTCACCGAATCGGTAAATACCGAGGTGATAATTACCGATTCGGAAAATACCGAGGTGGTATCTACCGAATCGGAAAATACCGAGGTGGTATCTACCGAATCGGAAAATACCGAATCGGTACGTACGGATTCGGTAAATAACATCACATGACTTGACGAAACAGCTAATCCTGTGCAACGACAGCCCACCCAACCAGGAACTGCCCACACCCAGGCAGGTGTACACAATTAGCCGAAGTGGCCACACCCAGGCAGGTGTACATAATTAGCCGACCCTGGAGAGGCTCGGAGTGCAGAGGAGAGGCAGGGAGCAGTTGCATGTGCGAGCGGGAAACGAACAGCATGTCCAGCCAGAGCACACAGAAAGACGGAGGGGAAAGGAGGAGGAAGCTCAAATTCAGCCCCAAGGAACTCCAGGTGCTGGTGGAGGAGGTGGTGAAGCAGCACCAGAAGCTGTTTGGGAGGCAATCCCTGCAAGTGCCTGAGGCCGAAAAGCGCAACATATGGCTGGCCATCCAGGCGCAGGTCAATGCTGTGGGAGTGACCCACAGGGAAATTGAGGTCCTCAAAAAGCGCTGGTATGACCTGAGGATTGTGACCAAGAGGAAGATGGGCGACATCCAGAAGGAGGCCAGCCAGACCGGAGGTGGAACCAACAGGGCACCTGCCCTCACCGAACTGGAGGAGCTGGTGGCGGCCACACTCGAGCAAGAGAGCGTCGTGGGTCTTGGGGACGCCGACAGCTCTGCCAGAGCCGCAACACACCAAGGTAAGACGAAAGCACAGCAATGTAGCCGCCCCTACCCCTATCCCACATCCCCCATTGTGAAACGAGAATCACACTGCAGTCCACACGTGTCAGTGCAGACAGGCAATGCATTCCGGGAGATGTAGTCAGGGCAACACTAACCATGACGTAAATGTCACAGGGCAACAAGGCATGTCACGCACTCGAGGCACAAGGAGACAGAGGACAGATTGGAATGTGAAATGATTTATTGTGACGCTTGCAATGCAGCCCTTCGGGGACACTGAGCCAATGTTGTTTTTCTGTCCACAGATGTGACATCATGCAGTACAGGGCATGCTGCAGGGGAGACGGCACACCGGCCACAAAAATCACCTCTAGCCACCACGAGTTCAGACCAGGGAGCAGGCCCACTTTCAGCCGCACCACCTACGCAGCCAGCCGCGCCGCACACAGAGCCACCATCACCTCACCGAGAGCCAGCATCACCACCACCAGAGCCAGCATCGCCACTCATGTTCGATTCACCGGCCACATCTCCGCTTGCAGGTGTGAGAATGAGGAGGCGTCCAGCAGCCAGGCTACGAGCCTTCGACACCTCGTCAGACGACAGCATGGGCCCAGAAGACCGCACCGGGCCCCAGGAAGGGAGCCATCCCACTGTGCCCCACACCTCACAGGCAGCACAGACGGGAGCAAGAGGGCGCCGCAGGTCGCGTGTCCAGAGTCCACCAGCACCCACTGACGGCCATGGTGTCTTCTTGGGGCTCGAGGGCCAAATGTTGAAGCAACAGCGCCTGCAATCAAAGGCAGTAATGTCAGTCCAGAGGCACATGCGGGTGATGAGGACAAGCTTAGTCAACATGGACACAAACATTGGCGGCATGGCTGCGGGCATTCGGGACATGTCCCAGTCAATCCAGCAGTTGTGCAGCAAATTAGATGCTGACATCGAAGCACGGCGCCGGGAACGCCAGAGAAGGGACACTACCAGCAGGGCACTCAACCGTCTGGCAACTGCGACTTCCCTACTTTGCCGGCGCTCTGTGACGATGCAGGAGGGCCTAACACAGTGCTGCAGCGACCTGTCACGGGGGATGGTGCAGGTGACAAGTGCACTAGGGGTGCTATTGACAAGTCAGGCGTCGACAACTGCTGCAGGGGATGCTGCGGAGAGCATCGACACCAGCAGCAGCATCACACCCCCCGTCCCAGAAGCACGCAGGAGCAGCAGGCGGCTTGGGGTTGGCTCTAGTGAGGATGCACAGGCCGTGCAATCCACCACTGCAGCGCGTATGCGCAAACATTGATGTGGCCCTGCTTATCCACTTGCCATTGGGTGACGTAACCCTGGACATACTCATTGTATAGATGGCATATTGCCAGATTGGCCAGTTCATGTGTTCATGGCGTGGTGCCACATTAAACTACGTCATGACTTCTCACGACTCGCTGTGTCCCCTCACTTACTCAGAAATAGTTGCATGTGATCTCTGCCCGTCTCTCTCTCCCATCGATTGCAGTTGGCACTCTAGCTGCGCTGCCCTCTGGCTGGCCTGACTCATCCTCGTTGTCCTCAAAATATGTTAGTTCCACATCTGTACCTTTTTTCGTGGCAAGGTTGTGCAGCATTGCACAAGTGGCAATGATCTTGCAGCAGGTGATGGGTTTGTACTGGCGTGCGCCTCCGCTCTTGTGGAGGCAGCGGAACCTGCTCTTCAGCAGTCCAAACGTGCGCTCCACCACATTGCGTGTAGATTTGTGGGCCACGTTGTATCGTCTCTCACTCTGGGTTGCTGGGTGTAGGTAGGGAGTGAGGATGAATGAACGGCATGCATATGCACTGTCGCCTGGATGAGTAAAAGGGAACCATCAGTTACATGCCTCTATACACTCTGATTTGCAGGTTTCAAGGGGCGTCACTGTTACTTACCCAGCAGGTATCCCTCTCCGAATTCTCCGGCTCTCAGTCGTGTGTAGATCCCACTATTCTGGAAGATGTAAGAGTCGTGGGTGCTCCCAGGAAACTTTGCAACAATATCTGTGATGATGTTCCCTGCATCACAGATGACCTGCACATTGATGGAGTGGGTGGACTTCCTGTTCCTGTAGATGTGCTCTGTGTCAGCTGGAGGACAGATTGGGATGTGTGTACCATCAATACAGCCGATGACATGGGGGAACTGTGCCATGTGATAAAAGTCTGTTTTTGTTTTCTGCAGTGCAGCCTGTGTGTTTGGGAAGCTTATGTAGTGGTGCATTCTCTGCATCATGGCATCCAGGAACTTCCTGAAGAAACGTGACAGGCAACTCTGGGATACCCCACCCACCGCAGCTATCACCACCTGATAACTGCCGGATGCCAACAGATGTAGGCTGCAGAGCACCTGCACATGTGGGGGTATGGCGTGCGCCCTTCTTATTGGCTGGTCCAGGAGTGGGTGAAGGTCCCTGATTAAGTCCATGATGGTTTCGGGGTGTAGCCTGTACCTCTCATGTATCTCTGCATCAGTCAGCTGGAATAGTGTGATGCGCTGTCTGTAGATTTGTTCCTCCCGTCGCCACACCCTCAGTCCTGCTGCCTGTAGACGTAGGCGCCTTGCAATGACGTACATGGCGGCCATGTTGTCCACGCAGTTGCATTTTGGGATTGCTTATGTGCATTGTTGATGGTTACCACCTGCTTTCCATCCGTGTTAATTACCGACTCTTATTTACCGATTTTCCTGGATTTCTTAATTACCGACTGCTCCTACATGTCATTTTAAATTTTTACCACTTCATATTTACCACTTCATATTTACCGATTCGTTAATAATGTATTCGGTAAATATGAATCGGTATTTTAGAATTCGGTAACTATGAATCGGTATTTACCGCCTCATATGTACCGAAAAGTGGTTTTTGGACTCCTACATCTCACTTGTCTGAATACCGGTCGGTAACGGGATATTTACCGAATTTCGGCCGTTACCGACCGGTATTTGGCTACCTACATGAGGCCCATAGTGTTAGTACATTTATCAAATACCAATTAATAATCAATAAGCTATATACATGCCAAAATCATCAAACCAAAACAATAAAAACCATCCTCTTGCTACCAGAAATACTGGTGCAGTTCAGAACACAAAATCTCCCCCTGCTTCCACGGACGGAATGATTTCTCGGTCACACGCACATACACACATCACACGCTGGTGGGGCCCATAACACCAACATTCATTCTCTCAAACTATCCGTGCCTACAGAGGGATCTCAAATCCCGAACTACAGTTCTTTACTTGGATAGAGGAAACCACTTCTACTGAACTTACCCTACCAGTTCCTCCATCCGGAGGTCGATTAGATCATTTAGTTGATATTGGATTTGATGACGCGCTTAACTCTTATATTAATCAATACACATTTCAAAGAAATAATCACCCGACACAGTTCTTCAAATAATGATTTTCTTTATCTAATTAAAATGCAGGTTAAATCCTAATAATACAATATTATCTCTTGTCATATTTACCTATTCTGGCTAATTGTCGTTTTCTAAGTCAGAAATGGTCCTCAGAAAGTTCATCAGAGTCCTAAAGTCCCGTCCTCTTCCATCAGCATAAGGATCTCTAGCGAAGAGCAGCATGGAGCGTCGCATAGAGTAGCATCTCAGAGTAGCAGCGATGAAGGGGTTCCTTCCCTCTCTAGACTACTAATATTTATACTAAAATTTACATATAACAGTAACATTTTCTTTATTTCCAGGCCACTGATTGGCTGAATTCGAATACATCTCAATACATTAGGAAACATTTTCAAATGTTCTCATGTGGACGAAGATCTACATTAGGTGTATGGGAAAGGCTGTTCCCAGGTCAAAAATGTATCAGTCCGTTGGAAATAGGTGGATGTCGGTAGTTCATTTTTCCCATTGGCAACAATTGCTTCACGTTCAGGGACATTGGCACCTCGCCCAGGGTAGTCTTCATGGGCATGGTCTGACAGGTCATGGAAAGGACACGAACGAAGTCAGTGCAGGCGCCTTTCTCCATTGTTCAAATGATGAAGTCATGTACTTTAGTTACGATTCAGTCGGCGGCCATCTTTTGGTAGGCCAGAATAGTCAACTTTAAGCAAAGAAACACAAAATCGTAATTAATACATAGAAATGATTAAAACAGTGTTATTCCCTTGCTAATACCCTTATGTGTATGCAATTATCTAGCCATATGCAACATTCAAAGCCGTTAATGCTGGTTTATTTAAGCGCAAATCACATTAACACTGCCTAAGCAACACTTATCGTTTTAATATGCATACAAACTTAGTTCACTTATTATATTAGCCATGCAAATGCATTCCCACGTGTATTCTCTTGGTTAATAAGGTTGGTTTAGTACCATCACGTCATTCAATTAATTATTAGAATTCATTATTAGTCATTTTAATATAGACTTATATAAATGGATTGGGTATATAAAAAGAAAACATTTTACCCGCTCCATCACTAGGTCCCCTCCCCCAGGATGGGCTGGGGAAGCTTCAAAGGCCTGCCGCCTTTGTGAGCTTCTCCAGACCACTTGTTGTACTCAGCAACTGGTCCCCACTGGTTTTACCCCCCACTTTGGGCAGGAGAACCAGTGGGAAAAGCAAGTGAGGAAGAGAGGTGTGCCCACCTCTGCCAACTCCACCCCTAAGGTGGGGGAGGCAAGGTAAAGCACAGCCTCGAGTCCCCGCCATCTTGAGGATGAGGGGACCCAGCCAACCAGGGACAGGCTCCTGCCCCTTCCCACTGGAGAGTGGCAGAATAGGGGGTTGTACTCACCCCAGGGAAGGGAGCCATTGGTCCCTGCCCTTTACCTACCTGTAACGCCCCTAAATTTTGTATTTAGGGGCACCCTGAACCTTCCTTCCTCAGAAACAGCAACCACAAGAAAAGAAGAAGAAGGACAAGAACCCGTGCAGAGTTAACAAGAGGACGACGTCCACTGACTTGTCCCCAGCCCTACAGGCCTGTCTCCCCTCGAACCTGCTCCTGCGAAACCCCGGCGTGTCTAGCGGCCAGCAACCTCAAAAACCCCGGAGGACCTGCCTGCATTCACTTTCCAAGCTGTTTCTCCAGTGAACACAGGACGTGTTTAAACTGCAGCTTCTGGTGCCAGCCACAAACCACGAATCTAGCACACTCTGCACCCGCCAAGCCCGGCCCGTGTTGGAGGGAACAAACACCACGAGGAGGTCCCCCCGGCGATCCTGACCCGAGATCCGATGACCCCTGACCTGCCTCAAGCCTCCAGACGACGTCTACAGCCTCAATCCAGAGGACCCCCCTACCGCGACCAGAGCGGGTAAGAAAATCCGACGTCTAAAGGCATCCCTGCACCCTAGCCCCACGGCTTTGTGTGCCCAACCCAGCAGTGCCTAACCATCCCTCTACATCCCAACTTACCCCTCGAAGTGGTGGTCACTCCTGGAAGATCCTCGTCCCCGAGCCTGCAGTGTTTCTTTGTCCCGGAGAATCCCCATTGAAATCAACAGGGCACCCGACCTCAAAACAGCACCCGGCTGCCCTAGCGCCGCTGAGGGTGCCCCTTTTGTGCTAACTTTCTCCCCAACTTGCCCTGAGCTTAACCCTAGGAGCTTTGCTCCCACATCCCCGTGGCCTGCTTGCCGGCTGCCACCAACCAGAGCCCCCCTATCTTCCGTAGGATAACATTGGGCCTCAACACTCTGCACCCGGCCGCCCTAGTGCCAATGCGGGTGCAACAACAGTGCATCACTGACCCTGGGGGACCCCTGAGTCTTACCCCAGAACCCTAACTCAAAAGACCAATTACCTACCTGGAAACAGATAACCTCTTTTTCCTCATAGGATAACATTGACACTTTTTCTCAGTGTCGACTTTTGAAAACTAAGAATATTCCTTAAAAATCGCACAAATAACCTGACCGGAATTTGTCAAGTGTTTGCAGGAAAGGTCCCAGTGCTGAACCCAGGTGTCCAGCACTGAGTAAGAAAAGTAACTAAAAAGAAACTTACCTGCTAAGTGAATTTCCTCCCATAGGATAACATTGGTGATTCTATGTGAAAAAGTTTCCAAGTGTCAACTTTTGAAATACAAGAATATTCTTTAAAAATCGTACAAACTACAAAAACGTAATTACTTACCTGTTTTAAGTAGATGTCCCAGTGCTAAATCTAGGAGTCCAGCACTAGATTACAATAGTAACGCAAAAGTAACTTGCCTACTAAGTGAATTTCCTCCCATAGGATAACTTTAAAAATCAGCCAAATAAACAAAAAACTGTTTTCAGGAAATGTCCCAGTGCTGAATCTAGGTATCCAGCACTGAGTAAGAAAAAGTATCCTTAACATAACTTACCTGCTAAGTGAATTTCCTCCCATAGGATAACATTGGTGATTCTATGTGAAAAAGTTTCTGTGTCAACTTTTGAAATGCAATAATATTCTTTAAAAATCGTACCTCTAACTAAAACGCATTTACTCACCTGTTTCAGGAAATGTCCCAGGGCTGAATCTAGGATCCAACCTTGTGTTAGCAAAAGCAATCTGAAAAGTAATTCACTGCATTTTTCTTAAAAAGCCCATTCATTTGAATGTACTATACCTGCAATGTGTTGCAAACTGCTTACTTAAAACGGTAACCAAAACCAGTGCAAGTCATACTGCAATTTTGACTGTGTTCATAAAAGTAATTTACTACTGCAAAGTATTTATATGCTTACCTGTACTAGGCTTGATTGGTTCTAGAAATAAAACAACTATATATTTTTTTATACAAAACATTTGGCCTAGAGTTCAGTTCTTGAGTGTGTGAATTAATTTGCTGACTGAGTGTGTACATCAAATGCTTAACACTGTCCTCTGATACTGCCTTACTGCTCGACCAAGCTACCAGTCAGTCAAAAACCTTTATTCGATTCCAGATGAATCATAAAAGCTCAGAAAGAAAACCAACAATCATAAAAAACGACAATATGTACAAAAGAGCATAAAAAATATCTTCGGAGACAAAACACCTAGTTGCATACTTTTACATTGCATATCGTTTCCTTATTATCAAAACAATTTTTATAAAACTAAGCACAGAGCTACAAATTTAACCATTTACTAAGGAGTGTAAATAATGAAAACCCTCTTTATGGGAGCGGAAACAATTTTCGTTTAAAATTGGTTTGAGAAAGCGCGCCCTTGGGTCTTTATATAATGTGCAAAATAGCATAAGGTGCATGGTATTTTGTTGGGCTGTGTTATTACAAGGACAGGGGGGTAGCCTCTCACACCACCCCACCTGTTTTGGAAAGGCCACAAGAAAGTGCAGTGTGCCCAAGCGAAATCTTGTAATTAAAAAACGTGCATTGCCCTACAAGCTAAAAGACAAATACATTTTTTGCTGTTTTAAGAATGCGTGTCCGGTCTATCTGTAAGCCTAGATGATATACTCAGCTCAGATCCAAAAGCTTCTTTTTTGGACATTTTCATGTTTGGCGGTATACACTCAGGCTTATCATAAAAATCTTCTAATCCTATCTTATAAAAAGTTTGTTTAACGTAGCGTAACCAGGGGACCGCCATTGCATTATCTAAATTCATGCAATCTTTTATAATAAGTTGGGAGAAATTAAGTTCCTCTGAGGACCAAATTTTCCCCCAATAATAGCAAGGGTGCCATGTGCATCCTGTTTGTAATATAATCCATGCCCACCTCGGAGTGGCAAAATGATGTAGGGGAGCTGGACGGGATAAATAAGAGTCTCTTTAAAAATGTGTTCTCGATTATTTGGATCTGAGTACTCTTTTGATATCCCCACACTCCTGCACCGTAAGTTGCTCCTGACAGACATTTTGACTTGTACAGGGTTATCAGCTCTGCAACAGGCTCATGGCCAAGTTTGGCCGCAAATCGAAACAACCCCTCGATGGCTCTTGAAGTTTGTTGCACCCGGGATACTAAAAGTTGATCCCAGTTTAAGTTAGAGTTAAAAACATTCCCCAAATAACAAAAAATCTTTACCTTCTCAATAACTGTCCCATTCACTGTGTATTTTCGTGTTTTTGTTAATTTTGGCCCACATACCATGACAAAGGATTTCTTATAATTCACCTTCAGGTCTAGTGACGTCATATATTCGGTAAAAGCATCCAAACATCCCTGAAGGCTATTGGTGGTCAGGGCCATCAAAACCGTGTCATCAGCATACGACTGTTACAGCTCACGGGGTTGGCAGCCGAAAGAACACTGACTCAGCGCGTTTCAGCGCTCCAAAACTCTGAGGAACTCCAATTCCCAGGAGACTCGGCGCGATGACGTCAACGACGTCAGTACGCGCGCAAGACAGCGCGTCTTAAGCGCTTCCATGGCGGCGAGAAGCTGCCGCTTACTTTTCCGGAGGGAGCGGAGCTCGAAGCAAGGCTGGTAAGGGTGCTCAAGCACCGACACTGATATCCCGCATTGCTCAGGTCAGCTAAACGCTCTGCTTATTTTTGGTGGCTGTATAGGGGACAACTAATAACAATAGGAACGCTCTGTTGGCGGAACCAATTGCCGGTTCCTTGCAGAGCGTTCTTTCTTCGTGGACCCCACTTCACCTTTCCCTGTTGACGAGCACTCTGCTGCTCTTGCAGGGAAGGTGCCCTGTGTTTCCTTTCGTGGGGCAGGATTGCCCACTTCGCCTTTCCCTGTTGGCGAGCACTCTGCTGCTCTTGCAGGGAAGGCGCCCTGTGTTTCCTTTCGTGGGGCAGGATTGCCCACTTCGCCTTTCCCTGTTGGCGAGCACTCTTCTGCTCTTGCAGGGACGGCGCCCTGTGTTTCCTTTCGTGGGGCAGGATTGCCCAAGTTCGCTTTTCCTGTTTGGGAGCTTTACATGGCTCTTACAAGGAAAGCTAAGGATTGAGTTAATTTACGTAAAAACACTATTGATAATCACCAACTAGAAACTACAAGAAACAGAGTGGTATCAAGTTTATTTGCTTGCATACAAGCTGATGTTCCCCGACTAATAAGTCCTATCCAAGACTCATTGAAGAGGCTGAATGGATTGGGTTCTGTTTAAGTCTATGAAATGTGTGCAATGTTTGTGTAATTCATGCTGGCTCCTTTATCTATATATCCCCTAGCAGAGGTGTAGCGAGTGAGCAGGTGGACGGCTCTTCCCCCCCCTGCTTCAATCTACAGAAAGGTTATATAGGTAGGTTGCCACTTCCTATGTTCGCCTCGCTTGGGTTTGCTTATGTCTTGCAAGTATTTACCCTGATATTCTTCCTGTAGAACTAACAGCATGCAGCCAGGTGTGTGACACTGCCAGACTTAGCCGAGGAGATATTTCTTTCTTTACAGGTATGAAATACTGCTAGACCAGCCTTCCTTAGTAAGGGTTAATGCGGGGACAAGAAGATTGCTGTGTACTGCTGCGGTTTACTTATAGTTGTTTGGTTGTCATTTCAGGTCTCCCACCCCGCTGTCCCCTTCCTACCCTTCCCCCGCTTGACCACTCCATGGAGTCTGTGTAAACAAATTCAGACCGTGGTGTTGTCGAGAGGTGGACCATTACTTGCAACGTTCGATCCTGAGGATTCCAGGCTACAGCAGAGTAAGCGGTCCAAGAATTCAAATCCTCCCGGTCATACGTTGAGACATGGCCACCCTGGAGGATCTGGTGGCGGCGTTGCAGATAGTTCAGACAGAGTTGGCGGCTTCTAGGGCAGAAACCGCCCACGGTAGAAAGGATGCAAAGGAATCCCTTCAGCGCAGGAGTGTCTTTCGCTTCTCCCGCTCCCCCTTTGGTAGTAGAAATACCCACGCCAGTCCCTTTGGCCACCCCAGAGCGCTTCCATGGCGATAGTAGCAAGGTGCAGGTCTTTCTCACCCAAGTCATGTTACATTTCTCTTGTAGGCCCAAGGCGTTCACTACCAACCACGCTAGGGTTGCCTTCCTGATCTCTTACCTCGCAGGAGATGCGGCACAGTGGACCGTTCCGTTAGTTAAAAGAGACGACCCTTTGCTCTATGATTGGGACTCATTCATAAAAGATTTTGAAAAAAACCTTCAATCGTAGGACCGCCACGCTCTCAGCAGACAAGGATTTATTGGAGTTAAGACAGGGAAACCGGGACCTCATAGTCTATTTGAATGACTTTCGCCGGTTGGTTACCGAGACGCAATGGCCAGAGGCTAAACAAGCAGCCATCTTTCATCAAGGACTCCGAGAAGAGATGAAAGACGTGCTGGCTCAGATTGAACCCCAACCTGCTACTTGTGAAGATCTAATCAACATGGTCTTACGTCTGGTTCATCGCCTTACTGAAAGACGCGGAGAACACAAGCGCAGAGATCGCTCTTCGTGGCGTTTGGATGCCCCAAGGCCCACGAACAGCTCACATAATACCAGATCGGAACCTATGGAAATTGGAGCAGTTCGGTCAACTCTTACCCAAGAGGAAAGAGAATACCGACGGAAAAAGGGCCTCTGTATATACTGCGGAAAGAAAGGAAATTTTATCAAGGAATGTACCCTGCGAGGGAGAAATCCTCGCTCCGACGCTCGCAAACAAGTGGCTGCTACTTCGCGGGAAACGCCGTAGCTTGAGGAAAGAAGGAGGGGATTCCTCAAGCCCTATCTACATCCCCTCACTCAGCAATGAAGACCCGGGTACCAGACAACATTTTTTTCTAAAACTTTCCCTGTATATAATGGGGGAGTGGTGTCAGGTATCGGCCATGTTGGACTCCGGTGCAACTGGATGTTTTATCGATGGCAAGAAGGCCTCAACACTGGGGTTGGTTCTGCATGCCAAAGAACTACCAGAGGCCGTATTGGCCGTAGACGGAAGGTGTTTGGAAGCAGGGCCTATCCGATATCAGACGGGTGTTTTGGAAGTGCGCCAGGGCCTGGAGCACTCGGAGATGCTGGCCTTCAATGTGATACAAGCCTCTCAATACGGCATAATATTGGGGTTATCCTGGTTGCGGTTGCACAACCCCCAAGTGGCCTGGACAGAGAACACCATACAGTATACTTCTGCTTACTGTTCCAAGAATTGTGTTTCCCCTATGAGGAGCCCATCTCATGTATTGTCTACGTTGCATCATATTGCTACAGCTGCCGTACACCCAGTTACACTGCCATGTGAATACCAGGATTTGGCCGACGTGTTCAACGATACGAAGGCAGAAATGCTCCCACCTCACCGGCAATACGATTGCCAGATAGATTTGGTCCCGGGAGCCATTGTTCCCACAGGACGGGTTTACGCCCTAACGGAACCAGAGAACAAGCATTTAAGGGCGTATCTAGACAACTATTTGGTGTTGGGCTTTATACGACACTCCAAATCTCCAGCAGCTTCCCCTCTGTTTTTTATTCCTAAGGTCAATGGAGAGTTGAGGGCTTGCATTGACTTCAGGGCTTTAAATGCCATTACGGTAAAAAAACGGTACCCCTTGCCCCTGATTCCCGTCTTGCTGGAGCAAGTGAAAGATGCAGTCATCTATACTCGCTTGGATTTAAAGGGGGCCTACCACCTCGTGAGAATGCGCAGGGTAGATGAGTGGAAGACGGCCTTTAAAACACGTTTCGGCTTCTACGAATATCTGGTTATGCCCTTTGGGCTCTGCAACGCCCCAGCTGCGTTTCAATATTTTCTGAACAATGTGTTACGTGAGTACTTGGACCACTATGTCGTAGTGTACATTGATGATATCCTGATATACTCACCCACCGTTGAGAGTCACACCCGTCATGTCCGTACCATACTTCAGACCCTGCACAAACACCATCTTTATTGCAAGATTAGCAAATGCTAGTTTGGAGTGACAACAGTGGAATTTTTGGGGGTAATGCTGACCCCCAGGGGACAAAAAAGGGCTGAAAGGAAGATAGCCGAGGTAAGAGATTGGCCGATCCCTGGGAACATCCGAGACATCCAATGCTTTCTAGGCTTCGCCAATTTTTATCGTCGGTTTATCCACCATTTCTCATCACTAGCTGCCCCCCTCACTCAGTTGTTAAAAAAGAAGAGTCCTTTTCGTTGGACCGAGGAGACACAACAAGGGATCGAGGCTCTGAAAGAAGCGTTCACCTCAGCTCCGGTTCTAGTACATGCGGACCCCAACCAACCCTACATCGTGGAGGCGGATTCTTCTGACCTTGCGGTAGGGGCCGTCTTGTTACAACGACATGTCGACACAGGACAACTACACCCGGTGGCGTATCGATCAAGGAAGCTCAATCCGGCGGAACGTAATTATACGATAGCCGAAAAGGAGCTTCTGGCCATCAAAGACGCTTTTCAGGAATGGAGACATTTCCTCCAAGGGGCTCGCCATATTGTTACGATTTATACGGACCACCGTAATCTTCAATTTATGACCGCCGCCCGTCATCTCTCCCCAAGACAACTGAGATGGACCCTGTTTTTTGCCGAGTATGATTTTCGAGTCACATATAGACCAGGGAAGGACAACAAAAAAGCAGACGCCTTAACCCGTCAAACCTTCAACCCCTCACGGGAAGAACCAGAAGAGGAACGCATTATAAGTCCACAACACGTCATATGTACTACTATCACAGAGCCCATTCATCAAAAGCGTGGCAAAGAATATTTGCACCCGAGCATGGAGAATGTGGCTAGCCCGGCATCCAGAGTGGACCCTAAAAGAAGGTCTTCCTGTCAGAGGAACACAGTTGTTGATTCCCATCAACTCGCTACGAAAGCAGGTTTTCTTCTGCTGCCATACCCTCCCCTGTTCTGGTCACAACGGAGTCGAAAAAACCACAGAGAAAGTTCTGTGTCAGTTTTGGTGGCCTACTGTTCGAACCGACCTCCGTAAGTGGATTCTGGAGTGTGAGACATGTAACCAGATGAAAAGTTCGCATGCCAAACCAGCAGGATTGCTACGTCCTTTACCAACCCCGGAGCATCCATGGGAGAACATTTCACTGGACTTCATTGTTGGGATGCCGCTCGATAAAGGGAACACAACAATCCTGGTTGTGGTGGACTACTTAACCAAGATGGCTCATTTCATCGCCTGTAAATCTGTACCTTCTGCTAGCCAGTTGGCTCAATTTCTTTTAATACATGTTGTACGACTGCACGGATTACCACAAGTGGTGGTTTCGGACCGAGGGCCACAATTCCCGACCAGGTTCTGGAAAACCTGGTGTAAAGCGCTCCGGATAACACCCAATATATCTACGAGTTTTCACCCCCAAACAGACGGCCAAACCGAGTGGGTAAACCAGACCCTTAAGGAATATTTGAGATGCTATGTGGACAATTCTACCGAAACCTGGGCGGACAGTTTATGGTTGGCAGAAATAGCATACAACAGCGCTATACACAGCTCCACCGAATACTCCCCTTTTTTCTGCTCCTATGGGTATCACCCTAGGT